>NC_068422.1:74612662-75212662 GCF_023373465.1 Oncorhynchus keta | reverse complement strand
GTGACAAAAGGCAGAAGTCATAAGCCACAGACAACTTGACTGCAATGTTTTCCTTTCACTTTCTTAAAAAATGCAATGGTTAGGGAGCATCCACTGTTAAGAGACGCTGAGAACAATTTCCCTTCCAACCCAAAATAAATAGGCATATGGTTGTAAAGGCACAGAAAGAAAAAAATAAGATATTGAAAGTACAGTATGGCTAAACTTTGTGTTTACTGAATACTTATGGTTATGTACATGTGACCGACTGAGTTGGAACCCGGGTTTCCTGCACACCACAAGACTGTGTTAGCTCACTGAGCTGAATCGTAGTCATTAGCTCGGGATGTATCACAAGTCCTCAACTCTCAGGCATTGCACAAGCATGTCTTACCAAACCATCTTCATTCAACTTTACCCACTTTTGAGGATCTTCTTGCAAAGACCGATCTGAGGCATGGCACCAATGTCAACAAATAGGTTCAAACCCGGCTGTCTCGCATGCCACAAGACTGTTATCCCGATGAGCTAAAGCCTAGCCATACACTCTGGGAGCTAACACAAGTCTTCAGGCAAAGTTATTCTTCACAAAACCACCATGAACCACCTCATCCAGATGAGCTGAATACATTGGTAAGAATCTACACAAACTGTTATCAAAACAAATTCTATTCAAAATGATTTGTGGTCTAATCAAAAAATGTGATGCTTGCCGTTTTCTTTCTTCCGTCATACATTTTTTCCAAAGCCATGCCCCATTACACTGGGAGCATAACAATATGACCACATCTGCTGTAATTGGATGCAAGTGCAATGTAGATAATTGTACTGTAGGCTGCTCTGTAATTGGGCATTTGTGCACACCCTCAATCATTTTTACATAACATTCTTTATAGTAGAAAAAGAAAATGAATGGAAAAGCAGTAAAGTAACATTTTGTCACAGAATCTGTGTGGATAACTTGGTCCCCACCTTCTGTTTGACAGCCACACAAAAAAAGGAAAGCATGTCCTGACAGGGAAAAGCTCTGTCTCTGTGACAGGATCAAATAAAAAAACATACCTAGTGATATTTAACCCCCTGGTCAACCCCTGCCCCCCTGTTCTTCCTTATGGCAATGGAGTGGATCATGACTGAACCAGTTAGAGGTGACAAGACTAGAATTTTATGGTCGCTCAACCTTGCCGACAACCTTAGTCTTCTGTCCCAAATAAGACACAAAAGTTGGCAAATTGTTTCCGTTCCAAAATGTAGAGAGATATTTTTGAGGGGTGTAAAAATATACAGTCCCAGTCAAAAGTTTGGATACCAACTCACTCCTACTTATTCTTTATTTTGACTATTTTCTACATTGTAAAATAATAGTGAAGACATCAAAACTATGAAATAACACATATGGAATCATGTAGTAACCAAACAAGTGTTAAACAAATCAAAATATATTTTTCAAAGTAGCCACCCATTGCCTTGATGACAGCTTTTCACACTCTTGGTATTCTCTCCTTCACTCTGCGGTCCAACTCATCCCAAACCATCTCAATTGGGTTGAGGTCGAGTGATTGTGGAGGCCAGGTCATCAGATGCAGCACTCCATCACTCTCCTTAACTTGTCATGCTGGTTAAGTGTGCCTTAAATTCTAAATAAATCAGAAACTGTCACAAGCAAAGCACTATTACACCTTCATGCTTCACGGTGGGAATCGCACTTGCGGAGATCATCCGTTCACCTACTCTGCGTCTCACAAAGATAGGGCGGTTGGAACCAAAAATCTCAAATGAAGATGTCACCAACAACTGGAACATCAGCACTCCCCGATGCTTTGTATGAAGGCTTCTGCATTCTGTAAGGACCAACGCCGGGGATGAGAAGCAGGTACGGGGAGTCAAACATTCAATCAGGAACAGACATAAAACAAGACAGGAACAGCGTCAGCACAAGGATATAAGACAATCAATGCAGAAGCCTTCATATGAAGCATCAGGGAGTGCTTCGTATGAAGCCGAGCCAGCTCGTCAGGCTGCTACGCCTCCGCCGGATCATCGGGCTCCCACACATCAGCGCGATCGACAGGCCTTCATGCCTCAGCCGGATCGTCAGGCTCTCACGCCTTTGCCGCTTTGTCGGGATTTCATACCCAGCTGGCTTGTCCAGCGCCCATTCCTCGGCCGGCCCATCAGGCTTGCGGTGGTGGGGGGGGGTACTGTAATGCCTGTGCCTGCTCCCTCTCCCTGGAGCTCGAAGATGCCACGCTCCCCAGCATTATGCACTCCTGCCACCATCAGTACACACACCTGCCTTTCCCCGTCACTCGCATCAGCGTATTATTGGACTCACCGGGACTCAATCACCGGTTTTTATTACCTCCCTTATATTTGTCAGTTCCCCATCTCTGTTACCTGCTGCTGCATTGATTGTTGATTGTAATTGTGTACTCGTGTGCTGACGCAGTTCCTGTCTTGTTCTTTGTCAGTTCCTTATTTAAATGTTCTACTCCCCATACCTGCTTCTCGAATCCAGCGTCAGTTCTTTCACTGTATACCAACCCTACCTTGTTACAACACAACTGATTGGCTCAGAAGCATTAAGAAAGAAAGAAATTCCACAAATTAACTTTTAACAAGGCACACCTGTTAATTGAAATGCATTCCAGGTGACTACTTCATGAAGCTGGTTAAGAGAATGCCAAGAGTGTGCAAAGCGGTCATCAAGGCAAAGGGTGGCTACTTTCAAGAATCTAAAATCTAAAATATATTTTGATTTGTGTAACAATTTTGTGGTTACTACATGATTACTACATGACTCTTGAATGAGTAGGTTTCCAAACTTTTGACTTGTACTGTATATTTACTATAAACTTCATAAATTACATCCTGTAAGAGTTCAGCTGCCTTTTTACTGTAATAATTAATCCTATAACTAGTGGTTGGAAAAGTATCCTTATTTCCTGCAGTACTGCCTTGATTCATTCTTTCCTCCCCTCCTGTACATCTCACAGAGTTGGTTAGTGACTCTACGAAATTAAGATCTCAGCCTTCGTCTCCTATACTTGTTGTCCTGCTGTAATGAAGTATGAATAATGACTGTCTACAAATTGTTCATTTAAAAATATATAATTTATAAAACCATTTGTTTATCGTAGAACAACTAGATGCTATCTATATGGAAGGTTCTTAGTTTTCCAACTCTGTGCTGCATATGAGGGTGCGACCTATCCTTCCACCAAAAACGTACCGACAGTCTGACCAGCGTGGTCATCCAATGGATGTGGATATGTAACCCGATACCCGAGAGTCTTCAATTCAAGCTGGAAACCGTAGCTGTGAGCCAAAACAGTCGGGGAGTGAATAGACTTTACATAGACTGATCTATAAGCAAATTACCTTGATTAACAGGTTATATCTTAACTTGTTTATGCTCATTGTGTTTTGTTCACTGGAAGAGAACAGCTCTGTAGGTGTTTTAAAAAGATGTCTGGATGACTCAATTATTTTACAAACCACTGAAGTAAAAGAGAGAGACTGCTAGGTAGTAGAGAAACAGCTATGTAGTGATTTTCTCAGAAAATAATCAATGGGTAATTTCTACAAAACTATGTAGTGATTTTCTCAGACAAATACTTTTGACAAATGTCATCAATATTATTTACTATGTTCAACAATTTTACCATTTGTTTGAATGCTCTTTCACAGACAGCCATTTTCCACAATCCCCATTCACAGTGATGATGCAGAGAGTGATCAATCAATCATTCAAATGTATTTATAAAGCCCTTCTTACATCAGCTGATGTCACAAAGTTCTGTACAGAAACCCAGCCGAAAACCCCAAACAGCAAGCAATGCAGGTGTAGAAGCACGATGGCTAGGAAAAACTCCCAGAAAGGCCAAAACCTAGGAAGAAACCTAGAGAGGAGCCAGTCCTCTTCTGGCTGTGCTGAGTGGAGATTATAACAGAACAAGGCCAAGATGTTCAGATGTTCATAGATGACCAGCAGGGTCAAGTAATGATAATCACAGTGGTTGTCAAGGGTGCAACAGGTACATCAGGAGTAAATGTCAGTTAGCTTTTCATAGCCGATCATCCAGAATATCTCTACCGCTCCTGACTCACTCACTCACTCACTCACTCACTCACTCACTCACTCACATGGATAGGCAGACCATTCCATAAAAATGGAGCACTATAGGAGAAAGCCCTGCCTCCAGCTGTTTGCTTAGAAATTCTAGGGACATTAAGGAGGCCTGTGTCTTGTGAACGTTGTTGTGGAAATTTCCTGTATTACCAAATCATGAGAGAGCAAACCACACACAAGTCAGAGTTATCATAAAGTCAATTTTTAATTATATGAGCTTCACCATAGCCCTGTGACTCTCAGATCAATTCAGTGTCTATAAATGTATTCTCTGAGAGTGCTTACAAAACAGTCCTTAGTATCATTTATAGCCAAGACACACCAATCAAAACTCGCATGACAAATAACAGATCTTAGGAAATAACCTTTTACCAGAAAAAGGAGTATCCCATAATTTATAGAATTAGCTATAAATTATCGTTCAGTTTGGTCTCCTAAACAAAAGCTCTTATCTCGTTCTTTGTACCACTTAGAACCAAAAACATTACCTCAACCATTGGCATATATCAAATACACCCCCTCCTGGACAAGCTTACAGAGAGATGTGACTGGCACACAGACATTGTGGAGCCACCTAACTGGTTCCCCATTAATCACACCATCCCTTCACATGGTTTAGGAATAGTTTACAGACACATTCACAGATAAGACTAACCTGACCTCTCCCCTCTCTGGGCCCCAAGTAACTTTTCCCACATAAGCATGCTTATAAATATTAAGAAAACATCTTATTTATAAATGTTACCTAAAGAATTCTGATTCTGCCACGACACCGTAGCATACGTGTAGGTATGTACGGCAGGACCAAATTAGAAAGATAGGTAGAAGCAAGCCCATGTAATGCTTTGTAGGTTAGCAGTAAAACCTTGAAATCAGCCCTTGCCTTAACCGGAAGCCTGTGTAGAGGCTAGCACTGGAGTAATATGATCAAATTTTTTGGTTCTTGTCAAGATTTTAGCAGCCGTGTTTAGCACTAACTGAAGTTTATTTAGTGCTTTAGCCAGAAAGTAGAGCATTGCAGTAGTCTAACCTAAAAGTGGCAAAAGAATGGATACATTTTTCTGCATAATTTTTGGACAGAAAGTATCTGATTTTTGCAATGTTACGTAGATGAAAAAAAGCGGTCCTTGAAACAGTCTTGATATGTTCATTTAAAAGAGAGATCAGGGTCCAGAGTAAAGCCAAGGTTTATTTGAGACGACTGTACAACAATCAAGATTAATTGTCCGATTCAACAGAAGATCTCTTTGTTTCTTGGGATCTAGAACAAGCATCTCTGCTTTGTCCGAGTTTAAAAGTAGAACATTTGCCGCCATCCACTTCCTTATGTCTGAAACACAGCCTTCCAGGGAGAGCAATTTTGGGGCTTCACCATGTTTCATTGAAATGTACAGCAGTGAAAGTTTACATTGTGTTTCCGAATGACATCATTCGGTAAAATATATAGTGAAAATAGTGGTCCTAAAACGGAGCCTTGAGGAACACCGACATTTACAGTTGATTTGTCAGAGCAAAAACCATTCACAGAGACAAACTGATATCTTTCTGACAGAGAAGATCTAAACCAGGCCAGAACTTGTTCGTAGGCCAATTTGGGTTTCCAATCTCTCCAAATGAATGTGGTGATCGATGGTATCAAAAGCAGCACTAAGGTCTAGGAGCACGAGGACAGATGCATAGCCTCGGTCTGACGCCATTATGATGGGGTCTAAAACCAGACTGAAACGTTTTGTATACATTGTTTGTCTTCAGGAAGGCAGTGAGTTGCTGCGCAACAGCTTTTTCTAAAAATGTTGAGAGGAATGGGAGACTTGATACAGGCCAATAGTTTTTTATATTTTCTGGGTCAAGGTTTGGCTTTTTCAAGAGAGGCTTTATTACTGCCACTTTTAGTGAGTTTGGTACACACCCGGTGGCTAGAGAGCCGTTTATTATGTTCAACATAGGAGGGCCAAGCACAGTAAGCAGCTCCTCTCAATAGTTTAGTTGGAATAGGGTCCAGTATGCAGCTTGAAGGTTTAGAGGCCATGATTATTTCCATTAATGTGTCGAGATAAAATACTAAAAAACGTGATTGTCTCCCTTGATCCTAGGTCCTGGTAGAGTTGTGCAGACTCAGGACAACTGAGCTTTAGAGGAATACGCAGATTTAAAGAGGTGTCCGAAACGTATATTTATATTATATTTTTCTCAAAGAATTTCATGATTTTATCACTGCTTAAGTGAAAACCATCCTCTCGTGGGGAATGCTGCTTTTTAGTTAGCTTTGCGACAGTATCAATTTTTTGGAGGGGATTGTTATTTTCCTTAATTAAGTTGGAAAAATAGGATGATCGAGCAGCAGTGAGGGCTCTTCGATACTGCACGGTACGTCTTTCCAAGCTAGTCGGAAGACTTCCAGTTTGGTGTAGCGCCATTTCTGTTCAAATTTTCTGGAAGCTTGCTTTAGTGCTCGGGTAATTTTCTGTATACCAGGGATCTAGTTTCTTATGACAAATGTTTTTTGTTTTTAGGGTTGCGACTGCATCTAGGGTATTGCACAAGGTTAAATTGAGTTCCTCAGTTAGGTGGTTAACTGAGTTTTGTACTCTGACGTCCTTGGGTAGGTGGAGGGAGTCTGGAAGGGCATCTAGGATTCTTTGGGTTGTCCGAGAATTTACAGCACAACTTTTGATGATCCTTGGTTGGGGGTCTGAGCAGATTATTTGTTGCGATTGCAAACGTAATGAAATGGTGGTCCGATAGTCCAGGAGGGATAACATTAAGATCCACAACATTTATTCCACAGGACAAAACTAGGTCCAGAGTATGACTGTGGCAGTGAGTAGGTCCGGAGACATGTTGGACAAAACCCACTGAGTCGATGATGGCTCTGAAAGCCTTTTGGAGTGGGTCCATGTGAATATTAAAGTCACCAAAAATTTGAATATTATCTACCATGACTTCAAGGTCCTATAGGAATTCAGGGAACTCAGTGAGATATGCTGTATATGGCCCATGAGGCCTGTAAACAGTAGCTATAAAAAGTGATTGAGTAGGCTGCATAGATTTAATGAATGTAAGCTCAAAAGATGAAAACTTTTTTTGTAAATTGAAATGTGCTATTGTAAATGTTAGCAACACCTCTGCGGGATGCGCGGGGGATATGGTCACTAGTGTAGCCAGGAGGGGAGGCCTCATTTAACACAGTGAATTCATCAGGCTTAAGCCATGTTTCAGTCAGGCCAATCACATCCAGATTATGATCAGTGATTAGTTCATTGACTATAACTGCATTGGAAGTGAGGGATCTAACATTAAGGAGCCCTATTTTGAGATGTATCACAATCTCTTTCAATAATGGCAGGAATGGAGGAGGTCTTTATTCCAGTGAGATTGCTAAGGCGAACAACGCCATGTTTAGTTTTGCCCAACCCAGGTCGAGGCACCAACACGGTCTCAATGGGGATAGCTGAGCTCACTACACTGACTGTGCTAGTGGCAGACTCCACTAAGCTGGCAGGCTGGCTAACAGCCTGCCAGCTGCCTGGCCTGCCTGGCCGACCTGGCTGCCTGGCCTGCACCCTATCTCATTGTGGAGCTAGGGGAGTTAGAGCCCTGTCTCTATTCGTAGATAAGATGAGAGCACCCCTCCTGCTAGGATGAAGTCCGTCACTCCTCAACAGGCCAAGATTCAATCTTGCAACCTTACAGCGCTAACCACCTGCCTCTCATTGCACTCCACGTGGAGCCTGCCTGTTACGCGAATGCAGTACAAGCCAAGTTAAGTTGCTATCTAGCATTAAACTTATCTTTATAAAAAACAATCAATGAATCATAATCACTAGTTAACTACACATGGTTGATGGTATTACTAGTTTATCTAGTGTGTCCTGCGTTGCATATAATTGATGCAACGCAGGGGGATGATTTAACAAAAGCGCATTTGCGAAAAAAGCACAATCGTTGCACGGCTGTACCTAACCATAAACACCAATGCTTTTCTTAAAATCAATACACAGAAGTATATATTTTTAAACCTGCATATTTAGCTAAAATAAATCCAGGATAGCAGGCAATATTAACCAGGTGAAATTGTGTCACTTCTCTTGCGTTCATTGCACACAGAGTCAGGGTATATGCAACAGTTTGGGCCGGCTAGCTCGTTGCTAACTAATTTGCCAGAATTTTACATAATTATGACATAACATTGAAGGTTTGTGCAAAGTAACAGGAATATTTAGACTTATGGATGCCATCCGTTAGATAAAATGCGGAACGGTTCCGTATTTCACTGAAATAATAAACGTTTTGTTTTCGAGATGATAGTTTCCGGATTCGACCATATTAATGACCAAAGGCTCGTATTTCTATGTGTTATTATGTTATAATTAAGTCTATGATTTGATAGAGCAGTCTGACTGAGCGATGGTAGGCACCAGCAGGCTCGTAAGCATACATTCAAATGGCACTTCCGTGCGTTTTGCCAGCAGCTCGTCACTGTGCTTCAAGCATTGAGCTGTTTATTACTTTAAGCCTATCAACTGGCTGGTGTAACCGATTTGAAATGGCTAGCTAGTTAGCGGGGTGCGCGCTAATAGCGTTTCAAATGTCACTCGCTCTGAGACTTGGAGTGGTTGTTCCCCTTGCTCTGCATGGGCTGCGGATTTTGTGGAGCGATGGGTAACGATGCTTCGAGGGTGGCTGTTGTCGAGCCCAGGTAGGGGCGAGGAGAGGGATGGAAGCTATACTGTTACACTGGAAATACTAAAGTGCCTATAAGAACATCAAATAGTCAAAGGTATATGAAATACAAATGGTATAGAGTGAAATAGTCCTATAAATACTATATTAACTACAACCTAAATCCTCTTACCTGGGAATATTGAAGTCTCATGTTAAAAAGAACCACCAACTTTCATATGTTCTCATGTTCTGAGCAAGGAGCTTAAACGTTAGCTTTTTTACATGGCACATATTGCACTATTACTTTATTCTCCAACACTTTGTTTTTGCATTATTTAAACCAAATTGAACATGTTTCATTATTTATTTGAGGCTAAATGGATTTTTATTGATGTATTATATTAAGTTAAAATAAGTGTTCATTCAGTATTGCTGTAATTATCATTATTACAAATTTAATTTAAAAAATTGTCCGATTAATCGGTATCGGCTTTTTTGGTCCTCCAATAATCGCTATTGGCGTTGAAAAATCATAATCGTCCGACCTCTACTCTCTACACTCGACAGTTTTAGCTTTAGCCAGCACCATCTTCAGATTAGCCTTAACGTCGGTAGCCCTGCCCCCTGGTAAACAGTCTATGATCGCTGGATGATTCATTTGAAGTCTGATACTGTGGGTAATGGAGTCGCCAATGACTAGGGTTTTCAATTTGTCAGAGCTAATGGTGAGAGGCTTCGGCGTCTCAGACCCCGTAACGGGAGGAGTAGAGACCCGAGAAGGCTCGTGATAAAGTATGTGCAGGGGCTGAGTTTATAACTCCAGAAAGAGATTGGCAGTCAAACTAATTGTACATTTTTCACAAGGTGCTATTGGGGGTAAGTCTTTATTTTTCAGTGGCATTTTTATTTATCAGGACACATATTGTGTGATGTGTGGGTGTAGCTTAGATCGTCCAGGGAATTTGGGGCTGGGGTGTAGCTTGGACGGCAGGCTGAGTTGACAAAGATCTTTCAAGAGGGGCAAGGATGACCAAACAATTGACTTTTTGATGCGATTGGAGAACTGTCTATCTAGATAGCTGTTGTGTGTTTTGTGACAACTAAAAGAGACTCAAACAGTACGGTTGGTTAAAAGGTTCTTCAAATGTTCACAACTATGTTTAAGTGCATGATAGCAATTAATACAATGGCAATAATATATAATATAATTGCAATTATATTATTGGACATTTCATGATTATTTAGTCTTTCATAGTGTAATAGTGCATTAGGAATTGAGGTATGCTAACTAATCATTCTCTGAGCAATCACCTTAGAAATGAGGACCATGTATAGGCTAATTGATAGAGTGTTGTCATTGTAAGGCCTCTGAAAGCACTGTCCTTGACATCAGACTACCTATTGTCTGTGTCCATAGGTTGTTCTGGACATGACTTTTGGAGGTGGAGGTCACACCAAAGCCATCCTGAGGGCATCTCCTGAGGTGACAGTCGTGGCCCTAGACCGAGACCCCACAGCATTCAGCTTAGCTCAACAGCTGGCCAAGGAACACAGGTGATTGCCTTTTTTATAATAATTACAGTGGTATGTATAATATTGCTATACATTGTACTTAAGTCACATATTTCACAGATTTGCAAGTCAAAATACATTTGTTTGCAAATGTAATCTGCATGTAGAAATGTCAATGAACATGAAGGGATCCTTTGGGATTTTGGCAACGAGGCCATTTCTTCTTCCCCAGAGTCAGATGAACTTATGGGTACCATTTTTATGTCTCTGCGTGCAGTATGAAGGAAGTTGCTAACTAGTTACAAATTGTGCTAACGTTAGACACAAATAAATAAAAATGGTATACACGACTTCATCTGACTGGGAAAGTAGATAAAGGGTCTCATTGCCAAAATCCCAAAGGATCCCTTTAACACATCTTAATATGCAGTAACATAAAAGTCATTGTAAATTGTGTAGGCTACCTACAATGCAATTAATTTCACTGTACCTGCTTACATTATGATTAATATATACATGCTTTAGAGGCAGTTATTTGAAGTGAGACTACAAAACAGAATAGACACTCTAATGAAGTCTGATTCACAATATCTCTACTGCCGAATGTGATTGGTATGTGCTTGCATTGTTAATGCTGTTATGTGGGTTATTTTCCCTCAAAGTTATACAGTCAACAATTTATGGATCATAGTTTTGATTGAAGGTTAGCTAGATCATGATACAGCCTTTTGCATCCCAGCTCCCAACCCTCTCCACCTCCCTGCCAACCTTCAAACCCTGAAAGAAAGCAAATCATTGAGTAACTGCTGCTAAAGCCCCTCGTTTCACAAACCATCCACATCCATTGTGTCAGGGAGACTTAAACCCAGTCCCCCCACGCTTAGCTGGTGGGCCTGGTGTCTCATTTGTCAGAACAGAGGCCCACGGCCCCAGTGTGAGGGAGATGCTGCCTCCCACTGAGGTTCCGTCAGCGGTGAGTGGGAGGTAAAGAGAGAGGAGAGCCCAGCAAACTTCGAAGAGAGAGGAGGGAGACACCGGGCCACTGTGTTTAATAATGAGGGAGAGAGTGTGTGCGAGAGCAAGCGAGAGTGCATGAGGGAGGATGAAAATGAGATGTTCCTAAGACCATGGCGTGGGTAGGAATCCTTTTACGTAGATTCCGGGGAAACCTCTCTCGGGGGGGAATGTCTGCTACACCAACGTGACTATGAGAGGGGGATGTGACGGAAGAGAGAAAATCAGAGTACGCCATTCTGTCAGCAGCAATATACCCCAGCTATAAACCCTTCCACTCACGATTTGAGAGAAGCCAGAGAAATCTAGCAATTAGCTAATATTATTGGAAGCCTGTATAAAAGACCCTTGCAGCCCACGTAATGCCTCCACACAACAGGGCTGGAGAGCATTCTCTTCTCTCTCTCGTATTTCTATCCTCACTGATTTCACTTCTCTTTTGCCTTGCAAAAAGTACAGCCTTGATGCAAACTATTGAAGAGCGATGTGAATCTGCACTTATGTAATTGCTTAGATTAGTGCCCAGAGGAAGAGTTCGATTTTCTAGCGTAGTAGACGCCCTGACAACTTTCACATTGGTTGCAGTGGTCTGAGGGGTATCCTACGAAGGAAGCTGGATCTACTCAGGGTTTTCTAAAGCTAACCAGCTTCAATTAGCTTCAGATTCCAACTCAGGCTTCATCTGTATTACTATGGTATGAAGCCTGCCGCAAACTCTATCAGGCTTGTAACTGTGCGTACATGTCACACATGGCTAGTTGAATGCTGAACTCTTCATTGAGACAATGCTGAAACATCAAGCAATGGGCAAATCAGTTGCACATTTTCATTTGTGCCAAAATCAAAATGAAAGAAGGCCTGAGACGATACCAGTATCGCAATATTTTTTTCCTTGCCAAAAATGGAAACGCGAAGCAGATCAAAGTCTTTGGTCCTTTATAAACCTGCTGTATGTGAAATAGTGTGTGCTTGAGCTTGGAAAATCAATACATGTAACTCTGAATGACATTGTGTTGTTTGTTTCCACAGTTAGGGCGGTTTTCCTAAAGAAGGTAAATCCGCTTTGTGTTTTGTTTCCTTGCCACGACACTGAGTATTGATACTGTTATTGTCCAGGCCCTAATGTTGAGACTTAATTCTCTATTCTGAGTGTGACAATATTGTGGAGATTCTACGCACTAGTCTATTACCAGCGATATCTTTCTTATTGCTGTTACTTACGTACTTTATGTGTGTGGAACTTTTAGGTGGAAAATTGACAAAAGCCACATCTGGGGGGGAAAAGAGAAAGTCAGTTACTAGTGATTGGTGTCTGTGTGTCAGTGATTTGCATGGGGTGATTAGCATTTAGTAAATAACCTGATTTATCATGTTTACTTTAGACACCATTCCACTCTCCTAGGGTTACATCTAGTGAACAGGCCTACCAGGGAGAAGAAAGGGGAAACGACATGAGTTGTGGCACTCTACTGAGAATCTACGTAGCTCTAACTCTCTTTAGTCTTAGGCTTACATCTTAAACACTTCATGCTAAATTTGTTTATTTTCAAGTTTAGTTTAAACTTCTAGAGTTGAGGTTGCTTAAGTTCACATTCCAAACCAAACACAAGCATCTTTCGCCGGTGGTACTTTGTGTGTTCTTTTTTCATGTCCTGTAGATATTTTCATCACTGCTCCCCTGCTGAAAGCAATCAATCAGCATCTTGTCTTAGGCCTTAGTGACGCAGATAGAGGAGCTGAGCAGGTCAGCACTGGGGAATATTTCAGACTTGATTTGTGGAGAAGCAGCGCGTCACGTTGGACACACACACACACACGCTTAGCACTCAAAGGTGAGGACTCCAGGCACTTTTACCTCAAGATGGGGCGTTGGGATGTGTGTTTTCAAGTGCTGCTGAAAATAGTGCATTTTTGTGTAATGTGTTCAGGTTACAGTCATGAAAATGGAAAACAAGGGACACAATCTTTACACAGTACATCCGTACTGTACATCTGTCATCCGTCAGAGGAAGTGCTTCAAAGATTAAACAAACCAACAAAGGAATTGTATTATTAATGATTTTTTAATTGAACCTTTATTTAACTAGGCAAGTCAGTAAAGAACAAATTCTTATTTACAATGACAGAATATGTGTAGGCAAACCCTTATCTGCTCTACTTCAAACCCAGATAACCAGGTGACAGACACTCATATGAAGAAGACTGCAGCAGCTCAAAGCTCTGTTCCTTTATTAAGGTCCTGCTATAGGGCACCAATACTACCACCAATACTTGGCCTACAGTACACAGACAGGGGAAGGGATTTCTTTATAACATTTGTGGACAACTGGGGACATTTTCTGGGGCAAGTAGCAAAAATAGATGCAAGCTGAGCACTTGTGGAGAACCTTGACAGAAATTGGAACAGGGTGTTGATTAAGAAAGACAGAAGTTTTGCCGTTTAATGGCCAATCTTCACACGTCCTGAAGACCCTAATGAACTTAAATGGAAGCAGTTCCCAAAACACCTTTTAATGTGATATGTGACATGGAAGTTGTAGTGACTACAGACAGTCAGAGCCTCAGTGTTAACATCTCATCTGACGAATGGCGCTCTTTGCAGGACAGTAACCCCAGTCACCTCCCTGGGGCATTGGGGCCTACCTTGTCCAGAGGGAAGAGTGCCATAGTTTGACACATGCACGTGAAGGAGAGTGGTTGTAACAATAAACAGTTAATCATTTAATTTTTTTAACAAGGTTGCCCTGCCTGGAGCCCTGTTACCTCACTCAGCAGGGCAGGGCATTGTCCAGCATTACTTAAGGTCATTCAATCCACCATATGCCCCAATGTGGCCTTCTCTTCAATCATTTAACATGTTGTAGGTGGGCCAGGGGAGATGGCATTTAAAACAACAACAACCTTTTATTCAGTTCTAAGTTAAGAATGATGTCAATGTTGTGGGTTGCACAATTACATATAGATCAGTTCTCTAAAGCAATTATAAGCCTATACTTGGACCACACACACACACACACACACACACACACACACACACACACACACACACACACACACACACACACACACACACACTTCTGAAACTGGGCATGTTTAATAATATAACACCTTACATAAGGCATTTATATATCCAACCATGTGTCTAAGCCACATAAAGAAGTTAATCAATAAAAAACATTATAACTGTTTTGCATATTCTTAAATCCTCCTGTGACTCACAGAAACAGAGCATCGGAGCCTCCTCAGTGTGTTGGGGAGTTCAACCGGCATAGCTGAGGGTGTGTAGAAAAAAAGAACCAGGATCTTAAATATAGTAACTGAAAATGGTTACTAATGATAAGGAAATTGCCCACTTGGTCAGTGTCTCATCTCTTGCAATTATCAATTAATAAAGCCCATAGATTAAAATCCCTTACTAAGAAAGCTCTATCATAATTTTTGTAGTTCAACACGTTTTTAGCCATAACTACTACAAGAACAGTTTGTTAGGGTCTTTGTCTCTTCATTACTTAATCCACCTCCTCTCCTTGCCTGCCTGCCTTATTGCTGAAGACAATGTAAGATTTGTGGAGGAGGCTAGAAGAGTTGACACGACACCATCTGTACCAAATCAAGTTTATGATTAAACCTTACGATGCATTTGAACAAGTCAACTACCTGGATGAAATTAAATGTATCTCCACACACTGTGTTGTTTACTATGGTAACCAAGTTTAATTGAATTAGGGGGATTACAAAGGTTTGTACATTTTAGATTTTATGTCCATGAAACAATGTATGGATAATATGATATCCCTTCATTTTTCCTACACTTTATTACATTTTATACTCAATGTAACTTTTTAGGGGACTTCAGTCTCTGAAGGGAGTGAAATGCATCAAGAGTCCTGATTGATAAAAATGGTCTTAAACCATTGAGCTGCAGAAACCATAAATTCTCAGCATATTGACATAAGGTCTTACTGTATACTGTGTTGGTACACAGTAGGCATGGTTGCTCTGTCTGGGGGCACTGCTCTGTTGAGATGGGACCGGGAGGGGGTGGACGGGTCTGTGAAGCACGTGGGTGTGGAGAATGCCTTGCTATAGATTTTACAGCATATTAATGACTGCAGCGAAGAATGGAAAACTTCTAGAGCATGATAAGGAAAAGCCCTGGCCTGACAGCGCGGGCGAGATGCTGCACTCAACCTTTGGTCTCTCAAGCGTCAGTGGGTGTATAAACACAAGGACCCCAAGGGCTGCTTGGTAACGCCCCTTGCTAAGCCGTTAGTGGGAGAGACCTTATCGAGATGGCCACTGCTATTATATCTTTATTGCCGCAATGGGGGTCTTTTCTTTTATTTCTACAAGACTATTGAGAGGAGATTAGTGGATGTTAGATGCGGAGGGATTGCAATTGTCTGCGGTGCTGAGATGTGGAAGACGTTATATGTCAGGTTGGTGTGGTGTCGTAAGACCTCACCTCTGTCTCTCCCTTTCTGTCTGCCAGTGTTGGGTGACCCCTCAGGCTGATTTATGGCTGCCCCTCTAGCTCACACCAGCCATCATCTCTGCTGACTATCTGAAAAGGTCACATGAAAAATGCATGACCGTGATTGGAAGATCCCACTACCTGTGTGTGTGGCAGGAGTCTGTGTCTTGTACAGGGCTGTCTGTGTGTTGAGGCAGGAGGCTGTGTCTTGTACAGGGCTGTGTGTGTTGAGGCAGGAGGCTGTGTCTTGTACAGGGCTGTCTGTTGAGGCAGGAGGCTGTGTCTTGTACAGGGCTGTCTGTGTTGAGGCAGGAGGCTGTGTCTTGTACAGGGCTGTGTGTGTGTGGCAGGAGTCTGTGTCTTGTACAGGGTTGTCTGTGTGTTGAGGCAGGAGGTTGTGTCTTGTACAGGACTGTCTGTGTGTTGAGGCAGGAGGCTGTATCTTGTACAGGGCTGTGTGTGTGTTGAGGCAGGAGGCTGTGTCTTGTACAGGGCTGTGTGTTGTACAGGAAGGATTTGCATGGGGATGGGGTCCAGAGGAAACAGGTGTTGAACAGCAAGGAAAGGGTGACTTTTTCTGTCCACCCCTTTTGCTTTAAAGGTTTTTATAGTGCTTTTTATTTGTCTCATTAGCATTCATAACAAACAGGAAGAGTCAACAGGAGTTTTTGTACAAATTCTTGTACAGTATTTCTGACCTGTGTTGAATGTGTTTACATAATCTGTACCCATTTCTCCATGTCTCTTTCCTGACATTTAATTATCTGATGAAAGGTCCCCCCCCCTCCCTCCCTCCCCCAGTGGCCGGGTGCACCCGTTACTGGGGCGTTTCAGTGAGCTGGGAGCCCTGCTGTCTGGACTGAGGTTGCAGTCAGGTAGTGTGGATGCTGTTCTTCTGGATGCTGGCTGCTCCTCCATGCAGATGGACTGTCCCAAGAGAGGATTCTCCCTCAGTAAGGATGGCCCTCTGGACATGAGGATGGATGCAGACAGGTGGGACCACGCATAATCACCCCTACACTGCTGATGCGCTCTTAAAGTGGCAGTGCACGGTGAAGGCTCAGTGCACGATTTCGCCACAAGTTGCACAAAGCATTATTGTCATTTGATGTCCATCACTATGTATTATAGGGTAGTATCAGTGAATAGTAATGATATAGGCCTGTGTGTCTGGAGGATACATTGAACTACCTCCAGCCCAGGTTACTCTAACATAGTATGTGTTCCTCAACACACATACGGCATCTCCTTCCTACATCATGCTGGGAAATTTTATTTCCCTGCTTCTGTCACTGGCATGAGAGGAAAGTCATTTGGGTCAACAATTTATTCCCATAGGTATGTGTGTGTGTGTATATATTTATATATTATTTATATATATTTATATTTATATATATATTTATATATATATATATATATTTATATATATATTTATATATATTTATATTTATATATATATATATATTTATATATTTATATTTATATTTATATATATTTATATATATTTATATTTATATATATTTATATATATTTATATTTATATATATTTATATATATTTATATTTATATATATTTATATATATATTTATATATTTATATATTTATATATTTATATATTTATATATATATATTTATATTTATATATATATTTATATTTATATATATATTTATATATATATTTATATATATATTTATATATATTTATATATCTATATATATTTATATATCTATATATATTTATATATTTATATATTTATATATTTATATATATATATATATATATATTTATATATATATATATATATTATGTTTATTTGTATATACAGTGGGGCAAAAAAGTATTTAGTCAGCCACCAATTGTGCAAGTTCTCCCACTTAAAAAGATGAGAGAGGCCTGTAATTTTCATCATAGGTACACTTCAACTATGACAGACAAAATGAGAGAAAAAAATCCAGAAAATCACATTGTAGGATTTTTATTGAATTTATTTGCAAATGATGGTGGAAAATAAGTATTTGGTCACCTACAAACAAGCAAGATTTCTGGCTCTCACAGACATCTTCTTTAAGAGGCTCCTCTGTTCTCCACTCGTTACCTGTATTAATGGCACCTGTTTGAACTTGTTATCAGTATAAAAGACACCTGTCCACAACCTCAAACAGTCACACTCCAAATTCCACTATGGCCAGGACCAAAGAGCTGTCAAAGGACACCAGAAACAAAATTGTAGACCTGCACCGCTTGGTTTGAAGAAATCAACTGTGGGAGCAATTATTAGGGAGCAATTATTAGGGAATGGAAGGCATACAAGACCACTGATAATCTCCCTCGATCTGGGGCTCCACGCAAGATCTCACCCCGTGGGGTCAAAATGATCACAAGAACGGTAGGCAAAAATCCCAGAACCACACAGGGGGACCTAGTGAATGACCTGCAGAGAGCTGCGACCAAAGTAACAAAGCACACTACGCCGCCAGGGACTCAAATCCTGCAGTGCCAGACGTGTCCCCCTGCTTAAGCCAGTACATGTCCAGGCCGTCTGCAGTTTGCTAGAGAGCATTTGGATGATCCAGAAGAAGATTGGAAGAATGTCATATGGTCAGATGAAACCAAAATAGAACTTTTTGGTAAAAACTCAACTCGTCGTGTTTGGAGGACAAAGAATACTGAGTTGCATCCAAAGAACACCATACCTACTGTGAAGCATGGGGGCGGAAACATCATTCTTTGGGGCCGTTTTTCTGCAAAGGGACCAGGACGACTGATCTGTGTAAAGGATAGAGTGAATGGGGCCATGTATTGTGAGATTTTGAGTGAAAACCTCCTTCCATCAGCAAGGGCATTGAAGATGAAACGTGGCTGGGTCTTTCAGCATGACAATGATCCCAAACACACCGCCCGGGCAAAGAAGGAGTGGCTTCGTAAGAAGCTTTTCAAGGTCCTGGAGTGGCCTAGCCAGTCTCCAGATCTCAACCCCATAGAAAATCTTTGGAGGGAGTTGAAAGTCCGTGTTGCCCAGCAACAGCCCCAAAACATCACTGCTCTTGAGGAGATCTGCATGGAGGAATGGGCCAAAATACCAGCAACAGTGTGTGAAAACCTTGTGAAGACTTACAGAACATTTTTAACCTCTGTCATTGCCAACAAAGGGTATATAACAAAGTATTGAGAAACATTTGTTATTGTCCAAATACTTATTTTCCACCATAAGTTGCAAATACATTCATTAAAAATCCTACAATGTGATTTTCTGGATTCTCATTTTGTCTGTTATAGTTGAAGTGTACCTATGATGAAAATTACAGGCCTCACTCATCTTTTTAAGTGGGAGAACTTGCACAATTGGTGGCTGACTAAATACTTTTTTGCCCCACTGTGTGTGTGTGTGTGTATATATATATATATGCACATTGGAATTTGTAGTCTATCAATCTATCCTTGCCTCCGAGGACAGTGATTTGACATGAGCTTTTCAAATTGACAGGTATTATGTTTCTGCGGAGAGGAACAGCAATTGTTATTGTATAATCGGTAGGATTCCGCCGCATCAGCCAACCCTTACAGCAGCAAAATGATCGATACAGCTCACAGTAGCAAAGCAGAGTGGTTCATGAACTAGTATATCATGTTAGTGTTTGATGAATGAATGAGTCACTCTTGCTGTTGTAGATGAACAATATATTAGGGCTTGCATCTGTTCTTTATCTTTACCACCCATTTACACTGTAAAAACCCATCTCGGTCAATTATGTGGTTTATTTTTACCCCATTTGAGGAACCTCAAAGGTAATGTATTTTAAACACTATTTGAAGCTACATATTTTTGTCTCTTATGATAGTATAAACAGACAGGGAGCAAAACATCCTTTGTTTTTAGGTTATGATAAGGTATGACAATTGTACTAAGTTCAATAAAGCATTTTATTGTCATTAATATTCCTTTAAAAAAATATTTATTATATTACCCTTGTTCTGTTACCCGAGTTGAAATGACCAATGAACCTCTTTCAATAATTGTTCATATGGCAGATCTCAAGTTTATACAGTTGAAGTCGGAAGTTTACATACACTTAGGTTGGAGTCATTAAAACTATAGTTTTGGCAAGTTGGTTAGGACATCTACTTTGTACATGACACAAGTAATTTTTCCAACAATTGTTTACAGACAGATTATTTCACTTAATTCACTGTATCACAATTCTAGTGGGTCAGAAGTTTACATAAACTCAGTTGACTGTGCCTTCAAACAGCTTGGAAAATTCTAGAAAATGATTTTATGGCTTTAGAAACTTCTGATTGGCTAATTGACAACATTTGAATCAATTGGATGTGTACCTGTGGATGTATTTCAAGGCCTACCTTCAAACGCAGTGCCTCTTTGCTTGACATCATGGGAAAATTTAATGAAATCAGCCAAGACTTGGAGACCTCCACAAGTCTGGTTCATCCTTGGGAGCAATTTCCAAACGCCTGAAGGTACCACGTTCATCTGTACAAACAATAGTACGCAAGTATAAACACCATGGGACCACGCAGCCGTCATACCTCTCAGGAAGGAGACGCGTTCTGTCTCCTAGAGATGAACATACTTTGGTGCCAAAAGTGCAAATCAATCCCAGAACAACAGCGAAAGACCTTGTGAAGATGCTGGAGGAAACGGGTACAAAAGTATCTATATCCACAGTAAAACCAGTCCTATATCGACATAACCTGAAAGGCCACTCAGCAAGGAAGAAGCCACTGCTCCAAAACTGCCATTAAAAAGCCAGACTACAGTTTGCAACTGCACATGGGGACAAAGATTGTACTTTTTGGAGAAATGTCCTCTGGTCGGATGAAACCGAAATAGAACCGTTTGGCCATAATGACCATCGTTATGTTTGGAGGAAAAGGGGGGATGCTTGCAAGCCGAAGAACACCATTCCAACTGAAGCACGGGGGTGGCAGCATCATGTTGTGGGGGTGCTTTGCAGCAGGTGGGACTGGTGCACTTCCCAAAATTGATGGCATCATGAGAGCGGAGAATTATGTGGATACATTGAAGCAACATCTCAAGACATCAGTCAGGAAGTTCAAGCTTGGTTGCAAATGGGTCTTCCAAATGGACAATGACCCCAAGCATACTTCCAAAGTTCTGGCAAAATGGCTTAAGGACAACAAAGTCAAGGTATTGGAGTGGCCATCACAAAGCCCTGACTTCAGTCATATAGAAAATCTGTGTGCAGAACTGAGAAAGCTTGTGCGAGCAAGGAGACCTATAAACCTGACTCGGGTACAACAGCTTTGTCAGGTGGAATGGGCCAAAATTCACCCAACTTATTGTGGGAAGCTTTTGGAAGGCTACATGAAATGTTTGACCCAAGTTAAACAATTTAAAGGCAATGCTACCAAATACTAATTGAGTGTATGTAAACTTCTGACCCACTGGAAATGTGATGACAGAAATAAAAGCTGAAATATATGTTTCTCTCTACTATTATTCTGACATTTCACATTCTTAAAATAAAGTGGTGATCCTAACTGACATAAGACGGGAAATTTTTACTAAGATTAAATGTCAGGAATTGTGAAAAACTGAGTTTAAATGTATTTGGCGAAGGTCTATGTAAACTTCCGACTGTAGAAAGTAGTCTACACTGTCTATTTCAAGATCTACTGTACAGGTGATGTTTGTGTGCCTGCTCCTTTTCTATGCATTCCAATCTGTTGAGGCGTATGTGGAATTTTAATATGCAGAGGTCAGCGTTGATTTTTCCTCTGACATAACCTTTTGCATGTTTTCCAGCACAAACTAAAACAACACATGATATGTATGATCATTGGCACGTTATTAATCTAAAGCTTTAAATGTCTTTCCCTCCAAACACTTTGGTGTATTTTTATCCACATTAAGTATGTTTCTCTAACGAGATGTACCGAGAACCTGTCGATGAGTAAATGGAGACAAATGAACTGGCAAATATAGACATATGGCTCTGCCACTGGCTACATCTCCTTTGTTAGCCACAGAGGTTTTCAGCTGTGTCTGAGATATGTCGGACTTCGCCGCTGTCAGCAAGGACGTGACGTCAAGCAGCCTAATTGGGCTCTTCTTTGTGCGTAGGTACCCCGACATGCCCTGCGCCGCTGACGTTGTGAACGCCTTAGATCAACAGGCGCTTGCGTCCATCCTCACTGCCTATGGGGAGGAGAGGCATGCCAGGAAAATAGCCTCTGCCATGGTGGAGGCACGCAGTGTCTACCCCATCACCCGGACACAGCAGCTGGCCAGCGTGGTGGCAGGTACCCTCATTAATTCCCTACATCGTCTTAGAGGCTCAGTGCAGAAACGGTAGGGAAATATTAAGCCCCCGTCTCCCTGTGGGACCTATTTGTCTAGGGGAAAATCACGATGGCTCTAATCTCAAGCATCATCCTCTCCTGTCTGGATTTTGGATGCCTCTCGCACCCCTTTCCTGATGAGATTACTAGTAATAAGGCGGTGAGATGCGTAGGGTGCGGCTGCCGCTCTGACAAGAGAGAGTGACTACCTCTCTTTTTCACACGAGCCCCCATTCTCCCTTCCCTTACTCCCATCTTCCTCCTCCCATTTGTTGCTTTTGATTTCGTTTCCCACCCTGTCTTATTTTATGCCCATCCCCGCAGCCCGTCTCGTTCACACACATGCACACACACTCATGCACACATTGAGGATGTATCATCATTTTTTAATGCATTTAAAAATATATATTTTTTGCTTCCCTCTGAGAGCTAGAAAGAGAGGTCTTCTCAATGGCTGTTACGGAGCTAGGCGCTACGTGCGTCACACAGGGAGAACAGGTGTGAGGGAGGACAGCTGTTTGATCTCTTGAAGAGCAGAGCGAGTCACCAGCAATCTTTATTCCAATCAATCCAAGAGGTCCTGACTCGTGCGGGTCCCAGGGGTCAGCTAGGCTGCTGGTGACACCGTTGCCTAGGGAAGAATGCCATGTGGGCGGAGGGGAGGGGAGGTTGTATTTGTGTAAGGGGGCACACTTTGTAGCGCAATGGTTGGGGGTGTTCAGGACCGAAATGATAGTGTGCTATAGATTTATTGGACGGGTCTTTCTTTTTCTCTCTCCATCTCTCTACCTTTTTGCAGGCACACTTAGATCAGAAGGCAGATCTCTTAAGCCTCATAGACTACAGTGACAGGAAGCCTTCCAGACTGTTTGTCCATGTTGGGGTGAAGAGCTTGTTTTGAGCCAGGGCTCAACAATGTGTTTGCTACCTGTAGCCCTGCAGCTCTTCTGTAAGGAGTAGTAGCCCTGCAGCTCTTCTGTAAGGAGTAGTAGCCCTGCAGCTCTTCTATAAGGAGTAGTAGCCCTGCAGCTCTTTTATAAGGAGTAGTAGCCCTGCAGCTCTTCTATAAGGAGTAGTAGCCCTGCAGCTATTCTATAAGGAGTAGTAGCCCTGCAGCTCTTCTATAAGGAGTAGTAGCCCTGCAGCCCTTCTATAAGGAGTAGTAGCCCTGCAGCCCTTCTATAAGGAGTAGTAGCCCTGCAGCCCTTCTATAAGGAGTAGTAGCCCTGCAGCCCTTCTATAAGGAGTAGTAGCCCTGCAGCTCTTCTATAAGGAGTAGTAGCCCTGCAGCCCTTCTATAAGGAGTAGTAGCCCTGCAGCTCTTCTATAAGGAGTAGTAGCCCTGCAGCCCTTCTATAAGGAGTAGTAGCCCTGCAGCCCTTATATAAGGAGTAGTAGCCCTGCAGCCCTTCTATAAGGAGTAGTAGCCCTGCAGCCCTTCTATAAGGAGTAGTAGCCCTGCAGCCCTTCTATAAGGAGTAGTAGCCCTGCAGCTCTTCTATAAGGAGTAGTAGACCTGCCTTCTACATTTCCTTTCCATTCACCTGTATTATGAAAATGTAGTGACGTACTAATTCAAATAGTTCCTGCCTCAATAGAGCCATTCAGAGTTAATTGTACTGAACGTAATTCCGAAATTTGAATTTGATTCATCTGTTTATTAACCTCTTTAGCAGAGCTAGCTAAAGGACATGGATCTGATTTCATGAGGAGAAAAACACAACAGATATAGACAAACCAGTCAAATAAATATGACTTAACCAACCCATAGGTTATAAAAATTGATATGAATACAACTAAATATTTTCGGGGTATGATGAACAAAATCTACAATCCACTAACAAATCAAATATTAGACTATTATAATTAATTGTGTGTGTTTAGCTTACATACATTTGCATAACACAATCATGCAGTTTTGCTTCAGTTATGGCTCCAATATATTAATTCTAAGCCGATTGTCGCCCAACCCCTTCCCTGCCAGAGTCAACAGTAATGCCTAATGAGTCCTCCCTACCCCCTATCCCTTGCACCCCAGCATCTATTTTGTTACAAATTAAGCAGTGGTGGTTGGAATGTTGAAGGTGTTGAGACACCATAATGACAGGTACCTTGAGAGCCTTTTGCTCCCCCCACTCACTCCCTCCCTCCCTCCATACATCCCCTTGTCTCTCTCTTCCTTCTTTTGTGTAAACCCACACAGCTGTGGCTGACTGAGGCCCATAAAATGTTTTCATATATTTTTTTAAAGAACTCCTAACATATTATTATGGAGAGCAATCCATTTAGCCCATATAGCAGGGGTCAGCAATACATTATTTTGTCAAATCAGACCGTAATATCCAGGAATTCAGCTAAAAATGTGTTTAATTCTCAACAACAACAAAAAGTTTTATATATATATATATATATATATATATATGTCATGGCTCAATGTAATCAAGGTATGAAATGATTGTATTTGAAAATAACAATCTCTTTTTAGGTTAAGGTGTGGTCAATTTGCAGTGTAAAATTATTCTAATTATGTTCCGGCTCCCTGACCATCCGTTCCGACAAAAATAGGCCCGCGGATGAATCTAGTTGTCTACCCCTGCCATAAAGGCTCTGTTATTCACTGGGTCAGAGTGGTGCATCCAACCACTAATGCATCTCAAATGGACTCACGGTGTTGAGAGTTAACGCAGCAGAGTGAACAGGCACATCCTTGATATGGTGATGGACACAGCTAGTGAGGATAACGAAACTGGTTGTAGGAGTGTGTGGCCTTTCAACTCAACATTCACTCACGTGACGGATGCGGTTAGTAATGGTTGTTTGCCTCTCAATAAATGCATTGTGTCAGTGTGAAGTTTGCCCAGCTAAATGGACACCCTAGTTTTCTTCCATTACAAATGAACCGCCCTTAGAATTGCAACGCTGTGTTGATTTCTAAATCACACTTTTCCAGGGTTAAACAACCTCAAAAGAATAACATTCTAATGTGAATTCTAAGTCAATTTGAGAGAATGTTTTCTATCCTCGTCATGGTGTCTGCAACTTGGTGACATTTGGCGGTGGTGTTTCACTAACCACAGACTGTGAATGAGGCGGTGGTTTCAGCTCACAGAAACGAATCATCACCACGGCACAAGCCCAAGCTCCATGGAGAGTTCACGAGCAGTCCGTTGCACTCATGCCTCAAGCCCTGACAATATTAATGATGTAATACATCCTCAAGTGCCTCACTGCTTTATAGAACACAGGATTTATGAACTAATAATCAAGCATCAGTCTGAAATACTCTTGTACATAAACAGGCAGCGTATGGCTGCCTAGGAATGGTTCTTCCAGGACTCCAAATGAAGCCATGTACTTTGGATCCCTTATCTTTAGTGGTGTGTTGTTCCACAGTGCAGTACTGTCCTTATTGAGAAGTAATTGCTGTAATATTATTGTGAAGTGAATGCCTTTCCCTGACCCTCTTTATAGAAACAAATGAGATGGAAAATAACATACAGTTCAGCGATACCCTTTCATTTCATAGCAAGACAGAGTCCATCACGTCAGCCTTCGGACCAGACAATCACCAGGGGTAACATCACCTGGAGAAGAAATGTATTTATATATTATTATATTATTATTATTATTATTAAGAAATGTATTTAAACAAGAGCATTCTTATGTTTCTTAGACTAAATTATTTGTTAATAATTAAGCTTTTTTGTAATTCTTCCAGATTTTATGTCAGGGTTGTAGCAAATAACATTAGACAAACATATTTTTAGATGATTATTTATCCATTAGCGATGAAGACAAAGTGATTGGTCTTATAAAATGGGAATAACCACCACATTCCAGAGGGGTTTCAGAACTCCACTGCCTCCAACAGGTCTGGAGGATTTGGTGTCTGTTTGGCAATGCTATTTGTTCAGCCTGTTCAGTTGATCAATGAGATTGTTTGGATAAAGCTAGATTTGTGTTAGCTTTCCCAGTCTGCCTGTTTGTGGCATCTTTGCTTTTTTCCCTCATGCACTCTAGCTGTGGGACCCTTGAAAGATGAATTAGAGAGAGAACAACTTGGTGAGGTTGGGCCACGGCCGCAGCGCAGGTTTTCTATTGATTGCTGGGTGACTCACAGTCAGTGCTGTCTAACGCAGGAGGAGAGAAATGCCACACTGCTCTCTCCCCCTCTCTCTTGCTTTCTCTCTTGCTTTATCTCTTGCTCTCTCTCTTCTCTCCTCTCCTCCCCCCGCGCTCTCTCTCCCGCCCTCCAGGTCTTCTCCTCTCACGTACACACATGGGCTGGGTCCTACGTCAATGCTGGCATTACTCTGTACATGGGACACCAAAGCTCCAGATAGGAAACAGAGCAGCGCTTCAGCAGCCAGGAAGGCACTGCACCTGTTTATTTACAGGTTTTACTTACTGTCATTGTCAATCACATATTAAAGCTGCAGCCTGGACAAGATATGGGAAAATGTGGCTATGATTGGGGCTTATTCAGACTGCGAGTTAGGTTAAAAACTAAGCGTCATTAGAGAGCTGAGAGTCTTTTGGTCTGTTGCTGAGAACCACGTGTCTCCTGGATAGAATGTGAAACATTTCAGGTATGCTGCTCTCAAGACGAATAACATGCTTCCTGCGCTATATAAATGCTTCATGTCAACTGTTTGATTTATTTAAAATAAAAGCATTTCTTTGTCTCTAGGATCTTTTGCTGCCAGCGCTCTCTATGCCCGCAAAGATCGGCTTCAGCGACCCTCACACGTTGCCACCAAGACATTTCAGGCGCTGCGTATGTTTGTCAATGATGAGCTGAATGAACTGCATGCTGGACTCTGCACTGCTCAGACAGTGCTTAAACCTGGCGGCCGCCTCTGTGTGCTGACCTTCCATTCACTAGAGGACCGCTTGGTAAAGCGTTTTCTCCATGGAGAGGATGTAGGTGCCCCACCCCGCCGGAGTGTCCGTCAGAGAGTCCAGCGATGGGAGGAAGAGGAGGAGGAAGAAGAGAAGGGTGGGGAAAAGGACAGTGGTCACTGGGTTGACCTGCAGAGAGGGGTGCTGATGCCACAGGCAGAAGACGTACTGGAGAATCCACGGGGACGCTCAGCCAAACTCAGGGCAGCATTCAAACAATAACCCTCTGGAACATGGCCTCAACCTGCACCAATTAAATCCTCCTTGTTTTTAACTAGACTACAGAACCACCAGGCTGGTCTTCGTCAGACACGACCATACTGATCATATCCAGGCACAGTCTCACTGGTGTCGGTTGGGTGACATACAGAACAAGTGCCTTGTTAATGGTGGAACACTGAGGCTGACTGGTATTTAACTGCCATGCACTAACAGTCAACAATCCATGTAGGCATGTGCTCTTTAGTTCGTAGTATACTGTGTGTTGGCACAGAGTTTTTATTTCATTTAGTTTAAGTGATTTGTGTACCATTTTTGAAGTATAGGAAATACAATTGTGCTGAAGCCTAAGTTGAAGATAACAAAGGTTAAGATAAGGATTCTAATATCCCATAACTATTTGCATAAATGAGAAATAATCAGAAAACAAAGGGGCCAGCTATGCTAGTTAGCAACGGCGCTGATCCCATGAATCTGTTTATTTTTAGAAATATTCTAATCTGGGTATCTTCAACCTAGGCTGAAGCCAGAGACACGGAAGACAAAAAGTCTCTCACTCACTCACTCAATTTGTACTGCATTACTTTATGGCTGAGCTGACAACGTTGCATACAGTAACAGTTCTGTCTTGAATTCTGAGTTTCCTCAGTTCTCCCCATTGGCTGAACCCATAATGTCTTTGCTCTTTTGACTGATTAATTCATCAGAACAATGTTGCCTCCAACCGACTGATGAGTATCCAGATCAACGGATGTAGGCACTAACCTCCCTCACTGATGTCTGTATACTCCAGCAATGAGATAACAACTTCCTAGGTAGTTTTGGCCGAATGTGTACTGCACTGCATGAATCAGTAATGTCTTTAAATACCAAGTGACTCAAGTGTCACAAGTGGTGGTGAATGAGCGGATGACTGTTTCGTTCATGAGCCTTCTCCTCCAACTGTTAACAGATGAGGTGTTTTGATCTGTGCTATTGGACTTTGTCTATTTGTAATTGCTCCATCAAGAGGTTCAACACTTTTCTTCCCCTCTGCCTCGTTCTGTACACTCTAAATATACACTTCTTGTTACCTTGGAAACTAAACAGCACAAGTAACATTTAACTGTGTTTAAATGTGTTTTCTGTTTTAATCTTCTGCGAAACGATGCCGTATGTAGAATTTTGACGCCCCTCTTTGAGGTCAGTCAACGTCACACAGTCGTCATGGTTATTTGAATTCAATTTGAAATAAGAATGGTAATCCTGTTTGATCTGTTCTTTAATGGATGGTCCAAGGGTTCTAAGCCCCTTACTCTGTAGACCCCCATTTCTCCCATCTAATCAGGAATGATTCAGACATGGAATACCTGGTGTTTGGAATCTGAATTCAAAACTAAAAATGTGACTCTCCCTTTTGATGACCACTATAACTGTGACTCATAATCGTGCAACTGGTGACAATTCCAACCATAAATTATTCTATAGATATCCGTCAGCACCTGTACACATCATCTGCCTTTTCTTTCCTGTACACCCTCTCTGCCACCTGACCAAATTAAAGCTTTCTTCAGTTCTCCCAAGTTTGTCTAACTTGAACCAATTTAACAAACTTTGCTTTGTTTCTACCCACTTCTCATAACCTGTCAACTTTTGTATTTTGCTAGTTAGGAATGAACCCTCAACACGTAGCAAATTCCACATTCTTCTTTACACTCAAATCTATCAAGTCTTTTGTATTAACTAAAGCTGTCAAAAATTGTTGCCAGGTTTCTCTGTTTTACACTGCATGCTCTTGTTTATGGATCCTGATTTATTAAGACTTGTAACGTACAGTTGTGGCCAAAAGTTTTGAGAATGACACAAATATTAATTTTCACAAAGTTTGCTGCTTCAGTGTCTTTAGATATTTTTGTCAGATGTTACTATGTAATACTGAAGTATAATTACAAGCCTTTCATGAGTGTCAAAGGCTTTTATTGACAATTACATGAAGTTGATGGAAAGAGTCAATATTTGCAGTGTTGACCCTTCTTTTTCAAGACCTCTGCAATCCGCCCTGGCATACTGTCAATTAACTTCTGGGCCACATCCTGACTGATGGAAGCCCATTCTTGCATAATCAATGCTTGGAGTTTGTCAGAATTTGTGGGTTTTTGTTTGTCCACCCATCGTTTGAGGATTGACCACAAGTTCTCAATGGGATTAAGGTCTGGGGAGTTTCCTGGCCATGGACCCAAAATATCTATGTTTTGTTCCCCGAACCACATAGTTTTCACTTTTGCCTTATGGCAAGGTGCTCCATCATGCTGGAAAAGGCATTGTTCGTCACCAAACTGTTCCTGGATGGTTGGGAGAAGTTGCTCTCAGAGGATGTGTTGGTACCATTCTTTATTCATGGCTATGTTCTTAGGCAAAAGTGAGCCCAGTCCCTTGGCTGAGAAGCAACCCCACACAGAAATGGTCTCAGGATGCTTTACTGTTGGCATGAGATAGGACTGATGGTAGCGCTCACCTTGTCTTCTCCGGACAAGGGGATTCATCAGAGAAAATGACTTTAACCCAGTCCTCAGCAGTCCAATCCCTGTACCTTTTGCAGAATATCAGTCTGTACTTCACACCAGGCCATGCTCCAAAAATATTTGGCTCACTGTGCGTTCAGATGCACTCACACCTGCCTGCTGCCATTCCTGAGCAAGCTCTGTACTGGTGGTGCCCCTATCCCGCAGCTGAATCAACTTTAAGAGACAGTCCTGGCACTTGCTGGACTTTCTTGGGCGCCCTGAAGCCTTCTTCACAACAATTGAACCGCTCTCCTTGAACTTCTTGATGATCTGATAAATGGTTGATTTAGGTGCAATCTTACTGGCAACAATATCCTTGCCTGTGAAGCCCTTTTTGTGCAAAGCAATGACGACGGCACGTGTTTCCTTGCAGGTAACCATGGTTGACAGAGGAAGAACAATGATTCCAAGCACCACCCTCCTTTTCAAGCTTCCAGTCTGTTATTCGAACTCAATCAGTATAACAGAGTAAACTCCAGCCTTGTCCTCGTCAACACTTACACCTGTGTTATTATCAACGAGAGAATCAATGTCAGCTGGTCCTTTTGTGGCAGGGCTGAAATGCAGTGGAAATGTTTGTTTTTGTGGATTCAGTTAATTTGCATGGCAAATAGGGACTTGGCAATTAATTGCAATTCATTTGATCACTCTTCATAACATTCTGGAGTATATGCAAATTGCCATCATACAAACTGAAGCAGCAGACTTTGTGAAAATTAATATTTGTGTCATTCTCAAAACTTTTGGCCACGACTGTACATTGTGAACATCAATTGAGTTAATCTTGAGCATAAAGCAGATATGTCAGTGGTTGTAAATGAGACTGACCTGTGCTTGTATGTTCTCAATTACCATGGAAACAGTGGCGTAAGTGAACAGTCGTTGGGATAACTTGCTCTGTTATTAACAGCCATGAATCAATCCTTGGATTGAATTACTACAAAGTAATAAGTAATACCTACCAGGAAGATGTTAATCAGTTCTCAGAAGCCTGTTTCTGGCTAAGTCTTTTAGTGTGCAGACGAGTTACACACGTCCGTCCCCCATGTACTAACAAAAGGTGTGTATTGGGTCAGTTGTCATAGGAACAAACTCACAAAACCGATTTCTTAACTCACCTCAGTTTTCTGAGAAAGGATTTACAGAGGAAAATTGTAACTGAATGCAAATAAAAAATGAAATCCAGTCCTTTTCTCTGTGTATGCTTCGGTTGTTTACTATAAGTCTCAAATAGGAATCGATTTGACAGCCTTGACCATATTGGAATACGCCTTTCTGTCAGGAGACAAAGGATAAAGCTATGAATGGATCTGCTTTCTTAATTAACGATTTGACACTTTTCCAGGTGTTTCCACAAGTTTGGCTATATTTACAATGGGGAGGGGCAATGAAATAATGTTTAACACTTCCTGTTACCTGCTCTGTGCATTAGCTTTGGGCTGTTCATTCTAGACCAAAATGAATACATTCATCTCCTAACTCCACCCTGACTTTGCGTACTGTTTCTTTGAATGTACCAATTAAAAATGTGAGTCAACAGAATATCTGGGCAAGTAATGAGATACCTGCTTGCATTCATTCTAATTAGCCATAATTAGACACCTTTTGTCCATTATGTGAAATCCTGAGTGGGCTGAGTGGAGATGGTATGGTGGTGGGGGGTAGGCTATTTGTGGAGGTTGGGCGTGCATGCTGGATCCCCGCTGTCGAGTCACCTTGGAAAAGGGAAATTATATTTATGATAAGTCTTGGAACACTATCCATAGCTTTGAAAAAGGAAGTATAGAATGAAGAATATAAAAGAAAGATAATATATGAAATATGCATTTAATGAAAAAAGTGGGTAGAATCATGTTAAGATTCAATTAGTATGGCTGAAAAAATGACATCCTCTTGAAATTGGGAAAACGTCAATGATTGAAGACATGTCCATGACCCAACCAATGGAATCGGAGCTCTACATGCGTGTGTAGGCTGTGTGTGTGCTGTGCATTCTTGCTAAACTGGGAGATGAACAAAGGAGCTGAAGTATTTTTGCCTGTTTCCAAGACTAGCTCACTGTTTCACTCAAACCTGTCTGCACTGCTGTAGTTTGAGCCAAAAGCCTTCTCTAGCCAATCCCTAACCAGAGGGATATTCCAGCCAATGGTTTACTGTTCAATAGTTGCACAGTCTGACTGTTGCTTGCTCCAGCCAATTTTTCACTATCAGAAGCAGAAGAGATCTGTATCTTGGCCAATAGCTCATCACACGAGATGAAACAGACACATGTGCCGGCCAATGGCTCCCCCTCTGAGAGATGGAGAGGAGCAGAAGCAGTGGCTCAGAGTACATTGCTAGTCAGGTAAGGACAGCACAGTCTGCGAACCCCCTCCCTCCACAACTCTCACCCTCCTGCTCTCACTCACTCCCGCCTGTCTCTGCTGCTCCTGCTATAAAAAGATTTCTCAATGAAAAAGGCTTTGAGGTCAAAGCCATTTGAATGATTTTTGTGAATGACGCAGGGGCTGTGGGAGAAGACCGACATTGAAGCGGAGCCGGGGAGCACAGCTACTGTAGTGGGGGCTTCAGCTGCATTTAGCTGACTTTCGATTAAAACTTGGATATGGAAAATAACATATTAAATGAAAATAGTATTTATGAAGTCCTCCCCCTCCTGAGAATGCATAGCTAATGCCTTGAACCCAACCATAAATATCCACCCTCTGACTCAGTCTGTTCTCAAAATAATCTATTTTATTCTCACCTGTAATAGAATGCACCCCTCTGCGTTGTCAGATGACATAGTAACCTGAGGTAGAGTGGTCTCGTCTCAGAAGAGTAGATACCCTGGAGACAGGTCACCGACTCCCCAGTGGACTGTATGAATGGACTGAATTCCACATCACTCTGCTCATATAATAATGATCAACATACTGGACAGGCTGAGAAGTCCCAGAGCTAGGGGAATACCTTGTGTTGAGTCTGTAATGTCATTTACACAGGGCACAGACATTACTGTAGGATTTGGGGCCAGGAGTTTTTCCTCATCAGTAAATTCTCCATGCCTGAGGTTAGATGTGCTCTAGCTTGTAAGCTAGACTTTGGCTTCACCAAAGTCCATTTCTGAATTTAGAGTTTTGAAAAATGATATTTCTTTTCGTACATGGGAATAGATGAATTGAGATGGGTTATTTTTTTACCAATCTCTTTTTATTGGTCGTTTTGTTAAAATAACAAAATAGTCAGGTGCTTTAAAGGAAATTACACTGACAGGAGGATTCTTTGGCACAGTGGGGAATGACGAAGCCCAGAAACCAGGAGCTATCAGTAATCAACACCAATGAGGCAATGTATTGAATAGTGGCGGCATAATAAAATCATCTCCCTCACAGTGGGGGGCCGTGACTCAGTCCAGCGGCCCTTCCACTTTGGCTGCATTACCCTTCTCTAGGAAAATCACGTTTGCACTGCGACCTGTAATATTCCCAGTGGTTGTCCATGGGCTCTCACCGTGGCACCATTTTAAGAGGACAGTGAATTGGAGGTTGCAGACATAACAATCACCCTTAGGTAATGGCAGGGTTTGTTGCAGGTGTCATTTACTCCATACAAAGCAGCACATCCTCCTATATGGCCCAAATGGAGTCCTCCTCAGCCTGGTCTCTCCTGACAGCTTATCAGCAGCTACCCTGTTGGTGTGTCAGATTGCTGGAGCAGTGTACCAATAGGAGTCCTGTTGTCTGTCTATAATGGTCACGGCATCTGTCTCTCATCGTTAGTGAACTCTAATGCAGTTAGCGGGGAGGGTGATTCCTTTTTTAATCAGGGCCAAAGAGACTGTTAATGATCCCTGGTGTTGGATTTGGGAGCTGTGATGGAGCATGTAATTAGATGATGAGAGGGAAGGTTCCTATGATTCCTCCTCTCCTCTGTTAAACCTTTGTATGTCTTTATGATGACTCCTCCCTCATTTTACACTGTCACTTTGTCTGTTTGATCCACAGTGTTACCAGAATCAATCTGGTCCCAGGTGAATTGAAACACTTGTGAGCAGTCCTATATTATTCCACTGTGCTGCATGGTGTAGCTGAAATTATTTAGGGAACAGCATGATCAAGTGTCAAGATTTATTTTAAATTAAAAATGTGTTTGCTATGGGTCAAATCACATGAGGTTGGAGGCACCTTAATTGAGAGGATGAGCTTGTGGTAATGGTTGGAGTGGAATAGTATCAAACACATGGTTTCCATGTTTCATGCCATCCCATTCGCGCCATTCCAGCCATTATTGTGAGCTGTCCTTCCCTTAACAGCCTCCACTGGTCAAAATATGGAGGACAAATAAACATGACCAATGAGGACCCTCTTGGCCAGATGGTCATCGGCTCCTTGGCCGCCACAGGCCTGAGTCACAGCACAAGCCTACAGCTGCCCCACATGAAATTAAGCTCCACTTTAACAGCGCTCTGCTTTGTAACCGGCACAGAGAAATGGGTGATCCTAATTGGTCAAAAAATAAGGATCCCCAGTGGAGTCAGGAACATAAAATTATTGTAATAATGTATTTTATCCTTAACCGACTATATTTTTGTAGTTTTGAATGGCCTTGTTGAACCGCAGCTCTGTCAATATCTTTGGATACTAATGGTTCATTGAGGGGCTACTGTCTTTGATGCATTTGAAGTACAGTACAGTATGTACAACACAAAAATGGAATCCAGCGGAGGCTGGTGGGAAGAGCTATAGGAGGTTGGGCACATTGTAATGGCTGGAATGGAATAAATGGAATAGTATAAACACATCAAACATGGAAATGCAATTTTATTCCATTCCAGCCATCACAATGAGCATATCCTCCTATAGCTCCTCCCACCAGCCGCCTCTGACTGAATCACATCACATGCACGCACTCGAACACACACACAGCTACAACTACTGTATCTTCCATCTCAGTTTTAACACAATGATTTTTAGTCTAATATTCCACATCAAAACATTCCCTCTTGCAGCCCAGCAGCATGACTAAGACTGTCCTTATTCATTATTAACAGATACAATTACCATGGAATCAGGCAGTTGTTTTTTTTACCGCATGCTTGACATTTTACCAGAGAGAAAGAAAGGGAGCAAGAGGAGGCAGGGCAAAAAAAGAGACAGGAATAGTTGTTGGTATTTCTGGTTTTTACCAGGCAAATTACATGATTATTGCTGATTACAAGTAATTGATCAAAACAAGTCGTAAGTGCCACAGCAATTACCACTGATGCATTATTTGCCATGCGAGATAATAACGTACAATTTCCACATTTGAGGTCGGCCCACTTATGATTTAATTGCAACGTACTGTTCTATGCTTTGTTAACATGTGTGTGTGTTGTTCTCTTGCATAGTTTTCATTCAAAAGGAGAGGCCACCAATGTACACAAACCTGCAGCATCATGGTCCTTTAATGCACAGTACATTCATATTCCCCTGAGTAGTAAAACCAGTGACGTTCTCCCCAACTTAACAAAAGGTTTAAACCAAATTGGTCAGCCCAAACCCCATTGAATAATGTGGTGCAACTATTGCATCATGAGACCTGTGCAAAGGTGGCAAACAGACTAAAAGTGTCACTTTTCTGGAGAAAACAGTTGGTGATCTAGTCCAGTGTGATTGTTTTTCATTTAATGTGATATTGTAGACATGATAAAATGATATACCCAGCCATTCACATCTGTTTCCAGCACTAAGTAGCCAGAAGGTTTTGACTGAGGGTTAAGAGGGAATCATTAGGTAGACAAGTGTTGACATGAGCAGCAATAAACAGCAATATGCCAGAAAAGAGGCTGTGAGTGAATGTGACTGCAGGAGGGAGTGTACACATTTGTTAGTCTTTTAGAGGAGAGGGTTCGAGTGAGCCTGCCTGCAAGTGAAGTTGAAGCAGAGAAATGCCACAGCCCACCGAGTGACGTCAGCCAGGAGGCCTCGTGGGGATGAGGTGAGTCAGAGCCAGGGCCGCGGCCTCGCCAGCTCTCCGCAGCCATGAGCGCGTCATCACCAGTCTCACTGACACCCTCTCACATTTCTCTGCATCTGCTTCAATGTGCCGCCTCCTCACGAGGATCACTTCATCTGTGGCGCACGCCAGTCCTCTCTCCGTATCCTCCTCACAGGCAGGCATGCTCATAGGGGAGAGAGGTGCACATCAGCCTCCCCATCCTTATTATTCTTCAAAGCCAGCACACAAGCTGTTAAGTTTCTATTTGTGAGCTCAAATAGTGAGGAGACTGATAAAAACAAGAGAATATCTGGAGCTGGACAGGATGTTTCATTGTTTTCAGGTGTTAGGTAATAACGAGTTGTATCACACTCGAATACAGGTGTGTACTGTACCCTTTTGCTTAAAACACTTAAAACACAACTTAAATGTATTTTACAAGGGCAAGCAGTGGGAGTTGGCAGGTGTGTTGTGGAGGTGCGTTCCATATTGATATTTATTTTACATTTATTCTTTGTAAAGAACCTGTTATGCAGCCCAAAGTGCATACTGAGACATTACTATCATCCATTATTGTTGTTCTGCTGTTGTCTTGAGATTCATATGGCTTCCGATGATTACAGCTAGCTTTCAATCATAGGAGGGATTATTGTTTAGAATATTAGGCCACTAAACCTTGATTAGGCTGATATCAATACTTATTTTGTTTTATGATTTTCAATTTGAGTGTCATTTCTGTATGTCCGACACTTTCTCATTCTGAACTAACGTGGGTGGGATATAAGGATGGGTGTGGTTTCGTCACAATGACCCCAACAGCAGCCACTCACCAATTTGACAGCACCAATGCAGTTACACCTCCGACATTGCCTAAACAAAAACAATGATATGTTATGCGTTTGTCGGTTATTGCGGGTTAACTTTAATCTGATTAAATCCTAGCCTTAAAGAGTAACTTTCATAAAAATGTAAAATAAATGTTTTAGGCTTGGTTATAGTGAAACACGTCAATTCTGGTCTTCATTTTGACCGTTTGTTGCAAAAGTGATATAAACTCAGCAAAAAAAGAAACGTCCCTTTTTCAGGACCCTGTCTTTAAAAGATCATTCATAAAAATCTAAATAACTTCACAGATCTTCTTTGTAAAGGGTTTAAACACTGTTTCCCATGCTTGTTCAATGAATTAATGAACATGCACCTTTGGAACGATCGTTAAGACACTAACAGCTTGCAGACTGTAGGCAATTAAGATCACAGTTACGAGAACTTAGGACACTAAAGAGGCCTTTCTACTGACTCTGAGAACACCAAAAGAAAGTTGCCCAGCGTCCCTGCTCGTGTGTGAACGTGCCTTAGGCATGCTGCAAGGAGGCATGAGGACTGCAGATGTGGCCAGGGCAATAAATTGCAATGTCCGTACTGTGAGATGCCTAAGACAGAGCTTCAGGGAGACAGGACAGACAGCTGATCGTCCTCGCAGTGGCAGACCACGTGTAACAACAACTATACAGGATTGGTACATCCGAACATCACACCTGCAGGACAGGTACAGCATGGCAACAGCAACTGCCCGAGTTACACCAGGAACGCACAATCCCTCCATCAGTGCTCAGACTGTCCACAATAGGCTGAGAGAGGCTGGACTCAGGGCTTGTAGGACTGTTGTAAGGCAGGTCCTCACCAGACATCACTGGCAACATCGTCGCCTATGCGCACAAACCCACCGTCGCTGGACAGGACTGGCAAAAAGTGCTCTTTACTGACGAGTCGCGGTTTTGTATCACCCGGAGTGATGGTCGGATTCGTGTTTATCATCGAAGGAATGAGCGTTACACCGAGTTTTTTTCAAGTCAAGTTTAAAAAAAACTATACATGCAAGGACTTGTTCAACTACAAATCTTTGTTTATTTATTGAGGCTACCAGACAGCCCTTTTGATTATATTGTCTACAGCACATTTTGATTATGTAATTGTAAAATAGGGACCTTGTAGCAGTGGTAAATAAATGACATCAGCAGAAGGCAAGGCAGGTTGACTATACTAATTATACTAACCTGCTATGCATTTTAGCGAAGCCTAACCCCTTTCCTAACCTTAACCTCACTCTCCTAACCTGCCACGTTAATGATCCTAACCTGCTACGTTCATTCTCCTAACCTGCTACGTTAATTCTCCTAACCTGCTACATAAGTTCTCTTAACCTGCAATGTAAACATTAAGTTGACCAGCGGTGATCCTGACTATGGCCGGTCTGACCAATAATAAAGCTCTGATTTTACACCCATCACTGTTGAGCCACCCACTTCTTTTGCAACGCCCACTTTCAGAAACAGTCCAAGTATGCAGTTATCCATAGTGGGAGCCTCCCCTTGAGAAACCAAATCGAATCTGTCTAATAGGAGCTCAAACAGGTTCAGTACATAAGCACTTGGCCCCTCCCAGGATCATACAATTACAACATTGGCAATTACAACTACATTATAAAATACAATTTCCACATCCATTGTTACATTGGTACATTCATCTTTATCAGAATGAATGATTATTAATGATATTCCATCCCCATTCATACATGGGACAATAATTGTATCTTGTTCAATGTACTGATTCCAAAGCGTAGTCCGCAGGCAACGTAGCCTATTTCTGTTTGTACGTTCCTATTACGCACAACCAGAATAACAGCGACAGGACACAGCCACACGGAGACAGGACACAGCCACACGGAGACAGGACACAGCCACACGGAAACAGGACACAGACACATGGAGACAGGACACAGCCACACGGAGACAGGACACAGCCACACGGAGACAGGACACAGACACATGGAGACAGGACACAGCCACACGGAGACAGGACACAGCCACACGGAGACAGGACACAGACACACGGAGACAGGACACAGACACACGGAGACAGGACACAGACACACGGAGACAGGACACAGCCACACGGAGACAGGACACAAACACACGGAGACAGGACACAGCCACACGGAGACAGGACACAGACACACGGAGACAGGACACAGCCACACGGAGACAGGACACAGACACACGGAGACAGGACACAGCCACACGGAGACAGGACACAGACACACGGAGACAGGACACAGCCACACGGAGACAGGACACAAACACACGGAGACAGGACACAAACACACAAAACTCTAACATAACCTGGTAAATATGAACAAAGGAAACGTACATTGAATTATACTGAACAAAAATATAAACGCAACTTGCAACTATTTCGAAGATTTTACTAAGTTACAGTTCATCTGAGGATGCATATCTGTATTCCCAGTCAATTGAAATAAATTCAATAGGCCCTAATCTATGAATTTCACATGACTGGGAATACAGATATGCATCTGTTGGTCACAGATACCTTAAAAAATGGCCCTCACAATGGGCCTTGGGATCTCGTCATGAAATTTCTGTGCATTCAAATTGCCATCGATCAAATACAATTGTGTTCGTTGTCCATAGCTTATGCCTGCCCATACCATAACCCCACCGCCACCATGGGGGCACTCTTTTCACAACGTTGACATCAGCAAACCGCTCACCCACACGATGCCAATCACGTGGTCTGCTGTTGTGAGGCCAGTTAAACATACTGCCAAATTCTCTAAAATGATGTTGGAGGTGGCTTATTGTTTAGAAATGCACATTAAATTCACTGGCAACAGCTCTGGTGGACATCCCTGCAGTCGGCATGCCAATTGCATGCTGCCTCCAAAACATGAGACATTTGTGGCATTGTGTTGTGTGACAACATTTTAGAGTGGCATTTTATTGTCCCCAGCACATGGTGCACCTGTGTAATGATCATGCTGTTTAATTAGCTTCTTGATATGCCACACCTGTCAGGTGGATGGATTACCTTGTTAATGGAGAAATGTACACTAACAGGGATGTAAGGAAATTTGTGCACAACATTTGTGAGAAATAAGCTTTTAGTGTGTACGGAACATTTCTGGGATATTTTATTTCAACTCATGGAACATGGGGCCAACACCTTACATGTTGCGTTTATATTTTTGTTCAGTGTAAATAATCAACTTTTACCTCATGAGTCTTGCGAATATTTATGTGCACAATAAACATCCCACCCACTCAGGGTATGAAATGGTAAATGAAAATGTATTGTATCAAACTTGAAACAGAAATGTTGAAGTGTTGCAATAAACGGAATGGGGATGAATGATGAAACGTTAGCAAGTATTGTAGTATTGGATGGACTAAAGATTTACCACATATTAATTTAAACATGTGAAAGCAACAGCAAACATTTCAACAAGAGAACAAAGCGCTCTCCAAGACCAATCGGTGAGTCAATTTGACAATTGGAAAAAGAGCTACTGGGTAAATACTGCCTTCCGGGTTGGATTGAATTGAGCCCCTAATCTTCATTTTCAAGGTGATGATTACACTTTTCATCCCAACATAATACCGCAATAAATGTGAGTCCACATAAAATATATCAGGAGTGATTAGAATTTACTCCACAAATGGCCATAGCTCTCAGGAACTCAGCACCTTACCACTCACTGTGAGCTAACTGTCAAGAGCCACATTTGCTCTCGATGCACATCATTGTATTATCAGAGCATGCCAGTGGACTTCTGGTAAGTATGCTTTAGTGAGAAAGTGTTGGGATCAGGTGCAACTACATTTACCCACCCCAAAATTAATATTTATGAGCAATTCTCCTCACCAACAACTTCTCACCTAAATGCATTCATTTTTTTATTTTAAGGGGTTGGGCAAATGCTGTAACTGGGGTTGAGAGTTACCCTTTAAGATGTAGTACCCCAGCTAGCACATAACATTCTGAGAACCAAGTTTTTAGGGCTTGGTTGTCTTATTATTTTGCATACAACCTTCCCACAGCTTTCTGGGAAAGGTGCAGGATAGTTGCCTTGCTTTGGAACATTCCCGGCACAAAAATAAAACTAAAATGATTGGTATTTCATTACTTTAACAGAACATTTTCTAAAAGTTCAAACATGATTACATTTCATTTTGGTCATGTTCTCGGAACATTCTACAACTTGTTTGAAACAACATTCTTCTGTACTTCAGTATACCACAGTATAATGTTTCGTAGAGGATTCCTCATGGTTCTATTGAAAGTAATGTTCTCAAGTTCAGGGAACAAAACTCTCTCTATCAACTATTTTGTTAATTGTGTTCAGGTGTGTTGGCCGCGCCCACTAATTGGCCTCACTTGATCTTAAAGCTGAAATATGTAACGTTTTTGGACGATCTGACCAACTTCACATAGAAATGCAAGTCTAAGAAGCGGTAGATCTGTTCTATGGGCACTATTTCTATGCTTCCTGTTCTTACGTTTAGCTTTTGCGTCTTTTCCTTTTGGTTTTGTACACCAGATTCAACCAGCTGAAAATGCTATATTTTTTTGTTATATTTTACAGTGGTTTAAATGGTACAATGATTCTCAACACTATCCATTGCTTTTTTATCACATAAACTGAAATTAGGTGAATGATTAGAATTTTAGTAACCAGAAAATGGCAGAGCAATTTCTGCATATTGTACCTTTAACGAGTGCTTGTTTCCTTTCAAATTGGGTCAGTTTGAATAGACTAAAATGAACAGCTTTATATGCGTAAAGAAACATGGCATGCTAGCTCCATTCTGGTGGGGCAGTAGACTAATTCCATTTGTAGAGAACAGAAGTTTGAATCTCTCATGCCATGTCACAATAAAAAATACATGATTAATGTCTAAGGAAATGCATTTCCATTTGTCCTATCTTTGCTGGGAGCTATTAAAAGTCTTATTGAAAAATTATGTTAAAGTTTTAAGGAAGTTATTCAAAAACCTCCAAATAACCTATAATTTTCATTCTCAGAGTGTAGATTAAGCCTCCCAAGAAAACTTTCAAAGAACCAGAGTAAAACATTCTCAGAACCTCCCTGCAACCTAAAAATAAACGTTCCCAAAACAGACAACATTTTCACTGTTAAAAAACGTTTAAAAAGTGTTCAGTTTACAGCCAGGAAACGTATGGCTTCATTCCGACAACTAGTGTGAAACCAAAAACATACATTCCTACAACTTCCGAAGAACCAAATGTGCTAGCTGGGACACCCTTCATGTAGCTGCTGATGGCTAAATGTTAATATGTACAGCAACAGCCAACATATTATTCTCCAGTCAGAATTTCTATGGATTTACCAGGTTCGAGAGCAAAAGCACATTTATGTGTGACCAGAGTGTAACTTGATGCTGATAAGGAGCTCATTAGCAGCTTGTATGGTACTAGTGGTGGACAAGGGGCAGGAAGGGGGTGAGGAGATGATTCACCCATCATTAACAGAGATAGGCACTTTTATAACAAGCACAGACACATAACCCTCCCTCCTCACCCCCACCGCCCCTCAGAACAGTTTTCCCTGAGCCAGCCGTTGGTTGTCAATAATGAATATAAAAGGATGAACAGATAAGTTCGGTTTTTCGGATGACTGCCTTGCCTGGTTCACCAATTACTTTGCAGACAGAGTTCAGTGTGTCAAATCGGAGGGCATGCTGTCCGGTCCTCTGGCAGTCTCTATGGGGGTGCCACAGGGTTCAATTCTCGGGCCGACTCTTTTCTCTGTATATATCAATGATGTTGCTCTTGCTGCGGGCGATTCCCTGATCCACTTCTACATAGACGACACCATTCTATATACTTTCGGCCCGTCATTGGACACTGTGCTATCTAACCTCAGTTTATGCAGTTTATCACAGTGCCATCCGTTTTGTCACTAAAGCACCTTATACTACCCACCACTGCGACTTGTATGCTCTAGTCGGCTGGCCCTCGCTACATATTCGTCGCCAGACCCACTGGCTCCAGGTCATCTACAAGTCCATGCTAGGTAAAGCTCCGCCTTATCTCAGTTCACGGGTCACGATGGCAACACCCATCCGTAGCACGCGCTCCAGCAGGTGTATCTCACTGATCATCCCTAAAGCCAACACCTCATTTGGCCGCCTTTCGTTCCAGTACTCTGCTGCCTGTGACTGGAACGAATTGCAAAAATCGCTGAAGTTGGAGACTTTCTTCTCCCTCACCAACTTCAAACATCAGCTATCTGAGCAGCTAAACGATCGCTGCAGCTGTACATAGTCTATTGGTAAATAGCCCACCCATTTTCACCTATCCCCACACTGTTTTCATTTATTTACTTTTCTGCTCTTTTGAACACCAATATCTCTACCTGTACATGACCATCTGATCATTTATCACTCCAGTGTTAATCTGCAAATTTGTAATTATTCGCCTACCTCATGCCTTTTGCACACATTGTATATAGACTCCCCTTTTTTTCTACTGTGTTATTGACTTGTTAATTGTTTACTCCATGTGTAACTCTGTGTTGTCTGTTCACACTGCTATGCTTTATCTTGGCCAGGTCGCAGTTGCAAATGAGAACTTGTTCTCAACTAGCCTACCTGGTTAAATAAAGGTGAAATAAAAATAAATCAATAAGAAAGTGACTCCAGGATTACTCATCATCAGCATCAGTAGCTTGTCATATGTCCCTCAGCCTGTTTAGCATCATTTTTCTGAGCTCTCTTCAACAGTCCTTTAAGCGCTTGAGTCTCCTTCATCACTTATTTCAGAGAGCCTATCTCTATCTTAAGTGTGTAAAATGCCCTAATTGGTGTTTATTTTCGTTATGTTTATTGGAGGACATTGCAGTCCTCATTACAGACAGGCCATCTAGAAAGATACATCTTTCTACCATTGTTTATTAAAACTCTAAAAAGTGATGCTATGAAGCGATTAACCCTTGGTTGCACTCCCCCAGACAACTGAATTCAAATGTGGAATCCATTTTCTTTTCCCTGTGGCAAACTTGACAAAGTGATGATGCAGGAGGACCTTAGTCTTCCAAAATTAAATTAATCTATTATCAAAGCCCAAGCACCTCTTTCACAAGCTCACAAAAAAACTTTAATTTGCGTTACATTTCAGAAATGATATAATAAAGAGTTTAAAATGTTTATCTCTGGATTGCTACAGTAACAACATAGTTAAACACCTATAGATGCAAGAAAGTTCTTTATAGAAAGTGTTGGCCGGGGCAACACTTCTTACTGGTAGTCAAGCATATGGATCACACCTTCAGTCTGTGAAATAGTGAACATACGTAGTTGCGCACTTGTGCGGTAACTCAAACCTTTGCTCACTCCCACTTTCCTCTCCCCTATTTCTGATCCCTCTAATTCACGAGACCTTGGAACATCTTTCCAGTCTTTTCTCCAATTCTATGTCTTATTGGGACTAGGCAGCAGAATGAAATAAGTCTGGCTTGACTATGAGCTCTGAATAGGCTCTTCAAAACCTATTAAAAGCAACAACTGTAAACCTCTACCTTCCATCTATCTGTAGTGGATGAGGTTGTCAGTCTATATCTTCCCCTCTCTCTCTCTCTCTCTCTCTCTCTCTCTCTCTCTCTCTCTCTCTCTCATAAATGGCCGTCATTCATTAGAAAGAAGGTAATATGTGCAGATCACGGTATACTATTTCCGATCAAAACCAGCTGGTAGATAATATATATATATATTTTTTTAAGGACACGTCAACATCAATATGTTATTCTGAATATCAATCTTAGAGAGAGGTACAGTTCACATAAATTGGAGTCATTAGATTAATTTTTCAACCACTCCACAAATATATTGTTAACAAACTATAGTTTTGGCAAGGCGGTTAGGACATCTACTTTGTGCATGACACAAGTAATTTTTCCAACAATTGTTTACAGACAGATTATTTCACTTATAATTCACTGTATCACAATTCCAGTGGGTCAGAAGTTTACATACACTAAGTTGACTGTGCCTTCAAACAGATTGGAAAAATCCAGAAAATTATATCATGGCTTTAGAAGCTTCTGATAGGCTAATTGACATAATTTGAGTCAATTGGAGGTGTACCTGTATTTCAAGGCCTACCTTCAAACTCAGTGCCTCTTTGCTTGACATCATGGGGAAATCAAATTAAATCAGCCAAGACCTCAGAGAAGAAATGTAAACCTCCACAAGTCTGGTTCATCCTTGGGAGCAATTTCCAAACGACTGAAGGTACCACGTTCATCTGTACAAACAATAGTATGCAAGTATAAACACCATGGGACCACGCAGCCATCATACTGCTCAGGAAGGAGACGCGGTCTGTCTCCTAGAGATGAACGTACTTTGGTGCAAATCAATCCCAGAACAACAGCAAAGGACCTTGTGAAGATGCTGGAGGAAACAGGTACAAAAGTATCTATATCCACAGTAAAATTAGTCCTATATCGACATAAGCTGAAAGGCCGCTGAGCAAGGAAGCCACTGCTCCAAAACCGCCATAAAAAAGCCAGACTACGGTTTGCAACTGCACATGGGGACAAAGATCATACTTTTTAGAGAAATGTCCTCTGGTCTGATGAAACAAAAATAGAACAGTTTGGCCATAATGACCATCGTTATGTTTGGAGGAAAAAGTGGGAGGCGTGCAAGCCAAAGAACACCATCCCAACCGTGAAAAACAGAGGTGGCAGCATCATGTTGTAGGGGTGCTTTGCTGCAGGAGGGACTGGTGCACTTCCCAAAATAAATGGCATCATGAGGTAGGAAAATTATGTGGATATATAGAGGGCAACATCTCAAGACATCAGTCAGGAATTTAAAGCTTGGTTGCAAATGGGTCTTCCAAATGGACAATGACTCCAAGCATACTTCCAAAGTTGTGGCAAGAGTGTGTAGTCTTAGAGTGATTATCTTAATTTACCGAGGTTAGCTAGCCAGCTATTTGTCGTCCTTAACGTAGGAGACACTGCTAGCTAGCCAACAGCTAGCCAACGTCTACTGAATAGAACTTCCGCACTCAACCCGGTCGCATTCCGCTTCGCTCCACAGGTAGTATCACATTTTCATTTCATTTCATTACAGCACAACGGTTTGATTTGTTTGATCGTAGCTAGCTACATAGCTAGCTACATAGCCGTCTTTGTATCAAAGATAATTGTGTAGTCTAGAGCGATTTTCTAGGTTAGCTAGCCAGCTATTGTCGTTCTTTTAACGCAACGTAACGTAATCAACACTGCTAGCTAGCCAGCTAGCCCCCGAATAGCAGCACTGTAGAAACTATTACACTCAACGGAACGACTTGATTAGTGTAGTGTCAACAACGCAGCCACTGCCAGCTAGCCTACAAAGTCAACAACGCAGCCACTGCCAGCTAGCCTACTTCAGCAGTACTGTATCATTTTAATCATTTTAGTCAATAAGATTCTTGCTACGTAAGCTTAACTTTCTGAACATTCGAGACGTGTAGTCCACTTGTCATTCCAATCTCCTTGCATTAGCGTAGCCTCTTCTGTAGCCTGTCAACTATGTGTCTGTCTATCCCTGTTCTCTCCTCTCTGCACAGACCATCCAAACGCTCCACACCGCGTGGCCACGGCCACCCTAATCTGGTGGTCCCAGCGCGCACGACCCACGTGGAGTTCCAGGACTCCGGTAGCCTCTGGAACTGCTGATCTGCGGCCAACAAGGCAGAGTTCATCTCAGCCTATGCCTCCCTCCAGTCCCTCGACTTCTTGGCACTGACGGAAACATGGATCACCACAGATAACACTGCTACTCCTACTGCTCTCTCTTCGTCCGCCCACGTGTTCTCGCACACCCCGAGAGCTTCTGGTCAGCAGGGTGGTGGCACCGGGATCCTCATCTCTCCCAAGTGGTCATTCTCTCTTTCTCCCCTTACCCATCTGTCTATCGCCTCCTTTGAATTCCATGCTGTCACAGTTACCAGCCCTTTCAAGCTTAACATCCTTATCATTTATCGCCCTCCAGGTCCCCTCGGAGAGTTCATCAATGAGCTTGATGCCTTGATAAGCTCCTTTCCTGAGGACGGCTCACCTCTCACAGTTCTGGGCGACTTTAACCTCCCCACGTCTACCTTTGACTCATTCCTCTCTGCCTCCTTCTTTCCACTCCTCTCCTCTTTGACCTCACCCTCTCACCTTCCCCCTACTCACAAGGCAGGCAATACGCTCGACCTCATCTTTACTAGATGCTGTTCTTCCACTAACCTCATTGCAACTCCCCTCCAAGTCTCCGACCACTACCTTGTATCCTTTTCCCTCTCGCTCTCATCCAACACTTCCCACACTGCCCCTACTCTGATGGTATCGCGCCGTCCCAACCTTCGCTCTCTCTCCCCCGCTACTCTCTCCTCTTCCATCCTATCATCTCTTCCCTCTGCTCAAACCTTCTAATAATATAATGGACCACCCATATGTAGAATGTATGCACACATGACTGTGGAATCGAACCCACTACCCTGGCGTTACAAGCGCCATGCTCTACCAACTGTGCTACAGAAGGACTTCTCCAACCTATCTCCTGATTCTGCCTCCTCAAGCCTCCTCTCCTCCCTTTCTGCATCCTTTGACTCTCTATGTCCCCTATCCTCCAGGCTGGCTCGGTCCTCCCCTCCCTCTCCGTGGCTCGACGACTCATTGCGAGCTCACAGAACAGGGCTCCGGGCAGCCGAGCGGAAATGGAGGAAAACTCGCCTCCCTGCGGACCTGGCATCCTTTCACTCCCTCCTCTCTACATTTTCCTCCTCTGTCTCTGCTGCTAAAGCCACTTTCTACCACTCTAAATTCCAAGCATCTGCCTCTAACCCTAGGAAGCTCTTTGCCACCTTCTCCTCCCTCCTGAATCCTCCCCCCCCCTCCCTCTCTGCAGATGACGTCGTCAACCATTTTGAAAAGAAGGTCGACGACATCCGATCCTCGTTTGCTAAGTCAAACGACACCGCTGGTTCTGCTCACACTGCCCTACCCTGTGCTCTGACCTCTTTCTCCCCTCTCTCTCCAGATGAAATCTCGCGTCTTGTGACGGCCGGCCGCCCAACAACCTGCCCGCTTGACCCTATCCCCTCCTCTCTTCTCCAGACCATTTCCGGAGACCTTCTCCCTTACCTCACCTCGCTCATCAACTCATCCCTGACCGCTGGCTACGTCCCTTCCGTCTTCAAGAGAGCGAGAGTTGCACCCCTTCTGAAAAAACCTACACTCGATCCCTCCGATGTCAACAACTACAGACCAGTATCCCTTCTTTCTTTTCTGTCCAAAACTCTTGAACGTGCCGTCCTTGGCCAGCTCTCCCGCTATCTCTCTCAGAATGACCTTCTTGATCCAAATCAGTCAGGTTTCAAGACTAGTCATTCAACTGAGACTGCTCTTCTCTGTATCACGGAGGCGCTCCGCACTGCTAAAGCTAACTCTCTCTCCTCTGCTCTCATCTTTCTAGACCTATCGGCTGCCTTCGATACTGTGAACCATCAGATCCTCCTCTCCACCCTCTCCGAGTTGGGCATCTCCGGCGCGGCCCACGCTTGGATTGCGTCCTACCTGACAGGTCGCTCCTACCAGGTGGCGTGGCGAGAATCTGTCTCCTCACCACGCGCTCTCACCACTGGTGTCCCCCAGGGCTCTGTTCTAGGCCCTCTCCTATTCTCGCTATACACCAAGTCACTTGGCTCTGGCATAACCTCACATGGTCTCTCCTATCATTGCTATGCAGACGACACACAATTAATCTTCTCCTTTCCCCCTTCTGATGACCAGGTGGAGAATCGCATCTCTGCATGTCTGGCAGACATATCAGTGTGGATGACGGATCACCACCTCAAGCTGAACCTCGGCAAGACGGAGCTGCTCTTCCTCCCGGGGAAGGACTGCCCGTTCCATGATCTCGCCATCACGGTTGACAACTCCATTGTGTCCTCCTCCCAGAGCGCTAAGAACCTTGGCGTGATCCTGGACAACACCCTGTCGTTCTCAACTAACATTAAGGCGGTGGCCCGTTCCTGTAGGTTCATGCTCTACAACATCCGCAGAGTATGACCCTGCCTCACACAGGAAGCGGCGCAGGTCCTAATCCAGGCACTTGTCATCTCCCGTCTGGATTACTACAACTCGCTGTTGGCTGGGCTCCCTGCCTGTGCCATTAAACCCCTACAACTCATCCAGAACACCGCAGCCCGTCTGGTGTTCAACCTTCCCAAGTTCTCTCACGTCACCCCGCTCCTCCGCTCTCTCCACTGGCTTCCAGTTGAAGCTCGCATCCGCTACAAGACCATGGTGCTTGCCTACGGAGCTGTGAGGGGAACGGCACCTCAGTACCTCCAGGCTCTGATCAGGCCCTACACCCAAACAAGGGCACTGCGTTCATCCACCTCTGGCCTGCTCGCCTCCCTACCACTGAGGAAGTACAGTTCCCGCTCAGCCCAGTCAAAACTGTTCGCTGCTCTGGCCCCCAATGGTGGAACAAACTCCCTCACGACGCCAGGACAGCGGAGTCAATCACCACCTTCCGGAGACACCTGAAACCCCACCTCTTTAAGGAATACCTAGGATAGGATAAAGTAATCCTTCTCCCCCCCTTAAAAGATTTAGATGCACTATTGTAAAGTGGCTGTTCCACTGGATGTCATAAGGTGAATGCACCAATTTGTAAGTCGCTCTGGATAAGAGCGTCTGCTAAATGACTTAAATGTAAATGTAAAATGCAAAATGGCTTAAAGACAACATAGTCAAGGTATTGGAGTGGACATCACAAAGCCCTGACCTCAATCCCATTGAACATTTGTGGGCAGAACTGAAAAAGCGTGTGCGAGCAAGGAGGCCTACAAACCTGACTCAGTTACACCAGCTCTGTCAGGAGGAAAGGGCCAAAATTCACCCAACTTATTGTTGGAAGCTTGTGGAAGGCTAACTGAAAAATTTGACCCAAGTTAAACAATTTAAAGTCAATGCTACCAAATACTAATTGAGTGTATGTAAACTTCTGACCCACTGGGAATGTGATGAAAGAAATAAAAGCTGAAATAAATCCTTCTCTCTACTATTATTCTGACATTTCACATTCTTAAAATAAAGTGGTGATCCTAACTGACCTAAGACAGGGAATTTTTACTCAGATTAAACGTCAGGAATTGTGAAAAACTGAGTCAAATGTATTTGGCTGTGTATGTAAACTTCCAACTTCAACTGTATGTGTTGAGTGAATTTTTTTGAACATACTCTTCTCTCCCAACTGAAGTTTGTACAAGGAATGCTAAACGTGCAAGAACTAGGCCTAATGTTTCACCCAGTCAATTATTCACACTTGCCCTATTGGCCGAATGTCACCCATTGATCCCGTTGACAGATTTGGTATTCATCATTTGTCCCCCAATTTCCACACTGGTGAATGCATTGCTAAGCTGGCCATTCAATACTAACATCCGTCAGATATTCAAATGGTGTCTTTCAAAAATATTTTTAGATATTCAAAGGGAATCAATAACAAGAAGCACATTTTGATATAACAAAATCGTTTACATTTACATTTAAGTCATTTAGCAGACGCTCTTATCCAGAGCGACTTACAAATTGGTGCATTCACCTTATGACATCCAGTGGAACAGCCACTTTACAATAGTGCATCTAAATCTTTTAAGGGGGGGGGGGGTGAGAAGGATTACTTTATCCTATCCTAGGTATTCCTTAAAGAGGTGGGGTTTCAGGTGTCTCCGGAAGGTGGTGATTGACTCTGCTGTCCTGGCGTCGTGAGGGAGTTTGTTCCACCATTGGGGGGCCAGAGCAGCGAACAGTTTTGACTGGGCTGAGCGGGAACTGTACTTCCTCAGTGGTAGGGAGGCGAAATGTTAGCATTTTGTAGTGAAGGAAATACAACTTTTTCTGCCAATTGCCTCATTATGTTATGATTGCATGAAGTAACGAGGCAATGTAACTTCTAATATAACATTAAAATCAAAATGTGTTGACCAAAGGTAAAATGCATGAGAATAAAAGATGAACAGATAGATGAAGAGTTCTTTATTTTATTCATTGTGCCATATCAACGTTTAATCTTTCAAAAAAACATTAGGGGAAAATAAGTATGTCCCAGAGAATGTGATGCTATGATCTCAGAAATCATATTCAATCAAATCATATGCAGTTTACCATAGGAGCCAGCTGCTCCAGAGAGTTACATCGCTCTGATGCCATAGACAAGCCTCTAGCGGAGGGGAATGCAGCAGAGAGAGACTCATTTTTTTATTATTACTCAACGCTTGTGAATGCCCCATCCTCCTCGTGCCTGGCGCCGCCTTCTCATTGGTTGACGCCTCTCTGCAAGCTGCCTGCAACGTAAGCACTGAGAGTTCCATTAATGCCAGGTAGGGGTGTCAGATAGGGGGGAGTTTGTGAGGGGAGGGGAGGGGAAGTAGCCAGCCCGGAGAAAGAGGTCTGCACCACATACAACATTCAAACGGACGTCTGACGTCAGCACATAAATAAGTAAAGTGTTTTATTCATAGCCTGGGAGGGAAAAAATCAATTGACAAATCACATATTCACTTTGAGTTACTTCAAACAGCGAGACAATTAAAATGCAGAAGATGGCAGAGGATGAGTATGTATGTGTGTGAGGGGTGATGCGACGTACCCCTTATCTATTTATATGCCTCCATGTGATTTAGGATGCATTCCCTTAATGTAAGGTAACGGAATGCAAAACATTCCAAATACTAGTGTCTCAGTACTTTTCTTAAAATACTTTCCATGCATAGTCACTTGGTTACAAATTACTTGTGTCCTTAATCTATTAGTAGGGCAGTCGCTAAAATTGGAATGCCCTAAACAACTACGGAACACTTAAAGGGCTATATTTTCGGTTGGAGCTTAGGAGACACAGGTGTCAAATGTAAAAACTGGTGCACTGGCATTTTCCAGCCCTATAACGCCAGGTTCAGCAATTTACCAGTTTAACATCAGCTTGCTTGCGCTAAGGTGGGAGGGGTGGCAATATTTGAGATGTGTCCTTAAAAACAAGCGAAAAGTGAGAATTTCATGCAGCGCTAATGGGAAGTTTTAAGACCCACAAAAGCAGCTCATAACAGTAACACAGTTTATAATGAGATGGATTTTGAAAGGTGAAAGCACAGCCTATCCAGCCATGATGCATATGTTTTCATTTAATTTGATTAAAAACCCAGCATAGCTGTAACGTATACACAGGGAGTCAGGAAGCAGGTGCAGAAGGTGAGTTTAATAATAATAAACATGAAGATACTGCCTGATGACTATATGAGGGAAGATCAATCGGGGTGGTGATGAAGTCCAGGTGTGCTTAACGATGGGGAGCAGGTGTGTGCAATGATGGTTGCCACGTGTGCGCTGCTAGGACCGGTTAGTAAACCGGAGACATCCAGTACTGGAGGGAGGGAACAGGAGTAGGCATGACAGATAGAAAACCCTGATGATGGGGCCTCCCGAGTGGCGCAGCGGTTTAAGTGCTAGAGGCGTCACTAGAGTTCTGGGTTCAATCCCGGGCTGTGTCGCAGCCACCCGCGACCGGGAGACCCATGAGGCGTCGCACATGGCCAACTGGGATGTCCTTGTCCCATCGCACTCTAGCGACTCCTTGTGGCAGGCTGGGCGCATGCACACGGACTGCGGTCGCCAGCTGTACGGTGTTTCCTCCGACACATTGGTGTGGGTGGCTTCCGGGTTAAGCGAGCAGTGAGTCAAGAAGCAGTGCTGCTTGGCGAGGTCATGTTTCGGAGGACGCATTGGCTCTCGACCTTCGCCTCTCCCGAATCCGTACAGGAGTTGCAGTGATGGGACAAGACTGTAACTACCTATTTAATATCACACAATTAGGGAGAAAAGGGGGTAAATAGTAAGAAAAACAAAGAAACAATGATTATGTTGGGGTCCAAGATGTCTGTCATCGGGACCCAAGAGCGCTCCTCAGGACCGTAACCCTCCCAGTCCACCAGGTACTGGAGCCGTCCCCCACAACGTTGGGAGTTCAGGAGGGACCTAACAGTATAGGCAGGTGTGTCCTCGATGTCCAGGGGAGGAGGAGGGATGTTGCGGGCGACAGCCTCGACCAGGGGACCAAGAACCACCGGCCTGAGGGAAACATGAAAGGAGGGCGAGATCCGGTAGTTGACCCTCCGGAGGACTTTGTGGTCCCCACAAACCGGGGGCTCAGCTTCCGGCAGGGCGGGAGGTTCCAGGTGGAGAGCCAGATGCGATCACCAAGATGGAACACGGGAGCCTCACTGCGGTAGAGTTCCACCTGATCCTTCTGATGCCGGAACCACATGTCCACTGCAGGGGCCTTGGACGAGCTTGGAGTCGACAGAGCCAGGGCCGGCTGATATCCCAGGATGCACTGGAAGGGAGTCAGTCCGGTGGAGGAGTGACGAAGTGAGTTCTGGCCGTGTTCCGCCCAGGGAAGGAACTGGGCTCCTGGTTGGTCCTCTCCACCCACCCCTTGGACTGAGGCCAGTACCCGGATTCACCCACCCCTTGGACTGAGGCCAGTACCCGGATATGAGGCTGACCGTGGCCCCAGTTTCTCCATAAAGGATTTTCAGATCTGCAACGTGAATTTGGGACCACGATCGGAAATGATGTCCTCCGTAAGGCCATAGTGCCAGAAGACTTGCTGGAATAGTGCCTCAGCGAACTGAAGAGCAGTAGGTAGACCAGAGAGAGGGATAAAACGGCAGGATTTAGACCAGAATAGTGGTAAAACCATCAGAAAGGGGATGCTTCGTTACAAAGTCTATGGACAGATGTAACCAAAGCCGCTGAGGCACGGGAAGGGGAAGTAGTTTCTCTGCTGAAGCATGCCAGGGAGATTTGGATTGAGTACATACTGAACATGAGTTGACATAGTGGGCAACGTTCTGTGCCAAAGTGGGCCACCAGTGTTTATCGGAGAGAGATTGGATGGTACAGGTGCTACCTGGCTGTCCAGCGGCGAGGGATGTGTGTGCCTAGGTGATCAGCTGATCTCTCACCTCCATGTGGACGTAGATGCGTTCTGGAGGGCAGGTGGCAGGAGCGGGTTCCCTCTCCAGAGCCTGGCTGATGTCACTGGGCCACCCTTATGCTCTATTGGACCCTGGGTTGGAAAGCACCAGACACCACTAAAGCACCTCCTGGCCACAATAGGGACAGAGCCCTAGCTATCTCCGGCATCGCGGTGTGTGGCCCCTACCTCCATTGGTTCAGGCTCTGTCTCAGGAAAGTGCAGTTTATTCATGGTGCACTCAACAGGAGGTGGCATAATTCACGGCATGACCCACCTCGCCTCCGGGGCTAGTTGATGGAATCGACTCCTCTCGAGTCTGGCAATTCCAGGCAATGTGCCTCCGGGCGCCATACTCAAAACACCTCCTTTGGTCTCCATCTACCTGGGGTTGTCGGTGGCGTGTCAGCCCTACCCCAGCCGTCTCTCCACGGGTTTGCAGTCCTTTGGCCCTGCCGACTGTCGGTTCGGGAGATACAGTGGTGGGGCTGTCCTTCCGTCCCCTTGAACGGGTCGTCGACTCATCCCGGTTCCCACTCAGCAGGGCCTGAGTGTTCTGATGCGTCTCCACTCCTTCCAGGAGGCCCTATAAGGTCTGGGGTGCGCATAAACTCACTGCCCTCTTCATGTCATGGGGTAGCGCTCCGTAAGAAGCGATCCAGGACCACTTTGTCGAGGATGGAGAGGGTGGAACCATGACCTGGTGACGCGCAGTAGGTCGCTCATCTGGGCTCGGGGGGATACGCCGGGTACGAACCTCCAGTCTTGGAACCGTTGAGCCCGATGGGCCAGGCTCTACCTGTAGCGGCTGAGTAGCTCCCGTTTGAGTCTGTCGTAGTTAGCAGCCGCCTGTTCGTTGTTCAGGTCCCAATATGCCTTTTGGGCATTCCCCGAGAGGAACGGGGCCAGCAGACTTGCCCACTTCGGCCTTGGCCATCCTTCCCGTAGCGCTGTCCGTTCAAACGTACAGAGGTATGTTTCGATGTCATCGTCTTCCGTTAGCTTGATTAAAAACTGGTTGGGATGTGATTCAATAGACGCTTCTCCTTGCAGCTTCCTGATTCCCTCAACGAGGTGGACTTTTTGTAGTTGCTGTTCCTCCAGCATTCGTTCTTGAACCACCTGTTGTGCTTGTTGGGCCAGGATGAACTGAGCTATCAACTCGTCCATGCTGATGCTGTGTAAACGTCAACCCTGATCTGACCACGTTATCAGATTGCCCACATGCTCCACCACTTGTGGCAGACCAGGGGGTTTGGTCAAGAAGTCTACACAGATCAGACACGGACAGAGTAGGATTAGCTTGGTTTCAAGGGTGTTTATTTAAATAATAAATAAAAAAGAAGAGGTCTCCCCCAAGAGACCCTCTCTGGGATACCGTCTTCTGGGCTCTGGGTCTTGCTGTATCCTGTCGGGATCAAAACTGCACTCACTCCTGTTACATCTGTAACCATCCCCAACTACACGGGAGTCCTTTCTTCCCCCCAAATCTCTCCCTGTGTGCTGCTCTTCTGGCAGCTTTATGGGCCTTGCACAGCTGGTGAGCAATCAGCCCTTGATTACTCACCAACTCCCAATCAGCCCCAATTAGTCCTGGCCGGAGGACCCGTCGAGACCTGGCACATCCAGCAGATGGAGCCATCACCTCGTGATGTACACACCGTCTGTCACCAGGCCTCAACGAGTCTCCCCCTGGTGGCTGACCTCCTGTACGCCACGCTACGTTTGGCATATCCATGTCCAGACTGCAATGTCCAGACTTACAGCAGGCCTAGAACATATATCAGCGTGAATGCTATAGCCTATGTTTCACAATGTATTTCCATATTGAAGCAATGCAATTAGAACAATGTGGACTGCAAACATGTTTAATATAGCAAATATGGGGCAGGCTATTTAACTATCTAGGCTATAATGGGCATTTTAATTGGAGTTGATGAAAACACAATACAAGACCATACATACAAAACTTGAAGCAACCACATACTGTATTTAACCATGGAGCACATTCTGATTGGCCAGTGAGGGGCCAAGCCTCGACACACCTACAACTTGTTTGTTCATCAAAACCTCGCCCTTTTGCGTCACCACCAGCTACTGCGCCTATTATTCCGGTTGTGAAAATATCCCAAAAGTTTTCTGATCCACTATAATGCTACTGCCGGCGCTAAGATTTACCATTGCATTATGTTTGTTAAAATAGAGCCCTCAAGGTACATTCCATAAAATTCCCTGCTGACAATGCTGCCAAACATTTGAACAAAGATTCTCTTGAAATTGTGCAAGCCGGTTTGTAAGTAGGCCAACTACAGTGTATTTGGAAAGTATTCAGACCCCTTGACTTTTTCCACATTTTGTTACGTTACAGCCTTATTCTAAAATTGATTAAATTATTTGTTTCCCTCCTCAAGCTACACACAATAATCCATAATGACAAAGCAAAAACAGGTTTTTAGAAATTTCAGCAAATGTAAAAAAATATATATATCTTATCTACATAAGTATTCAGACCCTTTGCGATGCGTCTCGAAATTGATCTCAGGTGCATCCTGTTTCCATGGATCATTCTTGAGATTCTACAACTTGAATGGAGTCCACCTGTGGTAAATTCAATTGATTGGACATAATTTGGAAAGGCTCACACCTGTCTATATAAGGTTCCACAGTTGAAAGTGCATGTCAGAGCAAAAACCAAGCAATGAGGACGAAGTTACCAAAACATTTCTTCTGCATTAAATTTCCCCAAGAATATTGTGGCCTCGATAATTATTCAATGGAAGAAGTTTGGAACCACCAAGACTCTTCCTAGAGCTGGCCGCCCGGCCAAACTGAGCAATCAACGGAGAAGGGCATTGGTTAGGGAGGTGACCAAGAACCCGATGGTCACTCTGACGGAGCTCCAAAGTTCCTCAGTGGAGATGGGATAACCTTCCAGAAGGACAACCGTCTCTGCAGCACTCCACCAATCAGGCCTTTATGGTAGAGTGGCCAGACGGAAGCCACTCCTCAGTAAAAGGCACCTGACAGCCCGCTTGGAGTTTGCCAAAAGGCACCTAAAGGACTCTTAGACCATGAGAAACAAGATTCTCTAGTCAGATGAAACCAAGATTGAACCATTTGGCCTGAATGCCAACTGTCATGTCTTGAGGAAACCTGGCACCATCCCAGTGAAGCATGGTGGTGGGAGTATCATGCTGCGGATATGTTTTTCAGCAGCAGGGACAGGGAGACTAATCAGGATCAAAGGAAAGATGAACGGAGCAAAGTACAGAGAGATCCTTGATGAAAACCTGCTCCAGAGCACTCAGGACCTCAGACTGGGGGCGAAGGTTCACCTTCCAACAGGACAATGACCCTAAGAACACAGCCAAGACAATGCAGGAGTGGCTTCGGGACAAGCCTCTGAATGTCCTTGAGTGTCCCAGCCAGAGCCCGGACTTGAACCCAATCGAACATCTCTGGAGCGACCTGAAAATAGCTGTGCAGCTACGCTCCCCATCTAACCTGACAGAGCTTGAGAGGATCTGCAGAGAAGAATGGGAGAAACTCCCCAAATACAGGTGTGCCAAGATTGGAGCGCCATACTGAAGAAGTCTCAAGACTGTAATCGCTTCCAAAAGTGCTTCAACAAAGTACTGAGTAAAGTGCCTGAATGCCTCTGTAAATGTATTATTTCTGGGTTGTTTTTTTTAATACATTTGCAAATATTTCTAAAAACCTGTTTTAGCTTCGTCATGATAGGGTATTGTGTGTAGATTGAAGAGGACAAAAAGCAATGTAATATATTTTAGATTAAGGCCGTAATGTAACAAAATGTGGAAAAAGTCAAGGGGTCTGAATACTTTTGAATGCATTGTTTGTAACAATGTGTACCCACATTATTATTATTATTATGTAAATACACAGGTTTCCTGCCCTGCAAGCTGCCCCTGACACAGCCTTGACACCAGCTCTCCCCTCTGGCCCTATATCCAATTCTCTGACCTCCCCTGGCCCTTCAGCTTGCTCTTTTAAGTTATAGGTCTGGGTTGTTGTTAGGCACTTTGGATGACTAACGCATTTGATTGAGAAATGTAATCTACATTTTTTTGCAAGCAATTAAGTTTTCACAGCGCACACAGGTGTGCAACAGTCCAGGATAGGTCATATTGATATATTTTTGATTTATTTACCCTTTATTTAACCAGGCAAGTCAGTTAAGAACAAATTCTTATTTTCAATGACGGCCAAACCCGGACGACGCTGGACCAATTGTGCACCGCCCCATGGGACTCCCAATCACGGACGGTTGTGATACAGCCGGCCGTCCATTTTATAGGAGCCACTCAGCCAGAGAGCCAGAGACATGCAATACTGAAGAAGAAAACATTTGCAATACAATAAAAGGAAATAGAAGTTACAAAATACCCTCAAATGGTGTATGAAAAAGAAATGGTATCTTTGACTAATACAAATAACTCTGTTTTTTACAGAGCATAGGCCTCTTGAGACTGAACAGTAGAAGTTTGGCAGGAGGCCCTTATGAAAACATACATCGAAATGAATGAGCGTCAGATATTAATCAACAATAGTCCTCATGTTTCCAGACCAGATCATAATTAATTCTATAAACTGCAAATGAGCGTTATGCTGAGATAGTCAATAAGGCTAAGAGCTAATGTGTTTGGGTCACAGTTAAACAGGTTGGAGAGGAGAAGAAAATATGGGGCAGTGGCTGGATGAGGAATTTCAAAGCCAAAGAGAATTACACCCATCATGATCAATCATCTCAGGCAGTAGGGTGACTACTCTATCCATACTTCATCAGTCTGACACAATGAGCACCGCACATTAGCAGGATAACCACATTGATTTCATCATGTACAGCAGAATGGGTTAAAGTTTTTTTACATGACTGATGCAATGAGTTAACACATAAAATAATGCCTTGTCATTATAGCGGAAACAAAACTCCATAGCGACTGATTTAAAAACAGTTGCATGTGTAACTTAAATGTTTAACAGAGACACTGAGAAATATAGATGAACCAATCAGCAGTGTGTTGGTGGCTGCCAAACATACACGGATAGTGTGTTCAGAGGCACACATGATGGTGTTGAGTGTGTGTGTGTGTGTGAGTGAGATAACCACTAAGAAACAGCGAGGACAGAGAACTTTAAGGTCCTCTTGAAACCCACCAGATCAGTTCCCAGAGGTGCAAAATGGAACGCTCAAACACAACCATTGTCAGGGAAGATTCTCATTTATTATTAAAGTGAGGGATAGCAAGCATGTTTTTAGCACATACACACTCTGCCTGTGAGGCTCGCCATGCCACTTGTGATAACGCACATTTTCCTGACTCATGGTGTTGCCTACTGTGGTGGGGAGAGAATGGAGAGGGGAGAGAGTCAGAGGAGGAGGTGCTTGGCGATTGAGAGCTGGGTGAAGTGTTTTCTCCCCCTACTGACTGAAATCCATTCTGGTATACTATTTCATTTTGGTGAGGTGCACACATGCACACACAAAGACTCAGACACACAGGGAGTTGAAGATTACACACACTGAGCTGTCACACAAACAAGTACTGTATGTGGCTGAGGAATGGTTCTTTGAAAAGTGATGGGGGAGAAAAGGTTGAGTTTCATTTGGACTGTTAATCAGGAAAATGAAAAGTGTTGCTGAGGTATGAATAGTGTATCAGGATTAGAGAAAATGGAGAGGGAAAATGAGAGAGAATAGAGGAAACGTATGACCTACATTCTGAGACGTGGAAAACCTTTAATTTTTAAAAAGGGCAAGGGACATTTGAGCACGCAGCATTAGAATAGTTTACAATTATAGGGCTTCCAATGGCTGTTTGGTGTTGTCAATGGATGCCCACATGCTAAATAAAAGCCCAGACCCACACATGGAGGAACAGGGTGTCAGTGTGGTGAAGGAAGATTTTGATGCTAAATTCTGAAGCAGTAGGCCTACTTACTATAATATGATGGATTATATAAAGGAAACATCTAATATAAATATTCCGAATTTGTACCAGGAAAGTGCTACTCAAAAATAACGTTCTTTGTCATTCCATGTGTGTTTAGTTTTGTGTAATATTACTGTTGTTGAGTGACATCGTGTCATTTTCTGTCCACTAAACAGCACTCACAGTGAGCAAAGTTGATTGGGATACAGAAAGTGTAACATTTAAATAGACGGAATAGCACTGTATTTATAAAGTCAGTAATAACGGTACTGAGCCTTTTTCTAAAATGTTTTATGAGATTGGAGATGTATACAGTACCAGTCAAAAGTTTAGACAAACCTACTCATTCAACTCTTTATTTTTACTAGTTTCTACATTGTAGAATAATAGTGAAGACATCAAAACTATCAAGAAAAACATAAGGAATCATGTAAAAACCAAAAAAGTGTTAAACAAATCAAAATATATTTTAAAGCCACCCCTTAGTAAAAATATGCAAATATATTTGAGATTCTTCAATGTAGCCACCCCTTTGCCTTGATGACTGGTTTGACACTCTTGGCATTCTCTCAACCCGCTTCACCTGGGATGCTTTTCCAACAGTCTTAAAGGAGTTTCCACATATACTGAGCACTTATTGGCTGCTTTTCCTTCAGTCTGCGGTCCAACTCATCCCAAACCATCTCAATTGGGTTGAGGTTGGGTGACTTTGGAGGCCAGGTCATCTGATGCAGCACTCCATCAATGTCCTTCTTGGTCAAATAGCCCTTACACAGCCTACAGGTGTGTTGGGTCATTGTCCTGTTGAAAAACAAATGATAGTCCCACTAAGTGCAAACCAGATGGGATGGCGTATTTCTGGAGAATGCTGTGGTAGCCATGCTGGTTAAGTGTGCCTTGAATTCTAAATAAATCACTGACAGTGTCACCAGCAAAGCACCCCCACACCATCACACCTCCTCCTCCATGCTACATGGTGGGAACCACATAATGATGACAATAATCATGGCCTCTAAACCTTCAAGCTGCATACTGGTCCCTATTCCAACTATGCTTACTGTGCTTGGCCCTCCTATGTTGAACATAATAAACAGCTCTCTATCCACCGGATGTGTACCAAACTCACTAAAAGTGGCAGTAATAAAGCCTCTCTTGAAAAATCCAAACCTTGACCCAGAAAATATAAAAAACTATTGGCTTATATCGAATCTTCCATTCCTCTCCAAAAAAATGAAAAAGCTTTTGCGCAGCAACTCACTGCCTTCCTGAAGACAAACAATGTATACGAAGTGCTTCAGTCTGGTTTCAGACCCCATCATAGCACTGAGACTGCACTTGTGAATGTGGTAAATTATCTTTTAATGGCATCAGACCGAGGCTATGCATTTGTCCTCGTGCTCCTAGACCTTTGTGCTGCTTTTGATACCATCGATCACCACATTCTTTTGGAGAGATCGGAAACCTAAATTGGTCTACAGTGTAGACTCTACACGGACAAGTTCTGACCTGGTTTAGATCTTATCTGTCGGAAAGATATCAGTTTGTCTCTGTGAATGGTTTTTGCTCTGACAAATCAACTGTAAATGTCGGTGTTCCTCAAGGTTCCGTTGTAGGACCACTATTGTTTTCACTATATATTTTACCTCTTGGGGATGTCATTCGAAAACACAATGTTAACTTTCACTGCTATGCGGATGACACACAGCTGTACATTTCAATGAAACATGGTGAAGCCCCAAAATTGCCCTCACTAGAAGCCTGTGTTTCAGACATAAGGAAGTGGATGGCTGCAAACGTTCTACTTTTAAACTTGGACAAAACAGAGATGTTTGTTCTAGGTCCCAAGAAACAAAGAGATCTTCTGTTGAATCTGACAATTAATCTTGATGGTTGTACAGTCGTCTCAAATAAAACTGTGAAGGACCTCGGTGTTACTCTGTACCCTGATCTATCTTTTGACAAACATCTCAAGACTGTTATAAGGACAGCTTTTTTCCATCTACGTAATATTGCAAAAATCAGAAACTTTCTGTCCAAAAACGATGCAGAAATATTAATCCATGCTTTTGTTACTTCTAGGTTAGACTACTGCAATGCTCTACCTTCTGGCTACCTGGATAAAGCACTAAATAAACTTCGGTTAGTGCTAAATACGGCTGCTAGAATCCTGACTAGAACCAATTTTTTAAAATCACATTACTCCAGTGCTAGCCTCCCTACACTGGCTTCCTGTTAAGGCAAGGGCTGATTTCAAGGTTTTACTGCTAAACTACAAAGCATTACATGGGCTTGCTCCTACCTATCTTTCCGATTTAGTCCTGCCATACATACTTACACGTACGCTACGATCATAAGACGCAGGCCTCCTAATTGTCCCTAGAATTTCTAAGCAAACACCTGGATGCAGGGCTTTCTCCTATAGAGCTCCATTTTTATGGAATGGTCTGCCTACCCATGTGAGAGGTGCAGACTCGGGCTCAACCTTTAAGTCTTTACTGAAGAGTCATCTCTTCAGTGGGTCCTATGATTGAGTGTAGTCTGGCCCAGGATTGTGAAGGTGAACGGAAAGGCTCTGGAGCAACGAACCGCCCTTGCTGTCTCTGCTTGGCCGGCTCCCCTCTCTCCACTGGGATTCTCTGCCTCTAACCCTATTACAGGGGCTGAGTCACTGGCTTACTGGTGCTCTTCCATGCCGTCCCTAGGAGGGGTGTGTCACTTGAGTGGGTTGAGTCACTGACGTGGTCTTCCTGTCTATACTCTGCCTTGTCTCAGGATGGTAAGTTGGTGGTTGAAGAAATATCCCTCTATTGGTGTGGGGGCTGTGCTTTGGCAACGTGGCTGGGGTTATATCCTGCCTGTTTGGCCCTGTCCGGGGGTATCATCGGATGGGGCCACAGTGTCTCCTGACCCCTCCTGTCTCAGCCTCCAGTATTTATGCTGCAGTAGTTTATGTGTCGGGGAGCTAGGGTCAGTCTGTTATATCTGGAGTATTTATCCTGTCTTATCCAGTGTCCTGTGTGAATTGAAGTATGCTCTCTCTAATTCTCTCTTTCTTTCTCTCTCTCGGAGGACCTGAACCCTAGGACCATGCCTCAGGACTACCTGGCATGATGACTCCTTGCAGTCCCCATGCCCCAGTCCACCTGGTCGTGCTGCTGCTCCAGTTTCAACTGTTCTGCCTGCAGCTATGGAACCTTGACCTGTTCACCGGACGTGCTACCTGTCCCAGACCTGCTGTTTTCAACTCTCTAGAGACAGCAGGAGCGGTAGAGATACTCTCAATGATCGGCTATGAAAATCCAACTGACATTTACTCCTGAGGTACTGACTTCTTGCACCCTCGACAACTACTGTGATTATTATTTTTTGACCATGCTGGTCATTTATGAACATTTGAACATCTTGAACATATCAGCTGATGTAAAAATGGCTATATAAATAAATTTGATTTGATGCGGAGATCATCCGTTCACCTACTCTGTGTCTCACGGCGGCTGGAATCAAAAATCTCAAATTTTGATAATTCAGAACTTTAGGCAGATTTGTTATTGACTTGTTAATGGTTTACTCCATGTGTAACTCTGTGTTGTCTGTTCACACTGCTATGCTTTATCTTGGCCAGGTCGCAGTTGCAAATGAGAACTTGTTCTCAACTAGCCTTCCTGGTTAAATAAAGGTGAACAAAAAAAAAAAAGATTCCACCGGTCTAATGTCCATTGCTCGTGTCTTTTGGCCCAAGCAAGTCTCTTCTTCTTACTGGTGTCATTTAGTAGTGGTTTCCTTGCATCAATCTGACCATAAAGGCCTGATTCACACAGTCTCCTCTTAACAGTTGATGTTGAGATGTGTTTGTTACTTTGATTTGGGCTGCAATTTCTGAGGCTGGGTAACTCTAATGAACGTATCATCTGCAGCAGAGGTATCTCTGGTTATTCCTTTCCTATGGCGTTCCTCATGAGAGCCAGTTTCATCATAGTGCTTGATGGTTTTTGAGACTGCACTTAAAGTAATGATGGACTGTCATTTTTCTTTGCTTATTTGATATGTTCTTGCCATTATATGGACTTGGTCTTTTACCAAATAGGGATATCTTCTGTATACCACCCCTACCTTGTCATAGCACAACTGATAGGCTCAAATGCATTAAGAAGGAAATAAATTCCATAAATTGACTTTTAACAAGCCTCATGAGGCTGGTTGAGAGAATGCCAAGTGTGCAAAGCTGTCATCAAGGCAAAGGGTGGCTACTTTTAAGATTCTCAATTATAAAATATGTTTTGATTTGTTAAACACTTTTTTGGTTACTATATGATTCATATGTTATTTCACAGTTTTGATGTCTTTGATGTGACTATTATTCTACAATGTAGAAAATATTTTTTTAAATAACTTGAATGAGTATGTGTGTCCAAACTTTTTACTGGTACTGTATTTTGTTTTTGTCAGGGGGTGCTGCAGCGCCCTCAGCACCCCTACTTCCTGTGACAATGCCATTCAGCAATCTCTTTTGCCATGCACACCAGTGGTGGATCTTCCAGCAAGACAATAACCCCAAGCACACATCAAAATCCACAAAGAAATGGTTAATTGACCACAAAATCAACATTTTGCAATGGCCATCTCAGTCTCTGGACTTGAACCCCATTGAAAATCTGCGGTTTAAATTGTAGAGGGCAGTCCATAAGCGCAGACTAAGGATATCAAGGTTCTGGAATGATTATATATGGATAAATGGTCTAAGATCCCTCCTTGTGTGTTCTCCAAACGTATACTCAGTACCATTAACCTCGCATGGTGAGGTAATAAAAGGTATCGAAAACAGAAATGCCAATAATTTTTATCACTTAATTTTTGAGAAATAAATTATTGCTTGTTAAAAAGATTTATTTTAGCAATTGTATTAGTAAAAATATTAGAATTGTATATATTTTTTCAAACATACAATACGTTTTTGTATTATTTATATATTTTATACAATCATTTTTGACCTGTGTTTTATTGGGGTTGTGTGATTGTTTGTTTGTCTGTGTGTGTGTGAGTCAGAGAATGAAAGATGTGTGCATTTGAGTGTGTATGTTGTGCATTTGTACTGACATGAAAAGGCACTTCCATGCCCAAATATTACTGTCTAAAAATAAAGTAGTGACGTCAAACAACAGTTATTTCAGTTGGTCAGTTTCATCCTCCCATCTCAAGAGATACACAGAAACACAAAACTAGTGTTCACTTTTAGGTTCAACTGGAGGAAATATAGAATAAATATTGCTTTTAAAATGAGTCACAGACTGTTTTGATACTTTGGGTATGTAGACTATTTGTAGAATTTTTGTCTGGTGATGAATCATGTGCTGTAAATACATTGAGCCATAAATATCAAGATAAAACATCGGTCAGATTTAGATCATGTAGGTACCAAATATTCTATGTTTTTGTGAGGATTGTATCAGATTGGTCACCTTTCATTTTCATGCGACTAAATTGCAGACTAATTGCTAATAGATTTCATGCGTATTTCCACAATCCAGTATATAGGTTTCACTTTGTTGCAAGCAACAAAAACATTTACAGATCGATCCTATATTCATTTTTACGTCATCCACATAAACCTTAAATAAGTGCCACAGTCTCTTATATAGTATTGTGCAGGTAAAAATAAACACAAACTCAAATTGTTCCATAAATAAGCAGGGTATGGTTCAGAAGAGCTCAAATACATTTATATTGGTATTGCTTACACAACCAGACAGTTCTGAAAATGCAATGATAAGAGGACAAACACTAGACATGAGTGACTTTTAGGGATTGTTAACTTGATAAATATTCATATCACATCCAATACTCTGCAGTGGGGCTTAGATATGAGTCATACAGCACACTAGACACCATCTATGTGACTGGAAGGAGAAGCTCAGGTAGGGTGTATTACCATTCAACTGCAAACAAACATCCCCAGTGAAAGAAAAAAAATGTTTATAACAATTAATAAACATCAACAGAAAATAGAAATGACCCTGAAATTGAAGATGATGAAATAATCCAATACTGTTCAGTTCACGTAGAAAGACTAGCTGTGTCCGGTAGGATGTTCTTATTGTTCTCAATAATTGGTGGAATATAAGGCACATTATAGTGGGGATTGAACAGATGCTCTTAATATGCTTATGGAAATCCACCACCTATGAAACACCAATGGAATCCCTGTGACCGATAACTCAAATCATAATGACTATAGGTGTTTGGTAAGCTATAAGGTCTGTCAGATAGAACACTCAAAGGGGCTTTTGAAACCTCGTTGGAAGCACAACGGCATAGTTGTTAAAGACAGGAAAGATCAGCAAAAAAGTGTATGAAGTTTTGAAAGGGCCAACTAGCGTGTGGTTCCAGAATCCCTACAGCTTGCAGAAGCTATGTGAACATCATGAGCAGGAGGTCTTGGCTTGGACTTATTACAAACCTAAGGCAGACCTCTAATTTTTTACTTTTTCTCCTTTGGCTGACTTCAAAATCTGCACTGTAAGCCCCCCATGTTCCTGATGCCTGCTGCTCCAGTTTCCCAGCAGTCTATAGTTGGCAGAAACTACCTCAAACTCTATGGTGTTGACTTCCTATACTACCCATGCCAAACTATCCATCTGCTGTGAAACACATAACTTCTTCAGAGGTTTTCCATTGTTATACCGTCTTCGTGTTTGCATGCAGACCCATGCAAGTACTCAAATACAGTACAAACATGACAGATTTTGGGGTCAGGCAATATTAAAGTGCAGGTAATATAGCCAGCAGAAGAAGAAAAAACATACAGTGCCTTCAGAAAGTATTCACACCCCTTGACTTTTTCCACATCTTGTTGTTTTACAGCCTGAATTTAAAATGGAATAAATTTAGATTTTTGTGTCACTGGCCTACAAACAATACCTCATAATATCAAAGCGGAATTATGCTTTTCAATTTGTTTTCAAATACATAAAAAATGAAAATCTGAATTGTCTTTAGTCAATAAGTATTCGACCCCTTTGTTTTGACAAGCTTAAATAAGTTAAGGAGTAAAAATGTGAGGAGCAAGTCACATAATAATTGCATGGACTCACTCTGTGTGCAATAATAGTGGTTAACATGATTTATGAACGACTACCTCAAATAAAAGCATGGTGAGCATGGTGAAGTTACTAATTACACTTTGGATGGTGTATCATTACACCCAGTCACTACAAAGATACAGGTGTCCTTCCTAACTCAGTTGTGGGAGAGGAAGGAACCCGCTCAGGGATTTCGCCATGAGGCCAATGGTGACTCTAAAACAGTTACAGAGTTTAATGGCTGTGATAGGAGAAAACTGAGGATGGATCAACAACATTGTAGTTACTCCACAATACTAACCCAATTGACAGAGTGAAAAGAAGGAAGCCTGCACAGAAAAAAAAGAATCCAAAACATGCAACCTGTTTGCAACATTAAGTTCAACTGCAAAACATGTGGCAAAACAAATCCATTTTTTGTCCTGAATACAAAGTGTTGTTTTTGTGCCAAATCCAAAACAACATAACATAACATTTAACATTTAAGTCATTTAGCAGACGCTCTTATCCAGAGCGACTTACAAATTGGTGCATTCACCTTATGACATCCAGTGGAACAGCCACTTTACAATAGTGCATCTAAATCTTTTAGGGGGGTGAGAAGGATTACTTTATCCTATCCTAGGTATTCCTTAAAGAGGTGGGGTTTCAGGTGTCTCCGGAAGGTGGTGATTGACTCCGCTGTCCTGGCGTCGTGAGGGAGTTTGTTCCACCATTGGGGGGCCAGAGCAGCGAACAGCTTTGACTGGGCTGAGCGGGAACTGTACTTCCTCAGTGGTAGGAAGGTGAGCAGGCCAGAGGTGGATGAACGCAGTGCCCTTGTTTGGGTGTAGGGCCTGATCAGAGCCTGGAGGTACTGAGGTGCCGTTCCCCTCACAGCTCCGTAGGCAAGCACCATGGTCTTGTAGCGGATGCGAGCTTCAACTGGAAGCCAGTGGAGAGAGCGGAGGAGCGGGGTGACGTGAGAGAACTTGGGAAGGTTGAACACCAGACGGGCTGCGGCGTTCTGGATGAGTTGTAGGGGTTTAATGGCACAGGCAGGGAGCCCAGCCAACAGCGAGTTGCAGTAATCCAGACGGGAGATGACAAGTGCCTGGATTAGGACCTGCGCCGCTTCCTGTGTGAGGCAGGGTTCTCCACCTGGTCACTCTGCGGATGTTGTGTTGTAGAGCATGAACCTGGTGACAGGAACGGGCCACCGCCTTGATGTTAGTTGAGAACGACAGGGTGTTGTCCAGGATCACGCCAAGGTTCTTAGCGCTCTGGGAGGAGGACACAATGGAGTTGTCAACCGTGATGGCGAGATCATGGAACGGGCAGTCCTTCCCGGGAGGAAGAGCAGCTCCGTCTTGCCGAGGTTCAACTTGAGGTGGTGATCCGTCATCCACACTGATATGTCTGCCAGACATGCAGAGATGCGATTCTGCCACCTGGTCATCAGAAGGGGGAAAGGAGAAGATTAATTGTGTGTCGTCTGCATAGCAATGATAGGAGAGACCATGTGAGGTTATGCCAGAGCCAAGTGACTTGGTGTATAGCGAGAATAGGAGAGGGCCTAGAACAGAGCCCTGCGGGAGAGCTGGCCTACTTTAGCGACTGTATCAAGAGTTTTGGAGAGAAAAAAGATTCTCCTGAACATTCGGAGGGATCGAGTGGTCCCAGGGGACACCAGTGGTGAGAGCGCGTGGTGAGGAGACAGATTCTCGCCACGCCACCTGGTAGGAGCGACCTGTCAGGTAGGACGCAATCAAGCGTGGGCCGCGCCGGAGATGCCCAACTCGGAGAGGGTGGAGAGGAGGATCTGATGGTTCACAGTATCGAAGGCAGCCGATAGGTCTAGAAGGATGAGAGCAGAGGAGAGAGAGTTAGCTTTAGCAGTGCGGAGCGCCTCCGTGATACAGAGAAGAGCAGTCTCAGTTGAATGACTAGTCTTGAAACCTGACTGATTTGGATCAAGAAGGTCATTCTGAGAGAGATAAAAAACCTACACTCGCGGGAGAGCTGGCCAAGGACGGCACGTTCAAGAGTTTTGGAGAGAAAAAAAGAAGGGATACTGGTCTGTAGTTGTTGACATCGGAGGGATCCCCAGAGTGTAGGTTTTTTCAGAAGGGGTGCAACTCTCGCTCTCTTGAAGACGGAAGGGACGTAGCCAGCGGTCAGGGATGAGTTGATGAGCGAGTGCATGACTCCTCCACCTCAAGCTGAACCTCAGCAAGAACAGGGCTCCTCTTCCTCCCGTGAGGTGGCGTTCTCAGATGACTAACATCAAAAGGCGGTGTCCCGTTCCTGTAGGTTCATGCTCTACACTGCCCTTAACCCTGCCTCACCAGATGAAATCTCGCGGCGCAGGTCTAAGGGAGAAGGTCTCCGGAAATGGTCTGGAGAAGAGAGGAGGGGATAGGGTCGGAAGCGGGCAGGTTGTTGGGCGGCCGGCCGTCACAAGACGCGAGATTTCATCTGGAGAGAGAGGGGAGAAAGAGGTCAGAGCACAGGGTAGGGCAGTGTGAGCAGAACCAGCGGTGTCGTTTGACTTAGCAAACGAGGATCGGATGTCGTCGACCTTCTTTTCAAAATGGTTGACGAAGTCATCTGCAGAGAGGGAGGAGGGGGGGGGAGGATTCAGGAGGGAGGAGAAGGTGGCAAAGAGCTTCCTAAAAACAACATATTACTGAGTACCACACTCCATATTTTCAAGCATAGTGGTGGCTGCATCATGTTATGGGTATGCTTGTAATCATTCAGGACTGGGGAATTTTTCAGGATAAAAAAGAAACGGAATGGAACTAAGTACAGGCAAAATCCTGGAGGAAAACCTGTCTCAGTCTGCTTTCCACCAGACACTGAGAGATGAATTCACCTTTCCTCAGTAAAATAACCTAAAACACAAGGCCAAATCTACTCTGGAGTTGCTTACCAAGAAGACAGTGAACGTTCCTGATTGACCGAGTTACAGTTTTTAGTTAAATCTGCTTGAAAATCTATGGCAATACTTGAAAATGGTTTTCTAGCAATGATCAACAACCAATTTGAAAAGGTTTGAAGAATTTTGAAAATAATATTGGCCTAATGTTGTCCAATCAAGGTGTGCAAAGCTCTTAGAGGCTTAGCCAAAAAGACTCACAGCTTTAATCACTGCCAAAGGTGATTCTAACATGTATCGACTCAGGGGTGTGAATACTTATGTAAATAAAATATTTCTGTATTTAATTTTCCAAAAACTTGCACAAATGTCTAAAATCGTATTTTCACTATGTCATTATGCGATATTGTGTGTAGACATATTTTTATTTAATCAATTTTGTATTCAGGCTGTAACATAACAAAAAATGGAATAAGTCAATGAATACTTTCTGAAGGCACTGTACATGCAGCATTGGACAATAAAATGACTTGTATTTATTTTAATCATAAAAAAATGTTTTGCAGTTTAACTCTACAATGTATTCCATGTTTAGAGCATGGTGGTGTTTATGGACCTACAACAGAGTATTTCTGTAGAACTGCCAACTACGCCATCAAAAGAGGCTGATCAGGCTGTCATGATTTCAGAGGACAGTCCCAGTTGTAAATAGTCTGTCCCTTGTGATATTCTGTCTCTGGGAACGTCCTAGTTTTGCAAGCAAAATGTCAGTCAAAAACACTACATTATATACAACATACCAACTTTTCTTATATATGTGTGAAAATATTTGTATTTATTTATTTATTGTTATTTCACCTTTATTTAACCAGGTAGGTTAGTTGAGAACATGTTCTCATGTGCAACTGTGACCTGGCCAAGATAAAGCAAAGCAGTTCGACACATACAACAACACAGAGTTACACATGGAATAGTCACGACTTCCGCCAAAGTCGGCTCCTCTCCGCGTTCGGCGATCGACATCATCGGCTTTCTAGCCATCACCGCTCCATTTTTCATATATCCATTTGTCTTGTCTTGTTTCCATACACACCTGGTTTTCATTTGCCCACTCAATCTACTTGTATTTAACCCTCTGTTTCCCATTATGTTTTGTGTGTAATTGTTTCATGTTAAGTGGTGTTAGTTTACGCGCTTTACTTTTATGTTCTGTTTTTATTAGCCCGTTTGATTTATGTAGTGCTCTCGTTTTTGGAACTATAATAAAAGTGTGCCTGTTCATTATACTCTGCTCTCCTGCACCCGACTTCGCCTCCAATAGACCATTGACAGGAATAAACAAACATACAATCAATAATACAGTAGAAGAATCTATATACAGTGTGTGCAAATGAGGTAGGATAAGAGAGGTAAGGCAACACATAGGCCATGGAGGCAAAGTAATTACAATAGAGCAATTAAACACTGGAATGACAGGATGTGCAGAAGATGAATGTGCAAGTTGAGATACTGGGGTGGAATGGAGCAAAATAAATAAATACAGTATGGGAATGAGGTAGATTGGATGGGCTATTTACAGATGAGGTATGTACAGGTGCAGTGATCTGTGAGCTGCTTTGACAGCTGGTGCTTAAAGCTAGTGAAGTAGTTAAGAGTCTCCAGCTTCAGAGATTTTTGCAGTTTGTTCCATTAATTGGCAGCAGAGAACTGGAAGGAAAGGCGGCCAAATGAAGTATTGGCTTTGGGGGTAACCAGTGAGATATATCTGCTGGAGCGCATGCTACGGGTGGGTGCTGCTATGGTGACCAGTGAGCTAAGATAAGGCGGGGCTTTACCTAGCAGAGACTTGTAGATGACCTGGGGCCAGTGGGTTTGGCAACGAGAATAAAGTGAGGGCCAGCCAACGAGAGCATATAGGTCGCAGTGGTGGGTAGTATATGGGGCTTAGGTGACAAAACGGATGGCACTATGATAGACCGCATCCAATTTGTTGAGTAGAGTGTTTGAGGCTATTTTGTAAACGACATCGCCGAAGTCGAGGACCGATAGGATGGTCAGTTTTACGAGGGTATGTTTGGCAGCATAAGTGAAGGATGCTTTGTTACGAAATAGGAAGCCAATTCTAAAATTAATTTGGGATTTTACATATTTAATGTGAGGCTGGAAGGAGAGTTTACAGTCTAACCAGACACCTAGGTATTTGTAGTTGTCCACATATTCTAAGTCAGAACCGTCCAGAGTAGTGATGCTGGACGGGTGGACAGGTGCGGGCAGCGATCGGTTGAAGAGCATGCATTTCGTTTTACTTGCATTTAAGAGCAGTTGGAGGCCACGGAAGGAGAGTTGTATGGCATTGAAACTCATCTGGAGGTTAGCTAACACAGTGTCCAAAGAAGGGCCAAAGGTATACAGAATGGTGTCATCTGCATAGAGGTGGATCAAAGAATCACCAGCAGCGAGAGCGACATCATTGATGTATACAGAGAAGAGAGTCGGCCCGAGAATTGAACCCTGTGGCACCCCCATAGAGACTGCCAGAGGTCCAGATAACAGGCCCTCCGATTTGACATATTGAACTCTATCGGAGAAGTAGTTGGTGAACCAGGCGAGGCAATCATTTTAGAAACCAAGGCTGTTGAGTCTGCCAATAAGAATGTTGTGATTGACAGAGTCGAAAGCCTTAGACAGGTTGATGAATATGGCTGCACAGTAATGTCTCTAATCGATGGCGGTTATGATATAATTTAGGACCTTGAGCGTGGCTGAGGTGCATCCATGATCAGTTCTGAAAAGAGATTGCATAGCGGAGAAGGTACGGTGAGATTCGAAATGGTCGGTAATCTGTTTGTTAACTTCGCTTTCAAAAACCTTAGAAAGGCAGGGTAGAATAGATATAGGTCTGTAGCAGTTTGGGTCTAGAGTGGCTCCCCCTTTGACCGCGGCAGCCTTCCAATCTATGGGAATCTCAGACGATATAAAAGAGAGGTTGAACAGGCTAATAATAGGGGTTGCAATAATTTCAGCAGATCATTTTAGAAAGAGAGGGTCCAGATTGTCTAGCCCGGTTGATTTGTAGCGGTCCAGATTTTGCAGCTCTTTCAGAACATCAGCTATCTGGATTTGGGTGAAGGAGAAGTGGGGGAGGTTTGGGATAGTTTCTGAGGGGAGCACAGGGCTGTTGACCGGGGTAGGGGTAGCCAGGTGGAAAGCATGGCCAGCCGTAGAAAAATGCTTATGAAAATGATCAATTATTGTGGATTTATCGCTAGTGACAGTGTTTCCTAGCCTCAGTGCAGTGGGCAGCTGGGAGGAGGTGCTCTTATTCTCCATGGACTTTACAGTGTCAAGAACTTTTTTGAGTTTGTACTACAGAATGCAAATTTCTGTTTGAAAAAGCTAGCCTTAGCTTTCCTAACTGCCTGTGTATATTGGTTCCTAACTTCCCTAAAAAGTTGCATATCACAGGGGCTGTTCGATGCTAATGCAAAACGCCACAGGATGTTTTGTGCTGGTCAAGGGCAGACAGGTCTGGAGTGAACTAAAGGCTATATCTATTCTTAGTTCTACATTTTTTTGAATGGAGCATGCTTATTTAAGATGTTGAGGAAGGCACTTTTAAAGAATAACCAGGCATCCTCTACTGACAGAATGAGGTCAATGTCATTCCAGGATACCCCGGCCAGGTCGATTAGAAAGGCCTGTTCGCAGAAGTGTTTTAGGGAGCGTTTGACAGTGATGATGTGTGGTCGTTTGACCGCAGACCCATTACGGATGCAGGCAATGAGGCACTGATCGCTGAGATCTTGGTTGAAATCCTCAAGAGGTTTTTGGAGGGCGAGTTATTTAGGATGATATCTATGAGGGTGCCCGTGTTTACGGATTTGGGGTTGTACCTGGTAGGTTCATTGATAATTTGTGTGAGATTGAGGGCATCAAGTTTAGATTATAGGATGGCCGAGGTGTTAAGCATGTCCCAGTTTAGGTCACCTAGCAGCACGAGTTCTGAAGATAGATGGGGAGCAATCAATTCCCATATGGTGTCCAGGGCACAGCTGGGGGCAGAGGGTGGTCTATAGCAAGCGGCAACATAGAGAGACTTGTTTCTGGAAAGGGGAATTTTTAGAAGTAGAAGCTCGAATTGCTTGCCTACAGAACTGGATAGTAAGACAGAACTCTGCAGGCTCTCTCTCAGTAGATTGCAACACCGCCCCCTTTGGAAGTTCTATCTTGGCGGGAAAATGTTTTAGTTAGGGATGGAAATGTCAGGGTTTTTTGTGGTTTTCCTAAACCAGGATTCAGACATGGCTAAGACATCCGGGTTGGCAGAATGTGGTAAAGCAGTGAATAAAACAAACTTAAGGAGTATAAAAAATATATCTCAAACCTAATGCATTTGGAATTAATGGAAAAACAGAACAAACATGTTTGATTTATTTTTTACAATTAGCATTCACATAATATAACCTAATCCTCACTAAGTCTCTGGTTAATTTATCTCAGGAGATTACATCAGAAGACAATCAAAAGAACTGAGACAAGTATTCTCAGAATTAATAAGGCATACAGCACTGACCAAATACATTGAAGTGTTCACAAAACAGATATTGATCATTCCTGGGTTCCTTGGACTCTTCAAGGTGACATCATAACATTCTCCACATTCAGAAGATGACTGCCTTGAAAGTACAGTTTCCTTTTTAAGAACATAGCCAGAGCTCCACACAATGTACTCTCCATTTTGTTGAGTCTGGGGCATTTTTTATGACAATGAGGAATGTAAATATTGAAACTTGTCATGCTATGTAGTGGGATCTGGCAAGGCATCCTGAGCTGTGTACAGCAAGCCAAGGCCAGCTAATGGCAGTTTACATTTTTCAGGACTGAGAAATATATTTCTGAATGAGTCTTATGTAAATACCCTCAGATCAGCTGGGTCAAGGGAAGTATGTTATGCCAGCATTGGAGTGTGTCACCCCCACTGAGAGCTAACACAGAGGAGAGGGAGTTTCATTAAATCATTTTTCTTGTATGCAAGCCTGAGCACATAAATATGTTCCTTTTTTTACATTCTCCCACCAACAATATTTCCATGCATCAGGCCTTTGGTATGATATCTCGGTTTGTATTGCTAATGGCAACTTAATTACAGGAACAGAACCTTTAGGCTCCATGTCTTCATACACAAGTAATGAGAGAGGTTGGAAAATTAAACAGGATTGAGTTCATATATTTTCTCTTAATTAAGATGAAAAAAATGTAACCAAAGTTATGTTTGTAATGTGTGCAGTTGTGCAGAGTGGACCGACTTGATTTAAAGGCAATTTAATTAACTTACATATAATTTAACATATTTATCTTATGAGACAATACACCATGCAAGTGACGTGGCAAATAGCCTTGTAGTTCTTCTTTTACATTTTGTAGGCTTTTTGAATGTTCTTCAGTACAAAAATGTTATAAAAGGCCTTTAGCAGAAGTAAATTCATCCACGAACATGAATATCATTTTATATATATCTTATACACTGAGTATACAAAACATTAAGAACACCTGCTCTTTCCATGACATGAAGGGGAAGAGACAGGTTAAATAAGGATCTTTAAGCCTTAAGAGAGACATGGATTGTGTGTGTGCCATTCAGAGGGTGAATGGGCAAGACAAAAAATGTAAGTGCCTTTGAACGAGGTATGGTAGTAGGTGCCAGATGCACCAGTTTGTGTCAAGAACTGCAACACTGCTGGCTTTGTAACGCTCAACAGTTTCCGTGCATATCGAGAATGGTCCACCACCCAAAGGACATCCAGCCAACTTGACACAACTGAAGGAAAGCATTGAGAGTCAACATGGGCCAGCATCCTTGTGGAATGCTTTCAACACCTTGTTGAGTCCATGCCCTGACGAACTGAGGCTGTTCCGAGGGCAAAAAGGGGGTGGGGGGTGCAACTCAGTATTAGGAAGTTGTTTCTAATGTTTGTTATACTCAGTGTATGACCATGTTTTTATGATGACATAATCTTGAAGCCCATTCAGCAGACCAGGGACATGAACACGGAAGTATCATGTAAGAACCAGGTTTGGGGTCAATTCCATTTAAATTCCAGTCAATTCAGGAAGTACACTGAAATTCAAATTCAAATTGACTCCAACTCTGGTAGGAATATGTCTCTTTCATGACATATTGAATAGTAGGAGGAGAGTTCAATTAGGGCTATTAACACCTACAACGACTGGTTACCAAATAAAGAATAAACCACTATGGTATGCAGTGCAGTTCTATGAAGAAAAAACTATTCAGCCTGGGATGGTATCATGTTGTAAAAAGCAATACAAGGTAGGTCTATCAATTTTCATGATATTGACAATGCAGGCCACTATTTAGTCTGGTCTTTGTTGTCATCCACAGGAATGATTCTCTTCTGTAGTAGATACAGGAGGCAGGAAAGTAAAGGGCCATTTAATGGGTTGCACGAGGAGGGAAATTACAGTAGTTTGTGCTAACTGAGCATCTCTGCCCAATCACAAAGATGAATGTGAGAAGCAGGGCATGCAGCTATTAATATGAATATGGGCATGTGCTTAAACTACAGACACAGGAATGGAAATTCACGAGTTCCGTGCATATCAAGAATGGTCCACCACCCAAAGGACATCCAGCCAACTTGACACAACTGAATGAAAGCATTGAGAGTCAACATTCCCTGTAGGCCCTGAGGACTAGTACTGGTGGCTGGATCTTTATAGATCAGGTGTTAATGTACACATACATTTGGAGTCTCAGCCCAGGAAATGAATATGTCTGGGGGTGAGCTGCAGAGTGTCATCCATTCGATCATAGAGCTCCAGTGATATCAGAGGAGAGAGAGAGGAGAGAGAGGAGAGAGAGAGAGAGAGAGAGAGAGAGAGAGAGAGAGAGAGAGAGAGAGAGAGAGAGAGAGAGAGAGAGAGAGAGAGAGAGAGAGAGAGAGAGAGAGGAGAGAGAGAGAGAGGGGAGGAAGGAAGGAGGCAGCAGGGAATGGATGAATGTGAGCTGTATTTTTAGCCTTTCATTCATAAAATACGATGTATATTTTTAGCTTTTCATTCAGAAAAGAAATAGAGAAATGCAGCAGCTCACCGTGCCTCTGGGACCTGGGAAGGCGTCATCCTGGAACTAGCAAGACTTACTTTGAATGCAGAGCAGCTCTACACTTTTTTTCCCTTTTTTTTGTTTTACATGACTTTGTAAATGAATGCATTGTTACAGCAGCTCATTAGCAATATGATGTTGAAATGTGTTGAAATGACGTAACCATTTTTTTGTGTGTATTTTTAGTTGAACAAGTGTAGAACTAATAAGTTAGCTAAGTTAGCTTCATTAAATGTGCCTGGGCTTGTTCTTTAACTTTATTTTCATCTCTAGCAAGGTATACACCCTAGTATTTACTAAGCATGCTGTGAAAGCCATGCGTCAAAATTGTCTGAAGTGAGACACAAAAATGTCTCTAATCTAGAAATAGAATACATAATTCACTCCAAATAGTCTACCAATACAGTATCATTAGGTCATTAGGTACGTACTGGAGAACATTGCAGTGTTAATGAGCAATATGACAATCTACAGCGTATGATTTCACCTGCAGCTGCCACAAATGGTGTGATGAAAATGTTTTGTTCATGGTTACGAAATCAAGTGATACTGTTTAGATTCTCTCCATGTATTGTATACAGTAGCTGCTATTCAGTATATACAGTATCCTATACAGTAGCTGCTATTCTTAGACTGGCAACAGCCGAGGTAATCTAATGTTGCATTGTTAGAACTCACCTTGAATCATGTATTATTTGCTGATTGTGTTGTTCCTCAATATGAGTGTGTTCCCATCCCTTTTTGAATCACCGTGGCAGATGTAGACTTCACCCTGAGTGCATCACAAGGCTACGGTTTTGGTGTAATAAGTATGAGATTTAAATTCATTTCACAGACCACATTTCCTCATGCTGAAGCAGAGCATTTTATAAATGAAGATGACTCATCCTCTGATTCATGGACACAGGGGATCTGCGTGGTCTAAAGGTAACTTCTAACTAGATTCATAATTTTTCCCTCATTAAAAAAGTGTTGCCAAAAAAATGATAATTTCAGAGTATAATTACCATAAAGAAACAGTTTTCAATGACCATGTATGGCATTAAAAGATAGCATTGAATACACTCTTTTCTGCTCTTTTTTAGAAAATATGCTGTAAGATTCATGACAAATGAACTAGCGCTAACCCAAACCCTAGCTTCATGCCACATCCCAATTAAACCCTGACTGTAGCCTCAACAACAATCCTATATTCAACCCTAACCCTAGCGTCAGATCCACATCCTGGTTCAACCATAATCGTAAACTCAACAACAACCCTAACCTCAACCCTAACCCTAGCTTCAGGTCCACATCATGGTTCAACCCTAATCCTAAACTCAACAACAACCCTAACCTCAACCCTAACCCTAACACAACATAACATGTTCCTCGGCCTTAGTTGAGCAGTGTTTGTGCCACTGTGTAAGCTTCTTTAATGGCCCTCTGTGTTTCCACACATGTACTGTACAGTAGGTGGTCTGTCACTTACAGAATGCTGGGTCAGTCACCTTCTGTGCTAACATCTGCACAATGTGTTCTTCTGCACACCAGTAGACAGAGACTTTGGAGGTAATTTTCCAATACACCATAAACCTTAATTTCACCTCAATGGATGTGTTGAGCTTGCCCTGAGGTTCTTGTCCATCCAATTGTTGGACTGTATGTAGAACACATTTTATGACTATGTGGTTGGGAAAAAAGAAAACATCTGAAACTGATGATAACCTTCACAAGGAAAAACAACATTCACAAGAAAGAACAGAATCAGTAGTAACTAAAACAGTTGAACATTAAATGTCTGTTTTAGGACTTCCTCGGCCTCATATCCCACCGTTTCTTAAGTCGGCCCTCCTGGGTCAACTGTCACTGGGGCTAGACTTTAACTGCAGTGGGCTAAATCTGGGTCACAGAGTATTTCTTGATAGTCTTAAACAAATCTACTTTGAAACAAAAATATACACCTCATACACATTTTTATGGTCTTAAAAATGCAAATAGTCTGGGGTAGCCATTTGATTAGATGTTCAGGAATCTTATGGCTTGGGGGTAGAAGCTGTTTACAAGCCTCTTGGACCTAGACTTGGTACTCCAGTACCACTTACTGTGCGGTTGCAGAGAGAACAGTCTATGATTAGGGTGGCTGGAGTCTTTGACAATTTTTGGGGCCTTCCTCTGACACAGCCAAGTATATAGGTCCTGAATGGCAGGAAGCTTGGCCCCAGTGATGTACTGGGTTGTACGCACTACCCTTTGTAGCACCTTACCAAGCAGTTGCCATACCAGGCGGTGATGCAACCGGTCAGGATGCTCTTGGTAGTGCAGCTGTAGAACTTTTTGAGGATCTGGGGACCCATGCAAAATCTTTTCAGTCTCCTGAGAGGGAAAAGGCATTGTCTTGCCCTCTTCACAATGTTCTTGGTGTGTTTTGACCATACTAGTTTGTTATTGATGTGGACACCAAGGAATTGAAACTCTCGACCTGCTCCACTACAGACCTGTCAATGTGAATGGGGGCGTGTTCAGCCCGCCTTTTCCTGGAGTCCACAAACATCTCCTTTGTCTTGCTCATGTTGAGGGAGAGGTTCTTGTCCTGGTACCACACTGCCAGGTCTCTGACTTCCTTCCTATAGGCTGTCTCATCGTTGTCGATGATCAGGCCTACCACTGGTGTGTTGTCAGCAAACTTAATGATGTTGTTGGAGTCGTGCTTGGCCACATAGTCTTGAGTGAACAGCGAGTACAGGAGGGGATAAAGCATGCACCCCTGAAGGGCCCCGTGTTGAGGATCAGCATGGCAGATGTGTTGTTGCCTACCCTTACCACCTGGGGGCCAGGATCCAGTTGCAGAGGGAGGTGTTTGGTCACAGGGTCCTTCTCTTAGTGATGAGCTTTGTGGGCTATGGTGTAGTCAATGAACAGTATTCTCACATAGGTGTTCCTTTTGTCCAGGTGGGAAAGGCCAGTGTGGAGTGCGATTGAGATTGTGTCTTCAGTCGATCTGTTGGGGCAGTATGGAGTGGGTCTAGGGTTTCCAGGATGATTTTGTATTATTTGTATCATTTTTTTCATTGTAGGGGGTAGATCAGCTTTAATATTGCAGATAGATTGTAGCTTCCCATCAATGTAATAATTTCCAATCCCCCATATATATGTTTTGTAAATATATTTATATATCCAGTTGAAGTCGGAAGTTTACATACACCTTAGCCAAATACATTTAAGCACAGTTGAAATGTCAGAATAATAGTAGAGAGAATGATTTATTTCAGCTTTTATTTCTTTCATCACATTCCCAGTGGGTCAGAAGTTTACATACACTCAATTAGTATTTGGTAGCATTGCCTTTAAATTGTTTAACTTGGGTCAAATGTTTTGGGTAGCCTTCCACAAGCATCCCACAATAAGTTGGGTGAAATTTGGCCCGTTCCTCCTGACAGAGCTGGTGTAACTGAGTCAGGTTTGTAGGCCTTGCTCGCACACACTTGTTCAGTTCTGCACACAGATTTTCTATAGGATTGAGGTCAGGGCTTCATGATGTCCACTCCAATATCTTGAATTTGTTGTCCTTTAGCCATTTTGCCACAACTTTGGAAGTATGCTTGGGGTCATTGTCAATATGGATGACCCATTTGCGACCAAGCTTTAACTTCCTGACTGACCACAACATGATGCTGCCACCCCCCATGCTTCACGGTTGGAATGGTGTTCTTCGGCTTACAAGCAGCCCCCTTTTTCCTCCAAACATAATGATGGTCATTATGGCCAAACATTTCTATTTTAGTTTCATCAGACCATAGGACATTCCTCCAAAAAGTATGATCGTTGTCCTCATGTGCAGGTGCAAATTGTAGTCTGGCTTTTTTTATGGCGGTTTCAGAGCAGTGGCTTCTTCCTTGCTGAGCAGTCTTTCCGGTTATGTCGATATAGGACTCATTTTACTGTGGATATAGATACTTTTGTACCTGTTTCCTCCAGAATTTTCACAAGGTCCTTTGCTTAGTGTGTGTAAACTTCTGACCCACTGGAATTGTGATAAAGTGAATTATAAGTGAAATAATCTGTCTGTAAACAATTGTTGGAAAAATTACTTGTGTCATGCACAAAGTAGTTGTCCTTACCGACTTGCCAAAACTATAGTTTGTTAACAGGAATTTTGTCTGAAAAACAAGTTTTAATGACTCCAACCTAAGTGTAAGTAAACCTCCGACTTCAACTCTAAGTTGGCTTCTACTTCCAGCTTATACATACTATATACATTTTACAGACACAATATACATTGCAATAGTTATATTTTGTTAGTTTTTTGTCCTGTCCTTCCTCTGCCCTCAACCTCTCCCATCTGTTTCTGATGTCCATCCAGTTTGATTTCTATTTGCCATATATGTTTAATTGTTCTGTTTCAACAAAAGTTCTGAACCTACAGTATATACATTTTACAGACACAGTATATTTTACATTTGTTATCTTGTTGTTATTATTCCCACCCTTCAGCTCAAACCCTCCCATCTGTCTCTTAACAGCATCCATATTGGATTTCTATTTGTCATATATTTTTCCACTGTGCTGTGATGCGTCACAAACGTTCTGAACCTTTTAATTCTCATAATTTCTACAGATTGTAAATTAAATATTTTTTTGCCAAAAGTATTATTATATTATTGATCGATTGACTATAACTTTTTAAATCATCCAGTATTGCTATGTGCAACGTTAGTTCCAGTTAAATGTTGCAATTCTTCAGCAATTCCTGGACCAAAAACAAGCTACACATGGACAGTACCAAAATAAGTGATCTAATGACTCTGTCTCTTCACAGCAAAATGTGTAAAGCTGGGACGGTTGTATATATATTGGTTGCAAGAATTTTGTATAACATTTACATAAAAATAAAAATAAGTTTTGAATCTAGAGTCATTTTGCATATCAGTTCCTAAACCATGTGCCATGGAATCGGTACATCACAAATCTCTTCCTAAATATTTTGCAATCTATATGCCACAGAGGTCCATTTTTTGGTCCTTAAATGAAACTGGTTGATGCTGTTGATGTGAGCCATGACCAGCCTTTCAAAGCACTTCATGGCTACCGACGTGAGTGCTACAGGGTGGTAGGCATTTAGGCAGGTTACCTTTGCTTTCTTAGGCACAGGGACTATGGTGGTCTGCTTGAAACATATAGGTATTACAGGGAGAGGTTGAAAATGTCAGTGAAAACACTTGCCAGTTGGTCCGCGTACGCTCTGAGTACACATCCTGGTAATCTGTCTGGCCTTGTGAATGTTGACCTGTTTAAGGTCTTGCTTACATCGGCTACGGAGAGCGTGATCACACAGTCGTCCGGAACAGCGGGTGCTCTCATGCATGCTTCAGTGTTGCTTGCCTCGAAGCACGAGCGTGAGAGCCGGTGTAGTAGGATTCAATCTTAGTCCTGCATTGACGCTTTGGCTGTTTGATGGTTTGTCTGAAGGCACAGTGGGATTTCTTATAAGCATCCGGATTAGTGTCCCGCTCCTTGAAAGTGGCAGCTCTAGCCTTTAGCTCATTGAGGATTTTGCCTGTAATCCATGGCTTCTGGTTGGGATATGTACATATGGTCACTATGGGGACAACGCCGTCGATGCACTTATTGATGAAGCCGGTGACTGAGGTGGTATACTTCTCAATGCCGTTGGTTGAATCCCGGAACATATTCCAGTCTGTGCTAGCGAAACAGTCCTGTAGCGTAGCATCCGTGTCATCTAATCACTTCCATATTGAAGTGCTACTGCTACTGCTACTTCCTGCTTTAGTTTTTGCTTGTAAGCAGGAATCGGGAGGATAGAATTCTGGTCAGATTTTCCAAATGGAGGGCGAGGGAGAACATTGTACGCGTCTCTGTGTGTGGAGTAAAGGTGGTCTAGAGTTTTTTTCCCTCTGGTTACAAGTGACATGCTGGTATAAATTAGGTAAATGGATTGAAGTTTGCCTGCACAGGTGTGCTAAGCTTTCAGCATCATATCCAAGAAGACGCAAGGCTGTAATAACTTCCAAAGGTGCTTCAACAAAGTACTGAGTAAAGGGTCTGAATAGTTATGTAAATGTGATATTTCAGTTTTTTACAAGTAATACAAATTCTAAAAACCAGTTTTTGCTTTGTTATTATGGGGTATTGAGTGTAGATTGATGAGGGTGAAAAAACGATTTAATCAATTTTAGAAAAAGGCTATAACGGAACAAAATGTGGAATAAGTCAAGGGGTCTGAATCGTTTCCTAATGCACTGGATTTAGTATACTTTTATCTAAAATAGATCACCTTTTTAGTGATTTACTCTTTTTATTTTTATGAAATTCAATGAGGAGGATGGTCCTCCCCTTCTTCTGAGGAGAAGCATCCCACTGGTGAGGGTCATTCAATGTTTTGAGTTCTTCTGCAAGAAAAATTCATTGATCCAAACATGATGGAGATTCATCCAAGGATAAGGATGTTCATCGATGACATCCATTATTTCCTATGGTATTCTCATTTACATTTGTTCAGGGGCATTGTAATGTATTCAGAAATTCCATACATGCATTCATGTTCACATACAGTGAGTGAGGCGACATGCTTCCACTGCGCGTACCAAACCTTACTCTAAAACCTTGACCTCAGGAAACGCGCTTTGGTTCACGCCTTGTGTTTGTTTGTGTATGTAGCTACGTACCACAGTGTGACTGTGGGAGGGAGCTGTCGTGTTGAGAGGCTACACATGAAACAAGGTGCTTGGAGCCTCAATATGGGAGGAAGTAATAACTCTTAATGTTGGGCACTTGGGAGCTGCACGGGGCCTCATTATCTCCCTAAACCCTTTAGGCTTTCGGATGTTCTCACCTTCCTCCCACCGCTGACCTATGACTCAGCAGCCTCTGTATCCTCACACTAAACCTTTATTAGATTACCTTAAATCACTAAGCCTCATATTAGAGGCAAAGACACTTTTTTATCTGCGTCTCTCTCTGTGTTCTCTTCTCCCTCTCTTCTGATGAAACTGTGCATGCCTGGCAGTGTCTGTCTACGTGTACAGATAAGTTTGCATTCATTACCCCACCACTCAATGTGAACCACTGCAGGGTGAATCAAACACATTCACATCAGTAAATAAAATAAATAAATAAAATAGAGGTTGACTCTTCCCATCCACTCCACCCTGAATTCCAGCTCCTTCTCTCTAGCCGCGGGTACAGACTACCTAAGGTAAAAAAGGGCCAAGTATTAAAAATGCAGTTCTGTAATTTAACAAAATGTTGGACTAATTGCACTTAGCACTTGCACTATGAAACTGCACTTACGCTGCCTATTTGTTTGTAAATATCTTTTGCTATTTAATTTTGTTTTGTTTATATGTTATATGTTTTATGACTGCAGCAAGATGAATTGCCTCTCTGAGGACATTAAAGTTTTCTTAATCTGAACGGGATTTAATGACAGAAACGATACCAGACACACTCAGCTGACGGAAGGCAGGCTACATAGGACAACCCCTTTTCAAAGATTAAAAAGTGTTACACCTGGGATGCACAAGTCAGGACTACCTAATTAGTTACTGCTATAGTTAGGTAAAATAGACATGTTGACTAATACTTGACGTTAATGGATTGGCACCAAGGCAAAGCCTTTGATTTTGGACTGATCTCTGAGTTATTCAAACAACATTTATTACATTAAGGAAATCATCCATTGCAAGAGAGGTTATGATGATATCTTGATATCAGTGATTGTCAGTTGCAAGTGACCCACAAATCAGTGAAGATAGAATCTACTGGGACTATATCATACTGGTAGTCATGCGAAGGGCTGAATTTACACAATGAGTCATTTCCCCATGATCCTCTCTGATTTATGTGATAATCACTGAGTGGGCCTTAATTACTTTTTAAATATTTTATAGTACGCAACAAGGGACATGACAAAAAGAGTAATATGATCCAAAAGTCTGTTTCTAAATATGTGTAACAATTTCCTGGTGAGATGAGACTTTAAAGAGGGATGTGCTCCAAAATAATTATATTTAACTGTAATTTATTTAATAAAATGTACTATTGACCTATTGTCTGAATGTTAGCCAAGTACTCAACTACTGCCAATGCTGATTTGGGCCGCTGATATGAACCTTTATACACTTTATAAAAATACAGAAAATATAAATATATTTAAAAAACAGACATTTCCATCCCAAACTATAACATTTTACAACAAGATAGAACTGCCAAAGGGGGCGGTGTTGCAATCTACTGCAGAGATAGCCTACAGAGTTCTGTCTTACTACCCAGGTCTGTACCCAAACAATTTGAGCTTCTACTTTTAAAAATCCATCTTTCCAAAAACAGGTCTCTCACTGTTGCTGCTTGCTATAGACCTCCCTCTGCCCCCAGCTGTGCCCTGGACATCATATGTGAACTGATTGCCCCCCATCTATCTTCAGAGCTCGTGCTGCTAGGTGACCTAAACTGTGACATGCTTAACACCCCGGCCATTCTACAATCTAAGCTTAATGCCCTCAATCTCACACAAATTATCAATGAACCCACCAGGTACAAACCCAAATCCGTAAACACGGGCACCCTTATAGATATCATACTAACCAACTTGCCCTCCAAATACACCTCTGCTGTTTTCAACCAAGATCTCAGCGATCCCTGCCTCATTGCCTGCATCCGTAATGGGTCTGCTGTCAAACAATCACCCTTCATCACTGTCAAACGCTCCCTAAAACACTTCAGCGAACAGGCCTTTCTAATCGACCTGGCCCGGGTATCTTGGAATGACATTGACCTCAATCTGTCAGTAGGGGATGCCTGGTTATTCTTTAAAAGTCCCTTCCTCACCATCTTAAATAAGCATGCCCCGTTTAAAAAATGTAGAACCAGGAACAGATATAGTCCTTGGCTCTCTCTAGACCTGACTGCCCTTGACCAGCACGAAAATATCCTGTGGCGTTCTACATTAGCATCGAACAGCCCCCGTGATATGCAACTTTTCAGGGACTTTAGGAATAAATATACACAAGCAGTTAGGAAAGCTAAGGCTAGCTTTTTCAAGCAGAAATGTGCATTCTGTAGCACAAACTCAAAAAAGTTCTGGGACACTGTAAAGTCCATGGAGAATAAGAGCACCTCCTCCCAGCTGCCCACTGCACTGAGGCTAGGAAACACTGTTACCACTGATAAATCCACAATAATTGAGAATTTTGAGCATTTTCTACGGCTAGCCATGCTTTCCACCTGGCTACCCCTACCCCGGTCAACAGTCCTGCGCTGGATAGACTGTAAACTCTCCTTCCAGACTCACATTAAACATGTCCAATCTCAAATTAAATCTAGAATTGGCTTCCTATTTTGCAACAAAGCCTCCTTCACTCGTGCTGCCAAACATACCCTCGTAAAACTGACCATCCTACCAATTCTCGACTTCGGCAATGTCATTTACAAAATAGCCTCCAACACTCTACTCAACAAATTGGATGCAGTCTATTACAGTGCCATCCGTTTTGACACCAAAGCCCCATATACTACCCACCACTGCGACCTGTATGCTCTCATTGGCTGGCCCTCGCTTTATTCTCGTCGCCAAACCCACTTTCTCCAGGTCATCTGCAAGTCTCTGCTAGGTAAAGCCCCACCTTATCTCAGCTCTCTGGTCACCATAGCAGCACCCACCTGTAGCACGCGCTCCAGCAGGTGTATCTCACTGGTCACCCCCAAAGCCAATCCTTCGTTTGGCCGCCTCTCCTTCCAGTTCTCTGCTGCCAATGACTGGAACGAATTGCAAAAATCTCTGAAGCTGAAGACTCTTACCTCCCTCACTAGCTTTAAGCACCAACTGTCAGAGCAGCTCACAGATCACTGCACATGTACATAGCTCATCTGTAAATAGCCTATCCAATCTACCTCATCCCTATACTGTATTTATTTATTTATCTTGCTCCTTTGCTCCCCAGTATCTCAACTTGCACATTCATCTTCTACACATCCTACCATTCCAGTATTTAATTGCTATATTGTAATTCCTTCGCCACCATGGCCTATTTATTGTCTTACCTCTCTTATTCTACCTCATTTGCACATGCTGTATATAGATTTTTTGGGGATCATATTTTGGTAGCCATTTCGCCATAGTGATTTGTGGGATCTTGACTACCTTTTAGTTTTAGTTGCCTGTTCGCACAACATTGTCATCACGTTTAGTTTATTCTTTATTTTGTATGAGCTTAAGTTTCACTTTCATTAAAATATGTTGAACTTGAAGTACGCTGCGTCTAGGTCCGACCATCATTATAATGAACATCGTGACATGGACAGATAGATCAGTGCTATTATTAAATACCATGTTTTTAGGATAAACTGACTGACAACAAGTCTGGTTTCTGTTCTCCCTTGTTACAACAAGATGCTAATGCTATTTATAGTGATTTAATAGACTTTTGATGGAATCTATGATATTTTTAGAAAGGTGATAAATTATGCGCCACGAATGTGTCTGGCTTAATTACCACTTTCATCTAACACTTGCCTTGGATGTTTCAACATGTGACTTTGCACTCCATGAACCTCTCTTTCATTCATTAAACCAACACAGGAATAGGAGAGTAAACCAGCTCTGAAATAGAGCAGGGGTTGTTACTCATGGGTCAATTGACCAGGGGTTGTAGCTGTACTGAGAAGATAACTACATGTATCCATGGGAAACCTTGACATTCACCCTCTCTCCCAGGCATGATTCCCCATCAACCTTATGGAGCTTGTAAAGATAAAACATGATAGCCCTTAAAGGGCAATTCCACCACTTTTTAACCTCATATTCAGGATCTCCAACACCATACCAGAGTCTACATGTGTCAAAACGGTGTGTTTCTATGATCTGTGTTGAAAAAGATGAGAAATATCCTAAAAAATGCTGAAAAAAACTGTGATTTTCAAAACGTGCAACGAGTTTCTATCTTGCTCCCCAAGTCACTGTGAATATTATAGTGTTTGAAAATCACAGTATCAACGGCTAGATCTTTTTAACTTTATATATTTTTTCTACAAGACGAAGAAATGCGCCATTTTCACATATGTAGACACTGGTATTGTGCTGTAGATCATGAAAATTATGTTGAAAAGGGGATGGAATTGCCATAACATTGATCACGAGTGGGAGGCTATTGCCAGCGCTACAAGTATGACAACATGCTCCCCCTTCCTTTAATACCAAGTGAAATCCACAGAACATCACGCTACTGCATGTGTATGGGCTCATGTAGAAGATCAAAGCAGCTATTTAGTATTTATTTTATTTATTTAACCTTTATTTGCCTAGGCAAGTCAGTTAAGAACAAATTCTTATTTACAATGATGGCCTACCAAAAGGCAAAAGGCCTCCTGCGAGGATTGGGGCTGGAATTAAACATTTAAAATAAAATAGGACAAACACACATCACGACAAGAGAGAAACCACAACACTGCTTAAAGAGAGACCTAAGACAACAGCATGGTAGTAACACAAAATGACAACAACATGGTAGCTAAACAACATGGTAGCAGCACAACATGGTAGCAGCACAAAACATTGTACAAACATTATTGGGCACAGACAACAGCACAAAGGGCAAGAAGGTAGAGACAACAATATGTCACGCGAAGCAGCCACAAATAAATACTAAATATTTGTTGTTTTACAATACAACAGGGATTTTAGCGTTACACATTCAAAATAGCTTTGATCTTCTACATGAGCCCATACACATGCAGTAGCGTGATGTTCTGTGGATTTCACTTGGTAAGTAAGAGTGTCCATGATTGAGTCTTTGAATGAAGAGATGGAGATAAAACGGTCTAGTTTGAGTGTTTTTTGCAGCTTGTTCCAGTTGCTAGCTGCAGCGAACTGAAAAGAGGAGCGACCCAGGGATGTGTGTGCTTTGGGGACCTTTAAAGGAATGTGACCGGCAGAACGGGTATTGTATGTGGAGGATGAGGGCTGCAGTAGGTATCTCAGATAGGAGGGAGTGAGACCTAAGAGGGTTTTATAAATAAGAATCAACCAGTGGATCTTGCGACAGGTATACAGAGATGACCAGTTTACAAAGGAGCATAGAGTGCAGTGATGTGTCCAATAAGGAGAATTGGTGGCAAATCTGATGGCTGAATGGTAGAGAACATATAGCCGCTTGAGAACACCCTTACCTGCTAATCTGTAAATTACGTCTCTGTAATCTAGCATGGGTAGGATGGTCATCTGAATCAGGTTTAGTTTGGCAGCTGGGTTGAAAGAGGAGCGATTACGATAGAGGAAACCAAGTGTAGATTTGACCTTAGCCTGCAGCTTTGATATGTGCTGAGAGAAGGACAGTGTACTGTCTAGCCATACTCCCAAGTACTTATATGAGGTGACTACCTCAAGCTCTAAACCCTCAGAGGTAGTAATCACACCTATGGGGAGAGAGGCATTCTTCTTACCAAAGCACATGCCCTATGTTTTGGAGGTGTTCAAAACAAGGTTAAGGGCATAGAAATCTTGTTGGACACTAAGCTTTTTTTGTAGAGTGTTTAACACAAAATCCACGGAGGGGCCAGACGAGTATAAGACTGTATCATCTGCATAGAAATGGATGAACGAGCTTCCTACTGCCTGAGCTATGTTGTTGATGTAAATTGAGAAGTGCGTGGGACCAAGGATCGAGCCTTGGGGTACTCCCTCGGTGACAGGCAGTGGCTGAGACAACAGATGTTCTGACTTCATACACTGCACTCCTTGACAGAGGTAGTGAGCAAACCAGGCCACAGACCCCTCAGAGACACCAATGCTCCTTAGCCAGCCCACAAGAATGGGATGGCCTACCGTATCAAAAGCTTTGACCAAGTCAATAAAAATAGCAACACAACATTGCTTAAAATCAAGGGCAATGGTGACATCATTGAGGAGGTTGCAGTGACACATCCATAACCTGAGCGGAAACCAGATTGTATACCTGAGAGAATACTATAGACATCAAGAAAGGCAGTCCGTTGATTATTGACAAGTTTTTCCAACACCTTTAATAAACAGGGCAAAATAGAAATTGGCCAATAACAGCTTGATTTCCCATTTAAATAAAGAACGAACCGTGGCTGCATTCCAAGCAATGGGACCTCCCCATTCCCCTGCCCCGCTACAAAGTTTCTCCCTGCAGGCGGTCACTGAGTCCGAGGTGCAAATGGAGCTCCTTAGACTTGACCCCAAAAAACATCTGCATCAGATGGTTTAGACCCTTTCTTCTTTAAGCTTTCTGCCCTTATCATCACCAAGCCTATCTCTGACCTTTTTAACCCGTCTCTCCTTTCTAGGGAGGTCCCATTTCTTGGAATTTAGCCGTGGTTCGTCCTTTATTTAAAGGGGAGATCAAGCTGATCCTAACTGTTATAGGCCAATTTCTATTTTGTCCAGCTGCCAAACTAACCCTGATTCAGATGACCATCCTACCCATGCTAGATTACGGAGACGTAATTTATAGATCGCCAGGTAAGGGTGTTCTCAAGCGGCTATATGTTCTCTACCATTCAGCCATCAGATTTGCCACCAATGCTCCTTATTGGACACATCATTGCACTCTATGCTCCTCTGTAAACTGGTCATCTCTGTATACCTGTCGCAAGACCCACTGGTTGATGCTTATTTATAAAACCCTCTTAGACCTCACTCCCCCTATCTGATATATCTACTGCAGCCCTCATCCTCCACATACAATACCCGTTCTGCCAGTCACATTCTGTTAAAGGTCCCCAAAGCACACACATCCCTGGGTCGCTCCTCTTCTCAGTTCGCTGCAGCTAGCGACTGAAACGAGCAGGCAAAAATCACTCAAATGGAACAGTTTTATCGCAATCTCTTCATTCAAAGACTCAATCATGGACACACTTACTGACAGTTGTGGCTGCTTTGTGTGACGTATAGTTGTCTCTACCTTCTCACCTTTTGTGCTGTTGTCTGTGCCCAATAATGTTTGTAGCATGTATTGTGCTGCTACCATGTTGTGTTGCTACCATGTTGTTGTTATGTTCTGTTGCTACCATGCTGTGTTGTCATGTGTTGCTGCCTTGCTGTGTTGTTGTCTTAGGTCTCTCTTTATGTAGTGTTGTGTTGTCTCTCTTGTCGTGATGTGTGTTTTGTCCTATTTTTTTATTTTATTATTTTAATCCCAGACCCTGTCTCTGCAAGAGTATGGTATGGTGGGGGTACTTGTACCAGACAGGGGGAGACAGGCCAGGGCAGACGGTGAACAGATCGCCAGGTGGAATCCAAGCAGCAGTGCAGTAGGCAACGGGAGTTGGTGTCACACCCACTTGGGAGAAGCATTTTTTGGGAAGCCCAGCTAGCTAGCTAACGTAACTAGCAAGTCTCCATTCATCGCTTTTTTCCACGTGGAAAAGGAGGTCGTTGTCTCGTTATATCTCTTCAGTTCCGGCGAATGGTCTTTTACAACGTCCAAACAAAGTTGTCCTGTGACTGTTGTACTTTGGAGATTGCGAGGAGGATATTTTCTGATGTGATCAAAGCAACAATATTGTTTTATATTGAGGTAATTTACAATTGAAGTGTCCTGGCTGCATATCAGTTCAAAATAGAGATAAATCCAGGGGGTACTGTATTGTAATGACCTCTGCACAGATGGAGGGGGTTTCAAAGGCCTCTGCAATTGGGTGGGAGAGGTTGTGAAACTCTCCTGCCATTGTTGGGCTCAAGGGCTTTGACACCTCTCATTTCACACGTCAGTGCTAAGTGATCTGATCTGCTGTGTCCTAGCAAGCTTGGTAGCCTTCATTTAGCGTGCAGTCCTTATAAAGTTAAATATATCATTGTAATTTATTATAACCAATATAAATCAATGAAGAGTGTGTATCGACACGTCGTTACTGTAATCACTTTGGCTGTCTTTGTTCTGCAGGATCGTGTCTAATGCTCAGAAGTCTCATGTTTTCATCTCAGCGAGAGGCCACATAGTCTCCAGATTCCTTATTTCCATGCCTCGCTCCTGTGGATGACTCATCCCCCTACACCCCCTGCCTTATTCCAGACATAGAGGAGGACTCTGTCTCCATTGCCGGACTACAGGATACTAATTATTTTATTGCACATGCCATATAACAAAATAGGAAAAAGAAAGAGAGAAAGAAAGAAAGAGGGGGAACAAAATCAATAAATTGCTTTTCAAATGCTCCAAACATAGTTATGATAATGAGTTGCAGATATGAAGAGGTGAATTAAACTCTTTATATGGCGCTACACAGACAAACGTGTTTAGTGGGTCTCTGAGATAGGAAGGCGATGAGGTGGTTGACTCAATGTGCTATAAATTCCTCTGAAGCTACATAGAGAGAAGTTATTTTAGTGCATTTGATTTCCTCTCCAGTGGAGTGCAGTGTTCTTCAATCAAATCAAGCAGCAGAAAAAAGCAATATCAAAATCCCTAAGACTAGCAATGAGTGGCAATTAATTTCGGTATCGTCGTCCAAAGATCTGAAGACTTGCTCTGTGGAGTCTGTTACAGTCCTTAGGTTTTACGTACACACTAGATACAGGAGGATGTTTTGAGAATATTGTATTGATTTGTGCCCCCAAAGTGTCAATATGGGCCACTTGAAGACACAAGTCATGCAGGAAGACAGACCACTGATCTGAATTAGATCATGAGCTGAGAAACACAGCCATCAATGCATTCCAGTATGCAGGACAAGGCATCACATGTAACAAACCAAAAATACATAAGCACACAATTATATTTCATAACCAAGCATGTCTGTCATGTTATCTGAATTGGAAAACATTCAGGAGACGTAAGTGTTTCAAATAAGGTGCAGTGATTCGTCAGCTACATGAAAATAACTAGCCAGTGATGAGCGTTTGCATGTGATACCTTAATATCGATGGATAGAAAAGAATTCACTGTGGAAGTCATCATCTCCATGGTTACTGATACTGATGCAGGTGTTAGCTTCACAGCCTGGTTAACTCCCCCTCCAAAAGTTTCACTCCTTATGACATGGATGAAACGTCACATGACGTCTGTATTTGGAGGTGGAGAAAAGGAGGGGGCTGGCATGAGAACTAATGAAACTTAGCTTTGATGTAAGCTGTTGTGCTCTAACACACTCACTGACGACCACACCAACTCCCTAGCTCCCCATGCAGCAATCTACCTCTTACCTCCTAGCTTTAAATAGATCCAGCCTTGAGAAATCTGAGCGAAGCTTTAGAAATACACCTTTATGTTTTATGGCCACCTGTGTGGCCTCCAGCGGCTCATTTTTTTGCCTCCTGTTTGTCCCAAAACGTGCGGGAGGCCAGGGGTGCTCGACAGAGCTCATTATTCTCATCCTTTACCTTTTAATCAGGGAGATTTGGCAAGAGCTTAATGATGGGGCCGATGAGTCAGCCAGGCTGCGGTTGCAGGATCTGGAGGTAGGGGTTACACCAAGATGAGGGGGAAACAGGGAGAAACCAATAGAGAGAGATGGAGAGAAAATCAAATAGACCGAGTGGGTTGGAAGTAATGCAAAGAACATAAATATCTGCATTGACTTAAGACACTTTTCTGTTGCTGGCACAACCCCAATTTGTTGGTATAAATATATGACATGGCCCCTATCTCTTGAATCCTTTCATTGACATTGTTTCCTTGCAATGTAAATGTTATCATTTGAAAGCCAACAGCCTTTGGAATGGGTGACTGTACTCATTTCTGAGAACCCTAGAATGTCACTACTAAAACTACTATGAGGTAAAGCCTTATTAGGAATGTTGAAGGATAAGCCAACACTTTACGGCCATGCAACTGGGAAAAAGGGTAATTCAATGAAGATCATCAACATACTGATGTTGTAGGGATTACTGTAAATTATGATTAATGTAAACAACGTTCATTATCTGACCATATAAGACATGCATGCATCCCATAACTCGTCCACCTGATTGATGAGGGAGTAGACTTAGGCATTCCAACTATGCCATCACAATTATAGCCAATGACACAACTTTCCATGCCTGTGTTTGGTTAATAGCGTCAATTGTTTTTCCAAACACTAAAAGTGATGTGATTTATGTCTTTTGGGGTTTGACGTGCTGTTTTAATACTAGTGGTGCTACTGCAACACTGTATGCATTTTGGTTCCAAAATGAAGGCCGTGGTCTGTACCTGACAAATAAATCACTCTGCATAAAAGTTTTTACCTTACCCATTCAATTACCATGTTTTGTAATCCTGAACTTGACTGGTGCATTGTAGTGATGAACAACAGAAGGTAAGAATGTAGTGAGAGAAAGATGGATGCAGGGTGCTGCTTAATGCAGTAGCCCACTGAGCTGGTGGATTGAGCCAGGCCTCAGCAGGACAGAGAAGAGAGACACAGAGCATGAACCTCTCAGTCATGGAGGGAGGAACTGCGTTTCACTTCCAGACAATACCTTAAGAAAGGCTTGGACGAGGCAGACAATGTCAGTGTCCTACAGTTTGACACTAGAGACAGACAGAGATGTGAGTCCGTGGTAAGACATACACCTACCAGTACATTGTATGATTCCCTCCATATAGTGTCTAAAACCTTGATAGAGCCCATTCAATAAGACAACATAAAAACAAAATGAAGGGACGTCACATCATGTAAACAAACCTCACATTGATAAAAGAATCACACATCATAGGAGGACAGGGGAAACACAGTGTTGGAGAGTGGTAAGGTAATTATGCGTGTGGAACAGGCTGATGTCTTAAGGACTGCAGAGGAGCACTCAAAACAAGCAGCAGCTGCTAGCTGATTTTATTGTCATCTGGAAAACCTTCCTCACTCTTTTGCCTCTCCCCTCACTCTCCTCTCTCTCCGCCGGCTGTCAAATCAAATATGCTGAGCCTTTGAAGGAATGACGTCAAAACAGTGCATCAATCATGATCCCTCAGATTTCTTAGGTATAAAAATGATGCATTGACAGGTCTCTGGCTCCCTCTGAATGGTAACCCTCTGTGGGGATAGGGAAACAGTCCTTTGAATACAGAGGAGCCGAGGATAAGGTTATGAATGAAATGTAGTTTTAGTTGATAAAATACAGTATATCTACTATTTGTATCTTGACGAAACTAAGTAACATTTGTATGAAAATTATAGGAGAAGCTGATGATGATTGTAGACCATCTTATCTCTGTGAGGACAAAATACATTCATAAAGCACAGGATGATTGCAATAACCAAGACCTTTCCAAATGTAATTCAATTAACACCACTCTGTAAACATGACTGTGTTGTCATTACAAGTAACATGCGCCACTTCAGGATAGGTATCTGAGGAATCACACTGTGACTCACTATTATGATAATCTCTCCTAGACTTCCTGGTCTGTTTTCAGTGGTTGCCATGCCATAGGCTGACATGCTCTCCTGACCTCACAGTGACCCTCTGTGAATAGGACAGTGGCACCTGCTCCACTAGTGGGCTTCCTGTTTGGTGTGAGGCGTGGAACAGAGACGTTTAATTGTACCTTATTTCTATTGACAACCTGAGCCAGTGGCTTAATGAGTTTCAGGTTCAGGGCCCTGGGCAAAGCTATTCAATAGAGTGATTAATCATGCAACTGGAATTGATCCAAGACGTACCCCCTACCATGGCAGGGAAAGGCTGATGAAAGCCCTGGCAGAATGATTAACGGTTCAGGCAGGCCAACTTTTAAACAAAACAGAGCGGGACATTTTAAAGGGAACAGAGCTGGTTAAATGGTGTGTGAACACAAACACAACTCCTCCTAAAATGTGTGTTGAAAGTGTTTGTGACTGTAGTTGCTTCAAGCCATTAATGATATAGTGACGAAAAATGTCCTAATGAGATTTTTAATTTTATTTTTTTACTTTCACCTTTATTCAACCAGGTAGGCTAGTTGAGAACAAGTTCTCATTTACAACTGCGACCTGGCCAAGATAAAGCATAGCAGTGTGAACAGACAACAACACAGAGTTACACATGGGGTAAACAATAAACAAGTCAATAACACAGTAGAAAAAAAGAGTATATATACATTGTGTGCAAAAGGCATGAGGAGGTAGGCAATAAGTAGGCCATAGGAGTGAATAATTACAATTTAGCAGATGATAGTGATCATTCAGCAATCCAAAGTGCTGGATATTACTGGATCAATATTGGAATCTATTGTTTAGTCAAAATTCATTGATTCAGTGTCAGGTACATTTTGGCATTGTCCCTTTTTTGGATTCATGGCATGAGCTCACATTTTGCTCTGAGGTCGGCCAGTCCAGGTGGAATTCAGTTTGGTTAAATTATAAGAAGCCAATTTTGTTCAAATTCCCTCAAGTTGCTTTACTTCGTCTCACCTGGGAAAGCTCAAATAAGTTGTTTAGTGAGACTTTTTTTATTGGATGTTGATTTGACTAAATGAGCTGTAGGTAGATTTTGAACAGTTTTTGCAGTGCAGCAGTTGGGTCCAAATGACCAAAGGATTGCTCATTCAGAACCGGAGCTGTCAGGAGAATAAAGTGACTACTGTAGCTACACGTTCTTTACTTCCAGGTGCTGCTCCGGCAGTGTGTCTGGAAATTATTATTCTTTTATTTTTTTTCTTCAGAAATGTCTTCTTGAACATGTGAACTTTCATGTGCCTTCATTACAAACTAGTATTGGATCTGTATATATTAAATAAAATGTTTAATTATGAGCCTAGTTTAGCCAAGGAGAAAGCACTAAGCTATATAGGGAGAAAGACCGGATCCTTCCTGACTAGCCATGATTGGCTGAAATAATGGAGGGGTTGGTGATGCCAAGAGATGAGTCCTGATTCGTCTGTCACGTCACAGGCATCTCTCTATAACAGAATGGGGGCTTCTTCTACTTGTCTCCTAAGTGCAGTGGTGGAAAAAGTACTCAAATGTTATACTTGAGTAAAATTAAAGATACCTTCATCGAAAGCGACTCAAGTAAAAGTGAAAGTCATCCAGTAAAATACTACTTGAGTAAAAGTCTAACATTATTTGGTTTTAAATATACTTAAGTATCAAAAGTAAATGGAATTGCTCAAATATACTTAAGTATTAAAATTATTAACAATTTCAAATGACTTATATTATGCAAACCATTGGCACACTCCAACAATCAGATATTAATTTACAAACAATACATTTGTGTTTAGCGAGGCCACCAGATTAGAGGCATTAGGGACGACCAGGGATGTTCTCTTGATAAGTAAGTGAATTGGACCATTTTCCTGTCAAAATGTAACAAGTACTTTTGGCTGTCAGGGAAAATGTATGAAGTAAAAGTAAAAGTTGTCAAAAATATAATTGGTAAAGTACAGATACCCCCCAAAAAATTACTTAAGTAGTACTTTAAAGTATTTTTACTTAAGTACTTTACACCACTGTGTGGGATAATAGGTGTATCAGCAGAATAACTTTCCCATGTTTCCTCCAACTACAGTGTATGATATACCATTTTGAAGCTCAGAGTCTATACCTTTGTAAAATGCAAAAAATATATATACTGTATAATTTATTTGTTTAAATAACATTTGATTTAAGCACACATAGAGAAATCTGATTTAAAAAATTCTGAACAGCCCAGTATTTACTTAAGCTCAGGATGTGAGGTGTCATCACAACATGGATTCACTGAGCCAATGAAAGCTTAAGTGAGCTGCCCTTGAGAGGAGAAGGAGGATGACGCAGATAGTACGTCTTGGTGAATGAGAGAAGGAGATAGGCACACAGAGAGATATGGTAAGAGGTGAGAAGAGAGATTCAAACATAAGAAAAAAAAACAGAGAACAATAGTGAAGAGGGAGATCATCTGATGTATGGTCATTCTATGTATCATTCTATAAATATACAGTGCCTTGCGAAAGTATTCGGCCCCCTTGAACTTTGCGATCTTTTGCCACATTTCAGGCTTCAAACATAAAGATATAAAACTGTATTTTTTTGTGAAGAATCAACAACAAGTGGGACACAATCATGAAGTGGAACGACATTTATTGGATATTTCAAACTTTTTAACAAATCAAAAACTGAAAAATTGGGGGTGCAAAATTATTCAGCCCCTTTTACTTTCAGTGCAGCAAACTCTCTCCAGAAGTTCAGTGAGGATCTTTGAATGATCCAATGTTGACCTAAATGACTAATGATGATAAATACAATCCACCTGTGTGTAATCAAGTCTCCGTATAAATGCACCTGCACTGTGATAGTCTCAGAGGTCCGTTAAAAGCGCAGAGAGCATCATGAAGAACAAGGAACACACCAGGCAGGTCCGAGATACTGTTGTGAAGAAGTTTAAAGCCGGATTTGGATACAAAAATATTTCCCAAGCTTTAAACATCCCAAGGAGCACTGTGCAAGCGATAATATTCCAAATGGAAGGAGTATCAGACCACTGCAAATCTACCAAGACCTGGCCGTCCCTCTAAACTTTCAGCTCATACAAGGAGAAGACTGACCAGAGATGCAGCCAAGAGGCCCATGATCACTCTGGATGAACTGCAGAGATCTACAGCTGAGGTGGGAGACTCTGTCCATAGGACAACAATCAGTCGTATATTGCACAAATCTGGCCTTTATGGAAGAGTGGCAAGAAGAAAGCCATTTCTTAAAGATATCCATAAAAAGTGTTGTTTAAAGTTTGCCACAAGCCACCTTGGAGACACACCAAACATGTGGAAGAAGGTGCTCTGGTCAGATGAAACCAAAATTGAACTTTTTGGCAACAATGCAAAACGTTATGTTTGGCGTAAAAGCAACACCCTGAACACACCATCCCCACTGTCAAACATGGTGGTGGCAGCATCATGGTTTGGGCCTGCTTTTCTTCAGCAGGGACAGGGAAGATGGTTAAAATTGATGGGAAGCTGGATGGAGCCAAATACAGGACCATTCTGGAAGAAAACCTGATGGAGTCTGCAAAAGACCTGAGACTGGGACGGAGATTTGTCCCAGCAAAATCTACAATGGAATGGTTCAAAAATAAACATATCCAGGTGTTAGAATGGCCAAGTCAAAGTCCAGACCTGAATCTAATCGAGAATCTGTGGAAAGAACTGAAAACTGCTGTTCACAAATGCTATCCATCCAACCTCACTGAGCTCGAGCTGTTTTGCAAGGAGGAATGGGAAAAAATGTCAGTCTCTCGATGTGCAAAACTGAAAACATACCCCAAGCGACTTACAGCTGTAATCGCAGCAAAAGGTGGCGCTACAAAGTATTAACTTAAGGGGGCTGAATAATTTTGCACGCCCAATTTTTCAGTTTTTGATTTGTTAAAAAAGTTTGAAATATCCAATAAATGTCGTTCCACTTCATGATTGTGTCCCACTTGTTGTTGATTTTTCACAAAAAAATACAGTTTTATATCTTTATGTTTGAAGCCTGAAATGTGGCAAAAGGTCGCAAAGTTCAAGGGGGCCGAATACTTTCGCACGGCACTGTACCTTTTACATATGATATTGGGATATTGTATAAGCCTTGAAGACACTAGGGTAAAGCCGATTTGTCTGTTATTCACAACAAAAGTAAAAAAGTTTTTAAAAAGTATTCCTGGTGTGTCATACCTTGAGAAAGACACATCTCGTTCCTTCTTGGCTCTGCACTAAATATCGCCACCTGCTAGTTTATAGCAAGAGCTTGTTTTTTAATTAGATACACAGAGAAATTATCATTAAATTGTCTGTGTTGATCTTTGCAAAAGCGCACCTGCATCTCTGGGAGTCCAATGCAATCATTATTTTATTGACGATAGGATAAGGCAGGATTGCAGGATTTCTTACAGCTCATTGTCTTGTCATGGCATCCCAGTGTGATACTGTAAAGGTCTAAGAGTCACCTAAACTGTTTTAAACCACTCCAAATATGTTAAAAGACATCAAGGGCTTAGATGTCATAGAATTAAAATATGGACAGGACTAATATTCTGACACATTTCATTTGGGAGGGTTAAGCAGTAATAGGAAGCATATACTATCCATTGCATCATTGCAGCAGGATATTGTATCCCCAATACATATCTGTATGTTTTTCAACTATAGTATGTAGGAGCTGCAGTATATTGAATATTTCACATTAGAAGCAGTGTGCAGTGCACTTTTGTGATCCCCTTTCTTCATTAAGTTCATGTCAGTCATGTCTAGTGATGAGAATTCAAAATCCTCAATGGGAAAACCTGATTAGTGATATTGTGTTGATGTGTGTGAGGGTGGGGGCTGTGCAGCCCAATTCATTAAAGGTGCTATTCACCTGGAACCCAATCTCTATAGAAACAGCATTGTTTCTGGGTCCTTCCACAAAGACTGCCTTTTGCATCCCTTTGATATTTGAAGTAGAAATTGTGCACCAATATTGCCTTTTTTAAAGCCTTTATATTAAATGAATTGTTCTTTAATATAGAGCATGTGGAAAATTCAATAAATCCTATTTTTAATATGAATAAAAGACTTGAAGTCCCAAAAATGTGCATTTTGACATGTCCCTGTAATGGCTGTCGTGGGTTGAAGAAGGTGAGGACCAAGGTGCAGCGTGGTACGGGTTCATCTTTTATTATGAATTGAACGCTGAATGGAAAAACAACAAAAGAGAATGACCGAAATAGTTCTGTCTGGTACAGAATACAAAAACAGAAAACAACTACCCACAAAACCCTTGTGGGCAAGAGCTACCTAAGTATGGTTCTCAATCAGAGACAATGACAGACAGCTGTCCCTGATTGAGAACCATACCCAGCCAAAAACAAAGAAATACAAAAACATAGAAAAAGGAACATAGAATGCCCACCCTAGTCACACCCTGGCCTAACCAAAATAGAGAATAAAAGCCTCTCTATGGCCAGGGAGTGACAGTCCCTCATGTTTCTCTGACTTCTATGAACATTTTAACCCACTTAGCCCAAATATTTCCCAAAGTTTTCACTATCATTATAAAGGCCTAGTTATTCTTTGTTGCTTGGACAAAGTCATTTCTGAAGATTATTATTTCTGTCAAGTGATTTAGTGATTAATTTACCTTTATCTCTGATTTTAAGGTCAACCCTGTCACGTGAACTGAACACTCGGTTTAATATGGTGAAACTATTCCTTTTTTAATTCAATATTTTTCAAAAGAAACATTGAACAACCAATCATCAAATCATAGTGTAAATGTAGGTGAGCTGGTTCTGCTCTTCTTGGCCATTTTCTGGTGTTTTGTGGCAGAAAACTGAGCGGGTCGAGCATAACACCTCAACCCATAGATAGACAGGCTAGAAATGTTGTAACAATTTCAATATTTTTGTGATTTTTGCATTAAATTGCCCCTCACTGTTGCACACAACAAGCTTCCATTTCCCCTCTCACAAGGAGATTTATGACTGATGAAAACTTCAACCATGTTACGTCAACCCTGTTACCCTTAATTGACACTTAATATAGTCATTTTTCTTAACTTAACCTCATATAAGGTTGAACATGTGCACTTTATGACAGAATGTTACAATTAGGTGAAATAAATAGTTTAAAAAAATCTAATTACACTACCCAAAAGGCATTCTATTGGTGGAATGACCATCCTGCTGTCTGAGTGACATAACGAATGACCCCATGACTCTAAATGACCCTCCTGCCATCTGAGTGACTCATAACGAATGGGCCCATGACTCAATTGTGTGTGTGTGTGCGTGCATTCGAACGCACTAAAAAGGAACGCTTGTGGGTAACGTTTGTGTGTGAAGATTTATCAATAGGTTCAGATATATTCTGACTTTCATCAGGCATATATTGTATGCTTATAATGGTACTGGTAAAGTGGCTCCCGTGTTGCGCAGTGGTCTAATCTCAGTGCAAGAGGCCAGGCTGTATCACATCTGGCTGTGATTGGGAGTCCCATCAGGCGACGCACAATTGGCCAAGTGTCGTCCGGGTTTGACCGGGGTAGGCCGTCATTGTAAATAAGAATTTGTTCTTAACTGACTTGCCTAGTTAAATACAGGTTAAATAAAAAGTTTAACACACAGACACACAGACAATGCAGGTTGGTGCCTACTAAATTAATCTGAATCAAAATGACATCCGGTAGGATTTGTGTGTGTGTGTGTGTGTGTGCGTGAGAAAGACAGAGTGTGGGAGATGGTAGGACAGAGGAAGGGATTGCACTAAAGGGAAAATGACAAATATTAAAATGACATGGAATAATACAGAATTTCTGCACACATTGGCACAGAGCCTCCCCAGTTCCCAGGTGAAGGTGAGTGAGGGAAAGGGACTGTGTGTGTGTGTGTGTGTGTGTGTGTGTGTGTGTGTGTGTGTGTGTGTGTGTGTGTGTGTGTGTGTGTGTGTGTGTGTGTGTGTGTGTGTGTGTGTGTGTGTGTGTGTGTGTGTGTGTGTGTGTGTATAAGTGATTGTGCATGTGTGCGTGTAGTGTGTGTTCGCATGTGCCTGTAGTATGTGTGTGTGCGTGCATGTGTGTGTTTATGAGTGATTTAGCAAGGCACAGCTCCTCAGCTGGGAGAGATTCTTAATTACTCCATGAGGGGGTTCTCAGCCACAGAAAGGACAGAGCAGAGAAGCTCCTCCTACGCCAACAGCTGCTGATGCTGCCTTCCTTACAACAGGGTACATTTAGTGAGTTGGGAGGGAGATAGCTCTGTGTTCAGTGTTTGTAAGAATATGTGTGTAAGGCTTTGAATAATATAGGTCTCCGATAGATTCAGATTTGATTTAATCAAAAGCCACAATGTGTTTTCTTATTGCAGATCATTTCCCAGAACAGATATGTTTATCTCTATTAGTCCCTCAGAATCTCTGCGCTTCACGGCGAACTAATAACACCAGCCATTACCCCGAAACAAAAACAACAGCTCCCAGAGGTCTATGGGAAAGCCTTGCTGAGATGCATTGGCAGGGATGTGCGTAAGAGAGGTCCAGTGGCGTGATCTGGCCCTCTGATGTGTTCTGGCGGAGCACATTGACTGAGAAATGATTCATTAGTTGGAGACAAGACGGGTAGGTTGGATATATAGGCTGTGCTTGAGGCTACGATGAGCAAGGACTTCTCCTCTTACTGACAAAACTTGCAGTGAGGGGAAGACATGTTTATTACAAAACATCTGATGCTTATATGTGAATCTGTGTGTATGCCTAGCCTATGTGTGTGTGCATGTGCGTGCATTCATATCTTCAATCGTATTAATACAAAACAATATTAATACAAAAGCAATTGGACAAGTATGAACATATGTGAAGATGATAGGAATGTACTGGTCTGCCTGATGAACAGTCATTAAGCAGCAGTCATCCGGTTGGTCTCACAATGGCCAGCCTTGTTGCTTACACCCAGAGGCTGATCAGGGAGGCTGCTCTGTTTACGCAGAGAGCTGTGGGGCAGCTAAAGGCTTCCTCTGCCTTGGGAGACACTTCTGCAGATTGCAAACCATGGAAGCTGGACATAAACAAATAATTATGGATAACACCCTGGAGCTTCAAACCAAAACTGTCAGCACTACTAAGAGAAAAATCTTATTTCTTCTTTTTTTTCTTTGCACTGGTAACGTTCTGGTCATGAAGGTGAATGTAAACGGGGGACCAAATCCCTCAGTTACCATTATATGTTCTTCTCGGCTGTCGACTTATAAGGTTAACCTATTCTCTCACACTATTCCCCCTGAGCTGTCTGCCATTACATGACTCACTAACATGACTGTGCTGCACACAACATCAAATGCTATGGCATTGGGATTTTTTAAAACTTTTTTTATTTCACCTTTATTTAACCAGGTAGGCAGGTTGAGAATAAGTTCTCATTTACAATTGCGACCTGGCCAAGATAAAGCAAAGCAGTTCGACACATACAACGACACAGAGTTACACATGGAGTAAAACAAACATACAGTCAATAATACAGTATAAACAAGTCTATATACGATGTGAGCAAATGAGGTGAGATAAGGGAGGTAAAGGCAAAAAAAGGCCATGGTGGCAAAGTAAATACAACATAGCAAGTAAAACACTGGAATGGTAGATTTGCAATGGAAGAATGTTCAAAGTAGAAATAAAAATAATGGGGTGCAAAGGAGCAAAATAAATAAATGAATTAAATACAGTAGGGAAAGAGGTAGTTGTTTGGGCTAAATTATAGGTGGGCTATGTACAGGTGCAGTAATCTGTGAGCTGCTCTGACAGTTGGTGCTTAAAGCTAGTGAGGGAGATAAGTGTTTCCAGTTTCAGAGATTTTTGTAGTTCGTTCCAGTCATTGGCAGCAGAGAACTGGAAGGAGAGGCGGCCAAAGAAAGAATTGGTTTTGGGGGTGACTAGAGAGATATACCTGCTGGAGCGTGTGCTACAGGTGGGAGGTGCTATGGTGACCAGCGAGCTGAGATAAGGGGGGACTTTACCTAGCAGGGTCTTGTAGATGACATGGAGCCAGTGGGTTTGGCAACGAGTATGAAGCGAGGGCCAGCCAACGAGAGCGTACAGGTCGCAATGGTGGGTAGTATATGGGGCTTTGGTGACAAAACGGATTGCACTGTGATAGACTGCATCCAATTTGTTGAGTAGGGTATTGGAGGCTATTTTGTAAATGACATCGCCAAAGTCGAGGATTGGTAGGATGGTCAGTTTTACAAGGGTCATGGCAGCATGAGTGAAGGATGCTTTGTTGCGAAATAGGAATAGGATGAATAGGATGAAACACCCCCTTTGACAAAAGTAGTCTATGAATATAGCATTGTTTTGGTTCATACCCAAAATCTCTTTTGGTGTCAAAATAATTCAACACAAGGATCTATCTTGTTGAAGAAATATGGATGAGCTGAGGTGTTGCCTATGAAAATAGGCTTCTAGGTGTGTTGAAACTCAGTGAAGAAGCCCGCCCAAAACGACTCTCTAAAACAGCCAGCATACTCTTTCACATTTTTATTTTATTTTTTATTTATTTCACCTTTATTTAACCAGGTAAGCTAGCTGAGAACACATTTTTATTTACAACTGCGGCCTGGCCAAGATAAAGCAAAGCAGTGTGACAATAACAAAAGTCATTGGCAGCAGAGAACTGGAAGGAAAGGCAGCCAAAGGAGTTGTTGGCTTTGGGGATGACCAGTGAGATATACCTGCTGGAGTGTGTGCTACAGGTGGGTGTTGTTATCATGACCAGTGAGCTGAGATAAGGCAGAGCTTTACCTAGCATAGACTTATAGATGACCTGGAGCCAGTGGGTCTGGTGACGAATATGTTGCGAGGGCCAGCCGACTAGAGGTATACAGGTCGCAGTGGTGAGTGGTAACACATTAACATACACTATCAAGTGTACATCCTGATAATATTTTTGGTAACAACAATACAGCTTTAAAATAATTAAAATTCAAGTGTTCTGCAGTATACATAGGGAGGTGTGGTGCATATTGGGATTGCAAGACAACGAGCCAGGAAATACAACAATTTCACTTGGGTGCCGTATAGTGACACATTTCGGGGAGTGTCCATGAAATAGGTGTTTCTTTTGCGTGGTGACTCACATCTTGTTGACTTGGAGACCAAAAAAGCAGCTGAATGGAAGAGGACATTCAGTCTACCCTTGAAACTCTGCACCATTGAGGAAGAGAGAGAGAGAGGCAGAAGGAAAGAGCTGAGAATGCTTGAAGAACCATGAGCCTTGTGTTGCATAAGGCAATGAGTCACACTCACTGTTTGGATCTTGGGAACCGATAGGAAATCGTTCCGTTGTCTCTCAGTGGGGAGGGTTTTTTTTTATCTGAAAGAAAAAGGAATACTGGTGGTGATTTGAGAGGGATGCAAGAGATGTCTTATTGGGGAAATGTGTGTGAGAGAGAGAGAGAGAGAGAGAGAGAGAGAGAGAGAGAGAGAGAGAGAGAGAGAGAGAGAGAGAGAGAGAGAGAGAGAGAGAGAGAGAGAGAGAGAGGGGGTGTTGAGAGATACAAAATAAAGGTACACCAAATACAGGTAGTTCTCAGGAACATACAGTACTGTAATCTACATTTGGAGAGAGTTGGGCAAACAATGCATGAATGTTCTGTAAGCTGTCAGGAGAGCAGTGAGGGTCTAATGATGTACTTGATCCAACAGCATTCATATGCTGTGATCATCATTAATAACAGAGAGAAAGCTATTGAGTAGGGAGTATAACTGGCACTGACAGTATGTCTCTGTATGAGTATGTAAGTGTTGGACAGCCCACCGGTTTCCATCAATCCTAGCAGTGGTAATAATCTTATAGCCAACTCAATTAGATTACAATGGTACTCTGATTCCCCTCCCCACTCAAGGGTCTGGCTTCTTTTCTCTAGAGGCATTTGGTCCAGAGAAGTATTTCTATACAGCAGTCCTCAGAGATATATTTCTGAAATCTTACATAATATACATATGTTAGAGAGAACATGTTTGTTTGATTGTATTAGAACCACCACTTTCTCCAAATGGCGTCACAATACAGTCTGATAGGCCATTGTGAGTCATTCTAAAACTCAATAGTCCCATAGAATGCTTCATGCAGCTCCAGGAGATGACGTCAATCTGCAGGCACTGTTATTTCATCTCTACAGGGTCTGTGACCATGAAAATAACATTACAAAGCAGCTGACTCACCTGATCTGTGGCCCTAAGAAGATTCACACCTCTTAGTGATGAATTGCAGTGTGAAGATGAAACCATTTCTTTCTCTTCGTTGGGCCTAAAAAAAAGCTGCTATTCCACCTCCAAAGCTTCTCATAGAAATACACCTTTTTACCGCTGACAAAATGTATGTTTGAACATGTACGTACGACAACACAGAAAAATGGAAAAATAATCTGTCCAAACATTTTTGGTGCCAGGGATTTTCTTTTTAGGCCAAGCATTTCCCGTCTTCCATCAAGAGGGTAGGCATTTAAGTGAACTAGCATCCACTGCACTGATTCCACCCCCCTGCTCATTGCCATGTTAAAATTACACCAATGTTTCAGTTCATTGTCTACGGCCAGTGCACTTTGTGGGTACACAAAGGGGGAGCAGCATGGTTTTCTGGTGCTTCATCATTTCCAATGCTGTTTCACAATGAGCCGACAGGATTAGCCAAACCTACCCATCAGCATTTCTACCAGATTGAGAGGTTGGAAATTAATCTGACAGCGTGCTTTCAAAAAAGACCCTGGAGCTAAAGGACACATGGGCTTTGATATGTGTTTCTGCATCTCCTTGGTTTGCCTGTTTCAATTATTATTCAATGAATTGTGGTTCAGACTATTGGGGGTAAGTTTGAACACATGAACTCAGACACATTCTCTGTGGTTGCTGGGACTCACATTTGCATTTAGCATGAATCTGGTATGGTTTTCACACTCCTTTGCCATTTCATCTGAGTAGATCTGTGACCGATTTGTGAATCTCTTTTTTGAGCTGAAGCTGCAGTCAAACAGTAACTCACAAGTTTATGGCCAATTTGCATCTCAGTTGTCAATTCAGGAAGTGATGTCATTTTCATTTTCATAAAATAAGATGTTCATTTTTTCCAGAGGATTCATTATTTAAATTGTGGAAAGGCATGGCTGAATGGTACATGAATGGACAATTTCCACTATGGACCAATGTTTTACCAAAAGGGCTCAGACTTGCTCAGTGGACCTGCTCTGACTTGGGGCCAAGACCAGGCCACTGGCACTTTTCAGCTAACATTTACATAACAATGGCTAACTGGGAACATGGATTAACACCTTCCACGATTAACACCTTCTCACAAAGCAACTGTCTTGATGATGCAGAAGTTGTTGATTCTGCTCTTCACAAGTCCTCAGTGTCAGCCCTAGCTATGGAAACACATTTCCCACAGAATAACACTAGAACTAACATTAACCTAATCACTGGTGACACACTGATGCTGTATAATGGAAACCCCCTAGAATTGTGATGTAATATGAATATTTTGCTTGTATGAGTATGAGTCAGACATATTTTCATTACTGCCCTCTGCTCCCACAAGCTGAAAATGTTCTCTGTCAAATAAACTTTACTAAATCAAACAAAAATATATAATTATCTGTTGTTCCATTGTATTGTTTACTGAACTGCCTGTTTCCTACAAAAAGGTTAGACAAATAGACAACTCATTTGACATTTCTATCTTGGTGCAAGCCCTCTATCCAGGAGTTCACATTAATAGAGTACTGTAAGTCATGAATTTATGATTTGGGCCAAATTCCTGTGTATTTTTGCAATTCCATAAATGTTTTATAGAGAATAATTCTCACAACATTATGCTATAACTGCAAACCAGTTAGTAACTTCACCACACATTCTTATTGCGGATGACAATCTGCACCATACATCCCATTACAACACAGACAGTTGAAGAGACAGGCCAGGCTTATAGCTGAGGTCATCAACTCATGTTAAACAACAGCATTTATTGTGTTGATGGTGTAAATGTCTGATGATATAAATCACTTGAGGCGAGTAACACAACAGCCATTCATACCCAGTCATACCAGGCTTAGAGAATGAATGACAGGACCACACTAGTTGACCATCATATGCATGTAAAATGGACCGTCAAGACTCTTTGAACTCTATGGCGACAATGACAGATATTTTCTTTGTAAAACTTGTGGTTTCACTACCATCGCTATCCAAACCACAAGCCCCATTCCATTTCCATCTCGGACCAATCAAATTCATCCTCTGTTTTGTTCCCTGACAACAGGTTCTCAGTCAATACGGCTCTCTGAGGGGGCCAGTGGATGATATAATTGGTCCAGCAGACACACATTGTGATGTAATTGGTCCAGCAGACACACATCATGTGAGCAACAACACATTGGCAACGACCATAGCCTCAATGCCTCCATTGACTGGTTACAAAAACGGACAATGCCCCAAGGTTATTTACGTAATGATGCCTGAGCAATACGACAAATATCTGTGCTTTCTGAAAGAAATTCATTTCCTCATGAGTGAATAATAGTTGTGAATTTATTAACAAATTTGTGTCTGTTTTGTTCTCCCATCCTGCTTGTCTGTGATGTCCTTCTTATGCCAGCTGTATTCTACAGACAACCACTGCTTTATGATGGCCTGACAGCGATCATTGACCATCCACAGGCCTTTCATCAGGTGATAATCATGGACACATCTCTGAGGACAGACTGACAGCGTCATCTGGTGTTAATGCCTTCCTTTGCTCCCTGCTGCCAATATCTTAGGTCTCACACTCCATAGGCCCCTAAGGGGACTGGCTTCCTATTGAAAACTATGGCTGAAGGAAGAAAAGAGAAAATGGTTGTCGGTGACACATTTTCTGCCACACAAAGAATCCTATTGGAGTTGACTGTGAGGACTGGACGTCTGTAGAGCAGAGTGGAGATAACATGACTGGGGCACGGCTCATTAGTGTAAACTGGATCATCACAGTGAGGATAAATGGACATTTTGGCCTGTCCACCTCCAATATGGAGAGCAAGTGGAGCATTTGGAATGAGACCAATTTAGCAGCTTAAGATAACCAGCATACACAGATGCAATAATCAACTTCCTTCCTCAAAATAACATATTTATTTCACTCAGTTAAATTAATCCTTTGACATGAAATACATTTGAGTGTTATGCAATAACAATGTATTTCTGCAGTGCAGTTACGATTCCCAGCCTGTCTTTTCTTCTCCTGTAGGCCAACATGGGAGACTAAGAAAAATCTTAGTAGAACTTTTAAATACTCACCACTAAGTGGTACTATTTCTCTACAGAAGAGTTGAGCCCTCTGTTTCCCTCACATCGGGACAAGATGTGGTGATATGAGAAAACAAGATACTAAATGTGCAAAATATATCATGACATCTTATGTCACTGAATAGCATGTATCAAGGCAGTGTCATTTTCCATGTATTGGAAATAGTTATGATAGGTGTATGACATACATTACCCATCAAAAGTTGACACACCTACTCATTCAAGAGTTTGTCTTTATTTTTATACACCATAGAATCATTTCAAAACCATGAAATTGTTACACCCTGACCTGTTTCTCCTGTCTTTGTGCTTGTCTCCTCCCCAATCCAGGAGTTGCCCATCTTCCCCATTATCCCCAGTGTATTTATACCTTCTTTGTTTGTCTGTTGCCAGTTCGTTTTGTTTGTCAAGCCTACCAGCGTTTTTCCCCTTGCTCTTGTCTGTTTCTAGTTCCTGTTTTCTAGTTTTCCCAGTTTTGACCATTCTGCCTGCCCTGACCCTGCCTGCCGTTCTGTACCTTGTCACATCACACTGGATTACTGACCTCTGCCTGCCCTGAAACTGCCTGCCGTTCTGTACCTTTTGAACTGGATTACCGACCTCTGCCTGCCTGTTGTTTTGCAAGTAATAAACCTTCGTTACTTCGACACTGTCTGCATCTGGGTCTTCCCTAAAACGTGATAGTACCAAGAACATGTCCACCCAAGAACATGTGCGCCACATCCGACAGGTCCGCCAACGCCTCCTGGAGAACCAGCTTTTGGTGAAAGCAGAGAAGAGCGAATTTCATCGCTCCCTTGCCGTCCCTGGTCTCACATATTCCTGGACTTTGTCACGGGTCTCCCCCTGTCTGATGACAAAACCGCCATCCTGACAGTAGTGGACTGGTTTTCCAAAGCTGCCCACTTCATTCCTCTCCCCAAGCTACCCTCTGCCAAATAGATGGCCCAGCTCATGGAGCAGCAAGTCTTCCAGATCCATGGACTCCCATGGACATGGTCTCCAACCGGGTTCCTCAGTTCTCGTCCCGGTTCTGGAAGGCGTTCTGCACACTCATTTGGCCGTCGGCCAGCCTGTCCTCCGGGTTCCACCCCCAGTCCAACAGCCAGTTGGAGCGAGCCAAACAAGACCTGGAGATGACTCACTCTGCCTGATCTCTGCCAACCCCACCAGAGTCAGCAACTAGTGTGGGTTGAATATGCCCGCAACACCCTTCTTTACTCTGCCACGGGTCTCTCGCCCTTTGAGTGTCCTGGGTTATCAGCCCGCGCTTTTCCCCAAGGAAGAGGATGAATTTGGCCTACCTTCGACCCAGATGTTTTTCCGCCGTTGTTGTTGTACCTGGAAGAGAGCCCGGCCGGCCCTTCTCAAGACCACCTCAGCTTCCTGGTATCATCGCGGGCAGAAGGTATGGCTGTCAACCTGGATTCTGCCCCTCCGGGTGGAGTCCCGCAAACTTTCACCCGGTTTATCGGCCCTTTCCCCATCTCCAAGGTCATTATTCCCTCTGCTGTTCATCTTCTTTTGCCCCCTACCCTCCGTATAGATCCCACTTTTCATGTGTCTAGGATAAAACCCATGTCTCACAGCCCTTTGACTCCTGTTTCCAGGCCCCACCCCTCTTCCCCGTCTCATCAACGGCCAATGGCGTACACGGTGAGGCGTCTCCTGAAGGTTCGACATCGGGGCAGGGGATTCCAGTACCTGGTTGACTGGGAGGGTTATGGCCCGGAGGAGAGATGCTGGGTCTCCACTAGGGACATTCTGGACCCAGGCCTCATCGCTAATTTCTAACGCCGACACACCGATCAACCAGGTATGCACCCAGGTAGGATGCCAGGTGGTGCCCCTAGAGGGGGGTACTGTCACACACTGACGTGTTTCACCTGAATTTGCGCTTGTCTCCACCCCCTTCCAGGTGTCGCCCATCTCCACATTATCTCCAGTGCATTTTTTAAACATTATTTTTATTTCACCTTTATTTAACCAGTTAAAACCTCTAGTGACTCCCCATCCCGCATGAGGGAGCGTAATCATCGCCTGATACTAATTAGCATAACACAACGGACATAAATATTCCTAGAAAATATTCCTATTAATTAAAATCACAAATGAAATATATTGAGACACAGCTTAGCCTTTTGTTAATCACCCTGTCATCTCAGATTTTCAAAATATGCTTCACAGCCAAAGCTAGACAAGCATTTGTGTAAATTTATCGATAGCCTAGCATAGCATTTTGTCCAGCTAGCAGCAGGTAACTTGGTCACGGAAATCAGAAAAGCAATCAAATTAAATCGTTTACCTTTGATGAGCTTCGGATGTTTTCACACACGAGACTCCCAGTTAGATAGCAAATGTTCCTTTTTTCCAAAAATATTATTTTTCTAGGCGAAATATCTCCTTTTGTTCTTCACGTTTGGATGAGAAATCGCCCGGAAATTGCAGTCACGAAAACGCGAAAAATATTCCAAATTAGCTCCATAATATCGACAGAAACATGGCAAACGTTGTTTATAATCAATCCTCAAGGTGTTTTTCAAATATCTATTCAATAATACATTCATCAGGACAATTAGTTATTCAGTAGGACCGATTGGAGTAATGGCTACCTCTGTATTTTACGTGAGAATCTCTCTGGGAGCATCAGGTGACCACTTGCGCAATGTAGCCGCTTACGGGTATTCTTCAACATAAATGAGTAAAACTACGTCACAATGCTGTAGACACCTTCGGGAATACGGAAAAAGAGTAATCTGGTTAATAGCCCATTCACTGCTCAATAGGGACTCATTGGAACGCAGTGCTTTCAAAACAAGAGGCACTTCCGGGTTGGATTTTTCTCAGGCTTTCGCCTGCAACATCAGTTCTGTTATACTCACAGACAATATTTCTACAGTTTTTGGAAACTTTAGAGTGTTTTCTATCCTAAGCTGTCAATTATATGCATATTCTAGCATCTTGTCCTGACAAAATATCCCGTTTACTATGGGAACGTTTTTTTTGCAAAAATGAAAATACTGCCCCCTAGTCACAACAGCTAGTTGAGAACAAGTTCTCATTTGCAACTGCGACCTGGCAAAGATAAAGCAAAGCAGTTCGACACATACAACAACACAGAGTTACACATGGAATAAACAAACATACAATCAATAAAACAGTAGAAAAATCTATATACAGCATGTGCAAATGAGGTAGGATAAGAGAGGTAAGGCAATAAATAGGCTATGGTGGCAAATTAATTACAATAGAGCAATTAAACACTGGAATGGTAAGATGTGCAGAAGATGAATGTGCAATTTGAGATACTGGGGTGCAAAGGAGCAAGATAAATAAATAAATACAGTATGGGGATGAGGTAGATTGGATGGGCTATTTACAGATGAGCTATGTACAGGTGCAGTGATCTGTGAGCTGCTCTGACAGCTGGTGTTTAAAGCTAGTGAGGGAGGTAAGAGTCTCCAGCTTCAGAGATTTTTGCAGTTCGTTCCAGCCATTGGCAGCAGAGAACTGGAAGGAGAGGCGGCCAAACGAAGAATTGGCTTTGGGGGTGACCAGTGAGATACAACTGCTGGGTGCTGCTATGGTGACCAGTGAGCTGAGATAAGGCGGGGCTTTACCTAGCAGAGACTTGTAGATGACCTGGAGCCAGTGGGTTTGGCGACGAGAATAAAGCGAGGGCCAGTCAACGAGAGCATACAGGTCGCAGCGGTGGGTAGTATATGGGCTTTGGTGACAAAATGGATGGCACTGTGATAGACTGCATCCAATTTGTTGAGTAGAGTGTTGGGGGCTATTTTGTAAATGACATCGCTGAAGTCGAGGATCGGTATGATGGTCAGTTTTACGAGGGTATGTTTGGCAGCATGAGTGAAGGATGCTTTGTTATGAAATATGAAGCCAATTCTAGATTTAATTTTGGATTAGAGATGTTTAATGTGAGTCTGGAAGGAGAGTTTACAGTTTAACCAGACACCTAGGTAATTATTGTTGTATGGCATTGAAGCTCATCTGGAGGTTAGTGAACACAGTGTCCAAAGAAGGGCCAGAGGTATTCAGAATGGTGTCGTCTACATAGAGGTGGATCAAAGAATCACCAGCAGCGAGAGTGACATCATTGATGTATACAGAGAAGAGAGTCGGCCCGAGAATTGAACCCTGTGGCACCCCCATAGAGACTGCCAGAGGTCCGGATAACAGGCCCTCCGATTTGACATATTGAACTCTATCGGAGAAGTAGTTGGTGAACCAAGCAAGGCAAACATTTGAGAAACCAAGGCTGTTGAGTCTGCCAATAAGAATGTTGTGATTGACTGAGTCGAAAGCCTTAGCAGGGTCGATGAATATGGCTGCACAGTAATGTCTCTTATCGATGGCGGTTATGATATCGTTTAGGACCTTGAGCGTGGCTGTGGTGCACCTATGACCAGCTCTGAAACCAGATTGCATAGTGGAGAAGGTACGGTGAGATTCGAAATGGTCGGTAATCTGTTTGTTAGAAAGGCAGGGTAGAATAGATATAGGTCTGTAGCAGTTAGGGTCTAGAGTGTCTCCCCCTTTGAACAGGGGGATGACTGCGGCAGCTTTCCAATCTATGGGAATCTCAGATGATAAGAAAGAGAGGTTGAACAGGCTAGTAATATGGGTTGCAATAATTTCGGCAGATAATTTTAGAAAGAGAGGGTCCAGATTGTCTTAGCCACGGCTGATTTGTAGGGGTACCGATTTTGCAGCTCATTCAGAACATCAGCTATCTGGATTTGGGTGAAGGAGAAGGGGGAGGTTTGGGTGAGTTGCTGTGGGGAGTGCAGGGCTGTTGACCGGGGTAGGGGTAGCCAGGTGGAAAGCATGGCCAGCCGTAGAAAAATGCTTATTGAAATTCTCAATTATTGTAGATTTATCGCTAGTGGCAGTGTTTCCTAGCCTCAGTGCAGTGGGCAGCTGGGAGGAGGTGCTCTTATTTTCCATGGACTTTACAGTGTCCAGAACTTTTTTGAGTTTGTACTACAGAATGCAAATTTCTGTTTGAAAAAGCTAGCCTTAGCGTTCCTAACTGCCTGTGTATATTGGTTCCTAAAGTCCCTGAAAAGTTGCATATTACGGGGGCTATTCGATGCTAATGTAGAACGCCACAGGATGTTTTTGTGCTGGTCAAGGGCAGACAGGTCTGGATTGAACCAAGGGCTATATCTATTCCTAGTTCTAATTTCTTTGAGTGGAGCATGCTTATTTAAGATGGTTAGGAAGGCACTTTTAAAGAATAACCAGGCATCCTCTACTGACAGGATGAGGTCAATGTCATTCCAGGATACCCCGGCCAGGTCGATAAGAAATGCCTGTTCGCTGAAGTGTTTTAGGGAGTGTTTGACAGTGATGAGATGTGGTCGTTTGACCGCAGACCCATTACGGATGCAGGCAATGAGGCAGTGATCGCTGAGATCTTGGTTGAAAACAGCAGTGGTGTATTTGGAGTGCAAGCTAGTTAGGATGATATCTATGAGGGTGTCCGTGTTTACGGATTTGGGGTTGTACCTGGTAGGTTCATTGATAATTTGTGTGAGATTGAGGGCATCAAGCTTAGATTGTAAGAATGCTGTGGTGTTAAGCATGTCCCAGTTTAGGTCACCTAGCAGCACAAGCTCAGAAGAGAGATGGGGGGCAATAATTCACACATGGTGTCCAGGGCACAGCTGGGGGCAGAGGGTGGTCTATAGCAAGCGGCAACGGTGAGAGACTTGTTTCTGGAACGGTGAATGTTTAGAAGTAGAACCTCGAATTGTTTTGGTACAGACCTGGATAGTAAGACAGATATCTGTAGTAGATTGCAACTCCGCCCCCTTTGGCAGTTATATCTTGTCGGAAAATGTTATAGTTAGGGATGGAAATTTCAGGGTTTTTAGTGGTCTTCCTAAACCATGATTCAGACACGGCTAAGACATCTGGGTTTGCAGAATGTGCTAAAGCAGTGAATAAAGCAATCTTAGGGAGTAGGCTTCTAATGTTAACATGCATGAAACCAAGGCTTTTACAGTTACAGAAGTCAACAAATGAGAGCACCTGGGGAGTAGGAGTGGAGCTAGGCACTGCAGGTCCTGGATTAACCTCTACATCACCTGAGGAACAGAGGAGAAGTAGGTTAAGGGTGCGGCTAAAGGCTATAAGAACTGGCTGTCTAGCACGTTCGGAACAGAGAGTAAAGGGAGCAGGTTTCTGGGCACGATAGCATAGATTCAAGGAATAATGTACAGAGAAAGGTATGATAGGATGACAGTACATTGGAGTTAAACCTAGGCATTGAGTAATGACGAGAGAGATATAGTCTCTAGAGATGTTTAAACCAGGTGATGTCATCGCATATGTGGGAGTTGGAAAAACATGGTTGGTTAAGGCATATTGAGCAGGGCTAGAGGCTCTACAGTGAAATAAGACAGTAATCACTAACCAGGACAGTAATGGACAAGGCATATTGATATTAGGGGGTGGCATGCGTAGCCAAACCAGACCTCAGCACAAGAGCTTCTTGTTTTAGCTTCTGTCTGTAGGCAGGGAGCAACAAAATTGAGTCGTGGTCAGCTTTTCCGAAAGGAGGGCGGGGGAGGGCCTTATATGCGTCGCGGAAGTTAGAATAGCAATGATCCAAGGTTTTACCAGCCCTGGTTGCGCAATCGACATGCTGATACAATTTAGGGAGTCTTGTTTTCAGATTAGCCTTGTTAAAATCCCCAGCTACAATGAATGCAGCCTCAGGATATGTGGATTCCAGTTTGCAAAGAGTCAAATAAAGTTTGTTCAGAGCCATCGATGTGTCTGCTTGGGGGGGGATATATACGGCTGTGATTATAATCGAAGAGAATTCCCTTGGTAGATGCGTTCGACATTTGATTGTGAGGAATTCTAAATCAGGTGAACAGAAGGACTTGAGTTCCTGTATGTTGTTGTGACCACACCACATCTCGTTAACCATAAAGCATACGCCCCCGCCCCTCTTCTTACCAGAAAGATGTTTGTTTCTGTCGGCGCGATGCGAAGAGAAACCAGCTGGCTGCACCGACTCCGATAGCGTCTCTCGAGTGAGCCATGTTTCCGTGAAGCAAAGAACGTTACAGTCTCTGATGTCCCTCTGGAATGCTACCCTTGCTCGGATTTCATCAACCTTGTTGTCAAAAGACTGGACATTGGCGAGAAATATGCTAGGAAGTGGTGCGCGATGGGCCCGTCTCCGGAGTCTGACCAGAAGACCGCTTCGTTTCCCTCTTTTACGAAGTCGTTGTTTTGGGTCGCTGGCTGGGATCCATTCCGTTGTCCTGGGTGAAAGGCAGAACACAGGATCCGCTTCGGGAAAGTCATATTCTTGGTCGTACTGATGGTGAGTTGACGCTGCTATATTCAGTAGTTCTTCTCGACTGTATGTAATGAAACCTAAGATGACCTGGGGTACCAATGTAAGAAATAACACGTAAAAAAAACAAATAACTGCATAGTTTCATAGGAACGCGAAGCGAGGCGGCCATCTCTGTCGGCGCCGGAAGTTGGAAGCTGATTCGGTGAGGGAGTTCATTAGAACGTGCGTTGAAAATGTTGTTCCCATAGCAACGATTAAAACATTCCCAAACCAGAATCGTGGATTGATGGCAGTATTCGCATGAAACTGAAAGCGCAAACCACTGCTTTTAATCAGGGCAAGGTGACCGGAAACATGACCGAATACAAACAGTGTAGCTATTCCCTCCGCAAGGCAATCAAACAAGCTAAGCGTCAGTATATAGAGACAAAGTAGAATCGCAATTCAACGGCTCAGACACAAGAGGTATGTGGCAGGGTCTACAGTCAATCACGGATTACAAAAAGAAAATCAGCCCAGTCATGGACCAGGCAGACTAAATAACTTTTTTGCCCGCTTTGAGGAAAATACAGTGCTGCTGACACGGCCCGCAACCAAAACATGCGGACTCTCCTTCACTGCAGCCGAGGTGAGTAAAACATTTAAACGTGCCCAGACGGCATTCCCAGCCGCGCCCTCAGAGCATGTGCAGACCAGCTGGCTGGTGTGTTTACGAACATATTCAATCAATCCTTATCCCAGTCTGCTGTTCCCACATGCTTCAAGAGGGCCACCATTGTTCCTGTTCCCAAGAAAGCTAAGGTAACTGAGCTAAACGACTACCATCTACTTCTGTCATCAGGAAGTGCTTTGAGAGACTAGTCAAGGACCATATCACCTCCACCCTACCTGACACCCTAGACCCACTCTAATTTGCTTACCGCCCAAATAGGTCCACAGACGATGCAATCTCAACCACACTGCACACTGCCCTAACCCATCTGGACAAGAGGAATACCTATGTGAGAATGCTGTTCATCGACTACAGCTCAGCGCATTTAACACCATAGTACCCTCCAAACTCGTCATCAAGCTCGAGACCCTGGGTCTCGACTCCGCCCTGTGCAACTGGGTACTGGACTTCCTGACGGACCGCCCCCCAGGTGGTGAGGGTAGTTAACAACATCTCCACCCCGCTGATCCTCAACACTGGGGCCCCACAAGGGTGCATTCTGAGCCCTCTCCTGTACTCCCTGTTCACCCACGACATCGTGGCCACGCACACCTCCAACTCAATCATCAAGTTTGCGGATGACACAACAGTTGTAGGTTTGATTACCAACAACGACGAGACGGCCTACAGGGAGGAGGTGAGGGCCCTCGGAGTGTGGTGTCAGGAAAATAAGCTCACACTCAACGTCAACAAAACTAAGGAGATGATTGTGGACTTCAGGAAACAGCAGAGGGAACACCCCCCTATCCACATCGATTGGACAGTAGTGGAGAGGGTAGTAAGTTTTAAGTTCCTTGGCGTACACCTCACAGACAAACTGAATTGGTCCACCCACACAGACAGCATCGTGAAGAAGGCGCAACAGCGCCTCTTCAACCTCAGGAGGCTGAAGAAATTCGGCTTGTCACCAAAAGCACTCACAAACTTCTACAGATATCTCATATGTATATACTGTACTCTATATCATCTACTGCATCTTTATGTAATACATGTATCACTAGCCACTTTAAACTATGCCACTTTGTTTACATACCCTACATTACTCATCTCATATGTATATACTTTACTTGATACCATCTGCTGCATCTTGCCTATGCCGCTCTGTACCATCACTCATTCATATATCTTTATGTACATATTCTTTATCCCTTTACACTTGTTTGTATAAGGTAGTAGTTTTGGAATTGTTAGTTAGATTACTTGTTGGTTATTACTGCATTGTTGGAACTAGAAGCACAACCATTTCGCTACACTCGCATTAACATCTGCTAACCATGTGTATGTGACAAATACATTTGATTTGATTTGAATATCGCAATTCACGTGTCCTAACACACCTTGACAAGAAGAACACCTATGTGTATGCGAGAATGCTGTTCATTGACTACACTTCAGCATTCAACACTATTGTTCCCTCCAAGCTCAGGGCCCTGGGCCTGGACATCACCCTCTGCAACTGAATCCTGGACTTCCTGACGGGCAGACCACAGGCTGTGAGAATTGGCAACAACACCTCCTCCACACTGACTTTTAACACAATGACCCCCAGGGATGTGTCCTCAGTCCTCTTCTGTACTCCCTGTTCACCCACGACTGTGTGGCTAACACCAACTCCATCATCAAGTTTGCTAATGACACTACAGTTGTAGACCTGATCACTAACAATGACGAGTCAACCTATAGGGAGGAGATAAGTGAACTGGCATAGTGGTGTCAGGACAACAACCTCTCCCTCAACGTCAGCAAAACAAAGGAGTTGATTGTCGACTTCAGGAAGCAGAGGAGAGCAGTTTTAAGTTCCTCGGCATCCACATCACCGATAACTTGACATGGACCAACAGCACCACCACTCTTGTCAAGAGGGCGCAACAGCGCCTCTACTTCCCAAAGCATCTGAAGAAATTTGGCATGCCCCCCTGGGTCCTCTCCAAATAGTACCACTGCACAATTGAGTGCGCCCTGATCGGTTGCATGCACAGCAATACCGTGATGAGATCCTGAGAACCCCAAAGAACCCTTTATTCTAAGAGTGTAGGCGCCGTTTTGAGTAGATGTCCTGAATGGGTGGGAGCACGGCCTCAGAGATGTTCATCACTCGTTGGAGGGCCTTGCGTTCATGGGTGGAGCATTTCCCTTACCAGACCATGGTTCAAATTGCCATCAATAAAATGCAATTGTGTTTGTTGTCAGTAGCTTATGCCTGCCCATACCAAAATCCCACTGCCACCACTGGGCAGTTGTGAGGCCGGTTGGACGTACTGCTAAATACTCTAAAACAACGTTGGAGGTGGCTTATGGTAGAGAAATGAACATTAAATTCTCTGGCAACAGCTTTGTTAGACATTCCTGTGGTCAGCATGCCAATTGCACGCTCCCTCAAAACATGAGACATCTGTGGCATTGTGTTGTGTGACAAAACTTCACATTTTAGAGTGGCCTTTTATTGTCCCCAGCACATGGTGCACCTTCTTTATATGCCACACCTGTCAGGTGGATGAATTATCTTGGAGAAATGCTCACTAACAGGGATGTAAACAAATTTGTGCACACAATTGGAGAGAAATAAGCTTTTTTTGCGTGTATGAAACATTTATGGGATCTTTTATTTTAGCTCATGAAACATGGAACCAACACTTTACATGTTGCATTTATATTTTTGTTCAGTGTACAGTAGTGGCCAAAAGTTTTGAGAATTACACAAATATTAATGTTCACAAAGTCTGCTGCCTCAGTTTGAATGATGGCAATTTGCATATACTCCAGAATGTTATGAAGTGTGATCAGATGAACTGCAATTAATTGCAAAGTCCCTCTTTGCCATGCAAATGAACTGAATCCCCCAAAAACATTTCCACTGCATTTCAGCCCTGCCACAAAAGGACCAGCTGATACCATGTCAGTGATTCTCTCATTAACACAGGTGTGAGTGTTGACGCGGACAAGGCTGGAGATCACTCTGTCATGCTGATTGAGTTCGAATAACAGACTGGAAGCTTGAAAAGCTTCCAGTCTTGAAAAGGAAGCTTGAAAAGGAAGCTTGAAAAGGAGGGTGGTGCTTGGAATCATTGTTCTTCCTCTGTCAGCCATGGTTACCTGCAAGGAAACACGTGCCGTCATATATATATCATTGCTTTGCACAAAAAGGGCTTCACAGGCAAGGATATTGCTGCCAGTAAGATTGCACCTAAATCAAACATTTAGCGGATCATCAAGAACTTCAAGGAGAGCGGTTAAATTGTTGTGAAGAAGGCTTCAGGGCACCCAAGAAAGTCCGGCAAGCGCCAGGACCGTCTCCTAAAGTTGATTCAGCTGCGGGATCAGGGCACCACCAGTACAGAGCTTGCTCAGGAATTTGCAGCAGGCAGGTGTGAGTGCATCTGCACGCACAGTGAGGCGAAGACTTTTGGAGCATAGCCTGGTGTCAAGACGGGCAGCAAAGAAGCCACTTCTCTCCAGGAAAAACATCAGGGACAGACTGATATTCTGCAAAAGGTACAGGGATTGGACTGCTGAAGACTGGGGTAAAGTCATTTTCTCTGACAAATCCCCTTTCCGATTGTTTGGGGCATCCGGAAAAAAGCTTGTCCGGAGAATAAAAGGTGAACGCTACCATCGGTCCTGTGTCATGCCAACAGTAAAGCATCCTGAGACCATTCATGTGTGGGGTTGCTTCTCAGCCAAGGGAGTGGGCTCACTCACAATTTTGCCTAGGAACACAACCATGAATAAAGAATGGTACCAACACATCCTCAGAGAGCAACTTCTCCCAACCATCCAGGAACAGTTTGGTGACAAACAATGCATTTTCCAGCATGATGGAGCACCTTGCCATAAGGTAAACGTGTTAACTAAGTGGCTCTGGGAACAAAACATTGATATTTTGGGTCCATGGCCAGGAAACCCGCCAGACCTTAATACCATTGAGAACTTGTCGCCAATCCTCAAGAGGCGGGTGGACAAACAAAACCCCACAAATTCTGACAAACTCCAAGCATTGATTATACAAGAATGGGCTGCCATCAGTCAAAATGTGGCCCAGAAGTTAATTGACAGCATCAAATCAAATCAAATGTATTTATATAGCCCTTCGTACATCAGATGATATCTCAAAGTGCTGTACAGAAACCCAGCCTAAAACCCTAAACAGCAAGCAATGCAGGTGTAGAAGAACGGTGGCTAGGAAAAACTCCCTAGAAAGGCCAAAACCTAGGCAGAAACCTAGAGAGGAACCAGGCTATGTGGGGTGGCCAGTCCTCTTCTGGCTGTGCAGGGTGGAGATTATAACAGAACATGGCCAAGATGTTAAAATGTTCATAAATGACCAGCATGGTCGAAATAATAATAAGGCAGAACAGTTGAAACTGGAGCATCAGCACGGTCAGGTGGACTGGGGACAGCAAGGAGTCATCATGTCAGGTAGTCCTGGGGCATGGTCCTAGGGCTCAGGTCCTCCGAGAGAGAGAAAGAAAGAGAGAAGGAGAGCATTAGAGAACGCACACTTAGATTTACACAGGACACCGAATAGGACAGGAGAAGTACTCCAGATATAACAAACTGACCCTAGCCCCCCGACACATAAACTACTTGAGCATAAATACTGGAGGCTGAGACAGGAGGGGTCAGGAGACACTGTGGCCCCATCCGAGGACACCCCCAGACAAGGCCAAACAGCATGTCAGGGCGGATTGCAAAGGTCGTGAAAAAGAAGGGTCAACACTGCAAATATTGCATCAACTTCATGTAATTGTCAATAACAGCCTTTGACACTTATGAAATGCTTGTAATCATACTTCAGTATTCCATAGTAACATCTGAAAAAAATATCAAAGACACTAAAGCAGCAAACTTTGTGAAAATTAATATTTGTGTCATTCTCAAAACTTTTAGCCATGACTGTATATAACCAATGAAAGCAAATAACTTTGAGGGTTTTATCCCTACCTCAGATGGTAATGGGGATTTTAGAAAAAACGAAAGCTAACCCAGTCACATCAAACTCTGAAATTACAGCTATTGTTCCCTTTTAATTTGTTTAGACTGTTTTGCATTGATATTTACAGTGGGGCAAAAATGTATTTAGTCAGCCACCAATTGTGCAAGTTCTCCCACTTAAAAAGACGAGAGAGGCCTGTAATTTTCATCATAGGTACACTTCAACTATGACAGACAAAATTAGAAAAAAAAATCCAGAAATGCACAGGAGTTTGCTTTGGCGTTTAGGACCTTGGCTGCCGGAGCTGGATGGAGCGACAGGGCCTTGATCGACCATTATCGTTGTAGTCTACGCGAGGACGCCCGTCGGGAGCTGGCCTGTAGAGACACCACCCTCACCTTCGACCAGCTGGTAGACATGTCCATCAGGCTGGACAACATGCTGGCTACTCGTGGACGTCTAGATCGGGGTCTGGTTGTTCCATCCTCCTGCACTCTCTCTCCCGAACCTATGGAATTGGGCGCAGGGTGACCGGAGGGGGTTCCCTCTCGAGCACCATCTATGGTTGCAGAGAGCACACTGCTGGTCGGTGCCGGGTTGGTTCCTTTGGGAATAGAGAAGGCAGGCAGGGCACTCTGGCATCACCCCAGGTGAGTAGGCACCATTCTCATCCAGAGCCTGCGGTCTTATTGCCAGGACCGGCCGGGGGAGTGGGCGAAGTTCGTGCCCTGGGCAGAGATGGCCCAGAACTCGCTACATCACTCTTCCACTAACCTTACCCTAATACACATTGAAAAGGAGTATCAGGCGAGGATCCTGCGTTGGACAATTGGTTTCGGCGTGCTGAGGAAACCTGGGAGGCAGCCCACGTCCACCTTCAGCGCGCCATAAGGCGCCATAAAATTGGCGCAGACCGTCGCCGCAGTGAGGCCCCGGTGTTCGCACCAGGGGACAGGGTCTGGCTCTCGACCCGAAATCTGCCCCTCCGCCTGCTCTGCCGGAAGCTGGGTCCGCAGTTTGTGGGGCCATTTAAAGTCCTGAGGAGAGTGAACGAGGTATGTTATAGGTTACAACTGCCCAATAATTACCGTATTAACCCCTCGTTCCATGTGTCTCCTCAGGCCGGTGGTGGCTGGCCCGCTCCAGGAGGCTGAAGTACGTGATGTTCCTCTAGACATAGCGGAGGTCCCGGCGTACTCTGTTCGATCCATTATGGATTCGAGACGTCGGGCGAGGGGCCTTCAGTACCTCGTGGACTGGGAGGGGTACGGCCCAGAGGAGAGATGCTGGGTTCCGGTGGAGAATGTGTTATATACTTCCATGTTAAAAGAATTCCACCGTCTCCATCAGGATCGCCCTGCACCTTGCCCTCCGGGTCGTCCCCTAGGCCGGTGTCGGGCGGTGCTCGGCGGTCGACGTCACCGGTCTTCTAGCCATCATTGATCCATTTTTCATTTGTTTTGTCTTGTCTTCCCACACACCTGTTTTCAATACCATTCATTACCTGTTGTGTATTTAACCCTCTGTTTCCCCTCATGTCTTTGTCAGAGATTGTTTATTGTCAGTGTTGTGTTTATTGTATAGGTGCGCGACGGGTCCTCGTACCCATGTTTGTTTATATTCTAGTCTTATTAGTGTTATGGAGCATGTTACGTGGACATTCATTAAAAGACTCCACTTTACACTCCTGCACCTGACTTCCCTGCCACCTATACACACAACTCTGACATTTATTTAACTAGGCAAGTCAGTTAAGAACACATTCTTATTTACAATGACTTCCAAACTCTAACACAGACGACGCTGAGCCAATTGTGTGCCGCCCTACGGAATTCCCAATCACGGCCGGTTTTGATACAGCCTGGAATCGAACCAGAGTCTGTAGGGATGCTTCTAGCACTGAGATGCAGTGCCTTAGACTGCTGCGCCACCCGGGAGCAGACTGAACCAGGTTTTCCTTTAGGATTTTGCCTGTGCTTAGCTTAATTTTGTTTATTTTTTATCCTGAAAAACTCCCCAGTCCTTAACGATTACAAGCCATGGCATGATGCAGCTACCACTACCTTGAAAATATGGATGGTGGTACTTAGTAATGTGTTGTATTGGATTTGCCCCAAACATAACACTTTGTATTTAGGACAAAATGTTAATTGCCTTTGACAATTTTGTGCAGTATTACTATAGTGCTTTGTTGCAAACAGGATGCATGTTTTGGAATATATTTATTCTGTACAGGCGTCCTTCTTTTCACTCTGTCAATTAGGTTAGTATGTGGAGTAACTACAGTGTTGCTTCATTCTCAGTTTTCTCCTATCACAGCCAATAAACTCTGTAAATTGTTTTAAAGTCACCATTGGCCTCATGGTGAAATCCCTGAGGGGTTTCCTTCCTCTCCTGCAACTGAGTTAGGAAGGACACCTGTATCTTTGGGTGTATTGATACACCAAGTTTAATGAATAACTTCACCATGATCAAAGGGATATTCCATTTCTGCTTTTGTTTTTACCTTCTACCAATAAGTACCCTTCTTTGTAAGTCATTGGAAAACCTCCCTGGTCTTTGTGGATGAATCTGTGTTTGAAATGCACTGTTCGACTGAAGGACCTAACAGATAATTGTATGTGTGTGGGGTACAGAGATTAGGTAGTTATTTAAAAAATCATGATAAACACTATTGCACACAGAGTGAGTCAATGCAACTTATTATGTGACTTTAAAATGTTTTATTCCTGAACTTATTTAGGCTTACCATAACAAAAGGGTTGAATACTTATTGACTTAAGACATTTCAGATTTTCATAAAAAAAAAAAACATAATTCCACTTTGACATTATGGGGTATTGTTTATAGGCCAGTGACATAAAAACTCAATTGAATCCATTTTAAATTCAGGCTGTAACACAACGAAATGTGGAAAAAGTCTATATATAAGAGCATAAGTGTGGAGGACTAAATGTTTTGAATATTAAGGCGCATACAGAAACTCTAAATCCAAACTGGTTTCCAGAACGCTACTAAGGGAGGCACATCATATGTTTAAGATGGGGCTCTTTGCCCTTTTGCAGATTAAAACCGCACATTTATGGTGGATTGACAGTGTAATCCTATTTAAAGTGTCTTCATTTTAAATAAAAGCCATACAGAGTTGGCTGCAATTTAAATGTCATCCTCCAGAAAAGGTAGATCAAATATTACAGCAAAACTTCAAGATTGAGTTTATTAGCAAGTGTATCGGTGATGTTGTACCCACGGCGACAATTGAAACCTTCCCCTAAACAGAAACAGGGGATTGATGGCAGCATTCGCGCAGAAGCGCGAACTACTGCTTTTAATCAGGGTAAGGCAACCGGAAACATGACCGAATACAAACAGTGTACCTATTCCCTCCGCAAGGCAATCAAACAATCTAAGCGTCAGTATAGAGACAAAGTAGAGTCGCAATTCAACAACTCAGACACGACAGATGTGGCAGGGTCTACAGTCAATCACGGACTACAAAAAGAAAACCAGCCCCGTCGCAGACCCGATGTCTCGCTCCCAGACAAACTAAACAACTTCTTTGCTCACTTTGAGAACAATACAGTGCCACCGACACGGCCCGCTACCAAAACCTGCGGACTCTCCTTCACCGCAGCCAACATGAGTAAAACATTTTAACGTGTTAACCTTCGCAAGGCTACTAGCCCAGACAGCATCCCTAGCGGTGTCCTCAGAGCATGTGCAGACCAGCTGGCTGGTGTGTTTACGGGACATATTCAATCAATCCCTATCCTAGTATGCTGTTCCCACATGCTTCAAGAGGGCCACCATTGTTCCTGTTCCCAAGAAAGCTACAGTAACTGAGCTAAATGACTATCACCCCGTAGCACTCACTTCCGTCATCATGAAGTGCTTTGAGAGACTAGTCAAGGATCATATAACCTCCACCCTACCTGACACCCTAGACCCACTCCAATTTGCTTACCGTCCCAATAGGTCCACAGACGACGCAATCGCAATCCCACTGCACACTGCCCTAACCCATCTGGACAAGAGGAATACCTATGTAAGAATGCTGTTCATCGACTACAGCTCAGCATTTAACACCATAGTACCCTCCAAACTCATTAGACCCCGCCCTGTGCAACTGGGTCCTGGACTTTCTGACGAGCCACCCCCAGATGGTGAGGTGAAACAACATCTCCACCCCGCTGATCCTCAACACTGGGGCCCCACAACGGTGTGTTCTCAGCCCTCTCCTGTACTCCCTGTTCACCCATGACTGTGTGGCCATACACGCCTCCAACTCAATCATCAAGTTTGCAGACAACCCTACAGTGGTAGGCTTGATTACCAACAACGACGAGACGGCCTACATGGAGGAGGTGAGGGCCCTCGGAGTGTGGTGTCAGGAAAATAACCTCACAATCAACGTCAGCAAACAAAGGAGATGATCGTGGACATCAGGAAACAGCAGAGGGAGCACCCCCTATCCACATCGACGGGACAGTAGTGGTGAAGATGGAAAGTTAAGTTCCTTGGTGTACACATCACGGACAAACTGAAGAATAAGAAGGCGCAACAGCGCTCTTCATCCTCAGGAGGCTGAAGAAATGTGGCTTGTCACCAAAAACACAAACTTTTAGAGATGCACAATCCAGAGCATCCTGTCGGGCTGTATCACCGCCTGGTACGGCAACTACTCCATCCGCAACCGCAAGGCTCCCCAGTGTAAAGGGTGCTTGTTGGTGGCAGGAAAGTCAGGCGCAGGAGAACGAACTTAGTAAAAACGGAGTTGTTTAATAAATGCTGACAAAACTCCAAAAACCAAAATGTACAAAATAACAAAAGTGGATACAAAACCTGTCGCACACCAACATAATACATGTACATCACATACAATCAAACAATCTCCGACAAGGACATGAGGGGAAACAGAGGGTTAAATACACAACATGTTATTGATGGGATTGGAACCAGGTGTGAAGGAAGACAAGACAAAACCAATGGAAAATGAAAAAATGGATCAGTGATGGCTAGAAGGCCGGTGACGTCGACTGCCGAACACCGCCCGAACAAGGAGAGGGATCGACATCGGCGGAAGTCGTGACACCCAGAGGGTAGTAAGGTCTGCACAACGCATCACTGGGGACACACTACCTGCTCTCCAGGACACCTACACCACCCGATGTAACAGGAAGGCCAAAAGATCATCAAGGACAACAACCACCCGAGCCACTGCCTGTTCACCCCGCTATCATCCAGAAGGCGAGGTCGGTACAGGTGCATCAAAGCTGGGACCGAGAGACTGAAAAACAGCTTCAATCTCAAAGCCATCAGACTGTTAAACAGCCATCAGTAACATTGAGTGGCTGCTGCCAACATACTGGCTCAAATCTCTAGCCAATTTAATAATAAAAAATTGGATGTAATAAATGTATCACTAGTCACTTTAAACAAATCCACTTTATATAATGTTTACATAACCTACATTACTCATCTCATATGTATATACTGTACTCTATACCATCTACTGCATCTATGCTGTTCGGCCATCGCTCATCCATATATTTATATGTACATATTCTTATTCAATTCCTTTACACTTGTGTGTATAAGGTAGTTGTTGTGAAATTGTTAAGATTACTTGTTAGATATTACTGCATGGTCAGAACTAGAAGCACAAGCATTTCGCTACACTCGCATTAACATCTGCTAACCATGTGTATGTGACCAATACAATTTGATTTGATTTGTAATTTTGAAAAAATTAGTAAAATTGTCACACAAGCAACTAACAACAGTGTATGGAGGTGTATGCTCAATACAAAATGATAACCAACTGCGGCTCTGCCACAAAATTGGAAGAGGCAATTACTTAAGGAAGAAATGTAAGAATTAGTGTCTGCCACTCATTTAAAACGTTTTAATTAAAACCATAAATGGCATAAAATTATTAGTATAAATAAAAATTCAATTTTACCCAAAATTACAATGATATTTCCCATTGATTGATTGTGTTTTTTCAGATCCCCGAACAATACAGTTTGCAGATCCATCTGAACTCTGATATTATGACATAACAACCATTCCTGGACCTGACTCCAAAAGTGAGCCACAGATGGACAGTACCAGAAAAGATATTCTATTGATTCTGGTGGCTTGTGGCAGTCTGCACAGGGCTGACTGTTCAATGCCCTATATATTGAACATTCTTTTTTGTAGCAAGTGTTTTATATAATAACATACATTGAAATGAACAGATTGATGTGTTAATTGTTGTTTTATATGTTAGTTCATAGACCCAATGCCAAGGTATTAGGACATCAAAGACCTGTCCCAACTGACTGGAATTCTATGTGGCATAGCTGTCAAATCTTTTGACTTAAAGTCAAACAGAATTTTTATTTTTACTAATCATTTTAAACCATTTATGGTTTTAAATGAGTGGCAGACACTAATTCTTACATTTCTTCCTTAAGCAATTGCCTCTTCCAATTTTGTGACAATCTAATATTGTATTACATACTCCATTTAACATCAAGGGATCCAGAACTTGTAAAATGTGTCACTTAAAACCAATGCTTTGATAAACCTGCAATGTTACATAGATATTTGCTTTGTCAATGTGCTTCTGCTTGGACAATTTCCTTCTCAAACAATCTATCATAACATGTGCCTTTGCACCTTTCACTTGCAAAATTATGCAAATATATTTACATGAAAACTGACAACCTTGCAGGATCTTCCTCTCCATTCGAACAAACTTAGCTGCTGTTGCGTTCACATACAGTGGCGGAATGTATGTTGCATGTTATAAGTATGTCACCATCATGTGCACTACTAACAGTTAGAACTTATTGGATGACATTGTTGTGACTGTCATTTTGGGGCATGAATAATGTATGGCTTTTTGAAAACACTACATTAATAACCGACTCCACAATACCACGACTCTTTGACGTAAGAGAAACTTCAATTGAAAAGACAGAGTTCTTCATATTTTGTTGAGCGACATATTGATCAAACACATATTCTAAAAATGTCTCTGTTGTATTTAAAAAGCAGTGATTATCATATGGGTATGACCAGAGCTGTGTTATGAGTAATGTACAAGAAAAGGTCTTGACAACGAATGCTCTGAGCTCTGTGATGTTATTCATGCTGATGTCACTGTGGACCCAAACAACAAGCGCCATGAGCGGAATCAGTATTTCTCTCAGGTATGAAACAGAACACTGCCCTGATTCCCATGATGCTCAGAGCATGATGTGTACCCCTGTGTCTCTTTCAAAGCTGGTGTTGCCGATTGTCACAATAGTTTGTAGAATTAACGGACCAAGGTGCAGCGTGTGTAGAGTTCCACGTTTAATTAATGAAACTCACCAAAACAATGCAGAACAAATGAAACGTGAAGTCAAATGCAGTGCTCACAGGCAACTACACACAAACAACAAGATCCCACAAAAACCCAGTGGGAAAAGGCTGCCTAAATATGATCCCCAATCAGAGACAGCGATAGACAGCTACCTCTGATTGGGAACCATACCAGGCCAACATAGAAATACAAAAACTAAAGTACCCACCCTAGTCACACCACGACCTAACCAAATTAGAGAATAAAAGGCTCTCTCAGGTCAGGGTGTGACACCGATGGTGGCATCCTTCTTCGCTGGCTGCTTAGTTCGGAGAGATGGCTGGTTCTACAACGTTTATCAATGATAACATACACTATCCACATCAATATCATAATCTATCCATATATTTGTATGTTGAACAGGCTGAATGGCACTTTGGACAGCACCTTCTGTAGGTCGGCATGCCTCTGGGGAACTCGCACTGGTCACCTCTGTGGCAGAGGTTCTGCCACAAGTTACAGAGGATTGCCTGCCCAACCACAAAGAAGAGCAACACTTGAAGGAGGGAGCTGTGGACAAGTAACAAAGTACCTTGCCCGCCACCCTTTTGGTGAAAATAGAGTCCTATTTAGCACAGTGACTCTTAAACCACTGAGAGAGAAGTGTCTACTCTACTGGCTGGATTGTTCACACACTTTCACATTCCCCCTTGTTGGAGGCAGGAGTCAAGCAGAAATCCTGAGTGGCGCAGCAGTCTAAGGTATGGCATCGCAGTGCTAGAGGCGTCACTACAGACCCGGGTTTGATCCCGGGCAGTATCACAACCAGACGTGATCGGGAGTCCCACAGGGCAGCACACAATTGGCCCAGCGTCGTCCGGGTTAGAGGAGGGTTTGGCCGGGGTAGGCCGTCATTGTAAATAAGAATGTGCTCTTAGAAACTGTTTGTTACACTTTATTTTAGGCCTACAGTATTATTGGTAGAAATCATATGGTAAAATGTAAATAACCTGACAATTAGGCCTATCTAATAATAACAACTACATTTCACTCAGTTGGAATTCATTAAAATAATAATGGTAAGCCTACCATTATATCAGATATTGACCAATTACTACCACAGGACTAACCTGAGATGGTATCACACTCAAAGAAATGACCGAGGTGGAAATGAATTGATCATTTAAATTAATTGTTACACAATTACAAACGTATTAATTGCAGTATGTTGCTTACTAAAGCAAAAGTGTGACGTTGTGAAATCATTAATATGTAGGTCAATATTAACATACTGTATTCAGCAGATCGTGTGGCAGGTTGTCCGGCAGGGTGCTTACCGAGTGAGCAAGAAAAAGCGGGCTGCTGGTGGCAGGGAGCAAAGGAAGGAAACGTGAGGAATGGCTGAAAGCTGACTGTGTTTTTCTACAGGAAACAAATCAGGAGGGAAACAATAGCAAAAATAACGCACCAAGTGTTTCCCATTTCGGTTGGAGAATTGTACTGAGGCTTCTTATTTTGTCCACGCACGGATCCGTCTGGTTTGCTGATTTAATGGGACAACGAAAACGGAAAAAAGCAAAAGGTGTCGATTTTGTCGTCTGTGTGGACGGACGGGTGATACTTATTTTTATAGGACCAACACTCCACACGGGATGAATATGAGGACACTTAGTGCAAGGTAAACAGCATTGTTTGAGTAAAGGAAATGTCTCAGACTTGACAAGGGCAGATATATGTTTGGTGGGACTGATGCATTAACATGTTATATCCTTGAAGTGGTCGACTACCTATCAATAATAATACGTATTCAAGCTTCTTGGACAAGCCATCACAACCGAGCAGTCACACGAAAAGTAGCCTACATGTCCTTATAAGAGAAACGTAAAGCCATTTTTGCTTAGTCTGAACAGAAGGAAAACATGCGCGTGTTTGTCATCTGGATATTTTTGCGGTTGTTTTCACTACGGGATGGTGCGGCTGGTCAAGGACACTCCACTCCGGCTATTTGTTCGTCCTCATGCAGCTGCGACGAGGACGGAGGCGCCGATTGTTCTGGGAAAGGACTGACCACTGTCCCAACTGGTCTAAGCGCCTTCACCTACTATCTGTAAGTATCAACACATATTGAAACTGTGTAATAAAACACGATTAAACCTATAATCAATATCTCTCCCTAGTTAGGAAGTGTTTGTAACGGTAAGGTCGGCCACTACTTACTCGAGTAAGTACTGGAGCAAACTTTTGCACAATGGCTGTCAATTAAGCAAAATAATCGAGTGCGTTATTACAACTTTGGGCTGTGGATCAGTTATTCAACTGATAGCAAACACATTATTGTGGTTGGTATGAGAGAGCAAACACAAAGAATGATGAACAGCCAGAGGAAAAGTAGGCCTTAAAATTAAAGGTTGGTACAGTATATACAGTATTGGCTAGGCAATGGTTGCCAAATGGTTCATGCTGGTCCAAACTCATTCACTTGCTGACCTTTCCTTGATATGACCCCTCTTATACCCTAGTATTTTACTCTACTGAAAAGCATACAAGCTATAGCATATTCCTTGGCCTGGGACCTGGACTTTCACTTTCTTAGACAACAGCCATGATTTTTTACACTTATATTCAGGGACATGTGGAATAGTAGCCCATCATCCATGTAAAGTAAGAAGATCTTAATTAGCTGATTCTTCGGCCTGTCTTGGCTCTGTAGTCTGGACTGACTCTGTTGAGATGTAAAGGAATAGAACTAAGAAGACATTTTGTGCCTACTGCTGTGAGAAGTCTGAGGTTTGATCCAGCACAGGCATTGACAGAGGGAACCTCATGATGCTTTGGTGTAATCCTTTTCATTTGGCCTTTATAAAATTGGAGATCAAACATTAACAGATCCCAGAAATACCTGCCTGAGACTGTTTATCCTGAATGCGACTCCACTCACCAACTCACATCATGGCAGAGAAAGTGTATGCCTACCCCTAAAAGACAACACTTTGGACACACTTACCCATCTCAGAGACAGTTGTTGTGGTTGGTTTTCTGATATTTGCATTACATTTCCTTTACAAAGTGATGCAGGAAAACCTTTCAAATTCATCTTACAGGGAATTCAGAATGACCCAGAATTCAACCCCCGAATGTGTCAGTTCAGTAACACTTTACTGTAATAATGAAGTCTTATTTACTTCCAAAGTTTCCTAAATTGCAATATTGTGGCTCAAGCAATTTATCAACATGGGGAAAATGTGCAATGTTAAATTATTTGTAGACTATATTTTTAACAAAATAAAATGTTCTGAATCTTGTTCAGGAACCGCCGAAAGGAAAAAGCTGTTGTGATCAACAGAAAATAACAACTAAACCAAAAGCCCTATGACATGGGTCTTTTAGTTAGCCTACAGTTGATTTTAAGGACTGATGACTGTTTCTTTTCTGTATTCCCTGTGATTCCGCCATCATATCTGTCTTTGTCTCTGTAGCAAGAAAAGCGAGTTGCTCTGCACTACCTTACTAAAGAGAGAGAGCATTACTAACTGAGGAGAAACTGAGACTGGGACTACATAGTTAATACATTTCTGGTTAACTGGCCTTAAAGGTTTCACAATGTCTTAGTTAATGATAAACAGAGCAGCCGCCCAAGGGCGTCAAAGGGTCTATGTGTTATTTATTGAAGGTGGATGAAGGAAATGTGCTTCCTAATGTGGAAAAGAAGGAAGGATCTGACCTTGAGAAGACTACCCTCTGGGCACACACTGGTTGAATCAAAGTTGTTTCCATGTTGTTTCAATGAAATTACATTGAACCAACGTGAAATAGATGTTGAATTGACGTCTGGGCCCAGGGGTATTGATACAGAACAGTTTCATATCCAAGACTGAATGAGACATTTAAATATATACAATATCACCATCACCTTTATTTACATAACATAAAAGCTGAGGGGTTGGTTTTTACCTTTGTTTCCACCTAGGTGCCTGAACATTACACCACATTGACTGTAAGTACATTTTATTGACTTCTTGAGTTCATTAATATCCAGCAGAATTGTAGAAATACACACGCTCTAGAGTTGACCCAATAAACTGCCAGTGTTGTTTTGTGTCAGGTAAAATGAAGAGAAACCGTGGTATTTACCAATATGTCAACCTCGACACAGTGTAGTGTATGTATGCTGTTATCAAACATCATGATTTTTTCAGACTTACATGTAAGTTACCAACATATCCCCAAATATTGTATTACAATTGTGATGTCTACTTATTACGATTGGAAGTGTGGGCTTGAAGGCTTCTTGTGCACCTACACTGAGCAAGGGTTAACCAAATGCTTTGTGACAGCTTTTTAGCTCATAACTACGTGATATATTCAGTTCAAGCCCTCAGAGTATTTGACGGGTTGCCTTGGAGCAATTCCACACCAACATAGTGATTTTTCACTTTAAAATGCATGTCAAACAAAAACCAATTATTGCAAACAAATGATACAACTCCATGCACAGGGACTACCTAGCAATTTCCTCTGACAATTCAAGTAAATGTGTTTTTGTAAAAGGTTCAGTGGAAATTGTTAAAAGTGGTCAATCATTGGTTTTTGTTTGAAATGCATGTTAAAGTAAAAATATTTGTCTGTTACTGTGGAATTGACCCTTAGTGCAGCTGTCTCTATTTCTCTCTCCTTGTATTTCTCTCTCTCCCTCTCTCCATTAATGTCTCTTCTCCGTCTCTTATTAAACTCCCCTTCTTTCCATTCCTTCTGTGTTTTGGTGAGTAGAGGGGGCAGGGGTCATGATGGATTAGTGCGACACATCACAGCTGTAGAAATACTTTTTTTGTCAGTGTTAATTCACAGGGAGGCTGTGCTGAGCTGGTAATGCTCCTAACCGGAAGTGAGCTAATGTTTGTTTAAAGAACTAAACAAAATATTCACCTCCATAATGTTAATTTAATCCCAGTTAGCGCTCATCAAAGGTGGAATTACATCCTTAGTACTAGAAATATATTTTGGTAACACTTTACATTAAGTTGCTTGTTCGCTGGCATACTAATATATTCATTGGGGTACACATTATCTGCTGTGACGTTTAGTGGAAATTATAAGCTTTTTTGCTCAAACAGCAGAAACACAGGGATCAATCAGCAAGACGGGCAAATAGTGAAGCTTGATAAATTGAGTAAAGGAAATACTGAAGGGAGAGATTAATGGACAGAAAGAGACAGTGAAATTGACACACACACACACAGAGCGAGAGATAATGACAGAAGCAGACAGGTCCAGCAGTCTTACAAGAGGCACATTGCAGGCCCTGCTGTCCCCAGAGGTGGGAGAATGTTTTCCCAGAAGGTTGGCTTTGTTTGTGATTTTCCTCCTGCTTTGATTCCATCCAGTACAACCTGCCACCCCATGAAGGTACTGAAACTGTTGTACATTGAAGCTGAGAGGAGAATGGTTTCCCAGAAGGTTGGCTTTGTTTGTGATTTTCCTCCTGCTGTGATTCCATCCAGTACAACCTGCCACCCCATGAATGTACTGAATCTGTTGTACAGAGAAGCTGAGAGGAGAATGGTTTCCCAGAAGGTTGGCTTTGTTTGTGATTTTCCTCCTGCTGTGATTCCATCCAGTACAACCTGCCACCCCGTGAATGTACTGAATCTGTTGTACAGAGAAGCAGAGAGGAGAATGGTTTCCCAGAAGGTTGGCTTTGTTTGTGATTTTCCTCCTGCTGTGATTCCATCCAGTACAACCTGCCACCCCATGAATGTACTGAAACTGTTGTACAGAGAAGCAGAGAGGAAAATGGTTTCCCAGAAGGTTGGCTTTGTTTGTGATTTTCCTCCTGCTGTGATTCCATCCAGTACAACCTGCCACCCCATGAATGTACTGAAACTGTTGTACAGAGAAGCAGAGAGGAGAATGGTTTCCCAGAAGGTTGGCTTTGTTTGTGATTTTCCTCCTGCTGTGATTCCATCCAGTACAACCTGCCACCCCATGAATGTACTGAAACTGTTGTACAGAGAAGCAGAGAGGAGAATGGTTTCCCAGAAGGTTGGCTTTGTTTGTGATTTTCCTCTTGCTCTGATTCCATCCAGTACAACCTGCCACCCCACGAAGGTACTGAATCTGTTGTACAGAGAAGCAGAGAGGAAAATGGAAGGCAGCAGTTCTGTTATGAAGAGAACTTACAGAAATAGGAGCACAAACATTAACTTCATCTTTTGAAAGTCAGGCCTTGGAATTCTGGAATGTCTTCTTAAATTGGAATAGTTTCAGACAGTTATGACTAGACCTGCTCTTGTCCTGCATTTGTAGTTATTTAGAGCGGTACTTCAAGTTTTTATTTCATGTGTGGTCATTCTTCAAAATTATTAACCCATATACTTAGTCACAAAATAATATACAGTACTGTACATTGCCACTTTCATTGGCAATATCCTACAATACTTTAACATTTATGCATCTGTTGATTTACATAATCTTACGGAATTTGACACAGGCAGGAATTGGCCTGTGCCCTTTGTTTTATCAGTCCATAAATCAGAGTGTTGGGTTGGCACCAGCCAGCAGCCCAGGGGAAGGTTGGAGAGGTGGGCTGGGGGGTGGAGCTGCCTGCAGCATGTTGGTGTGTACATTACGTTTTTTATTGGCAGCTGAAAATGAGACTCTCCTGCCTGAGGACAACAGGTGGGGAGAAAGAGAAATACGTTCTGGAACCCCCCTCACCCTGTACACAAATTTCCCCTCCGACAGATACGAGTGACGAAAGAACATCTCAGTCTCTTGAGGGCTTGGTGACTGTGTGCACTCTCGCTCTCATGTGTGCGTGCGGGGGGGGCATGAGGGTTTGGGATAGGAGGGGTTCACTTCTCACATCTCATCTCAATTGAAGTCCTTTCATAGTGTGAACAAGCACAAGTTTAGGGGAGGGAGGGGATAGGGGGACTAATGCCCTTTCACTCACTGGTCCAGCTAGCTCACTTGCCATTGGTGCCCTCTATCCATCTTAAGCTGAATGATACTTTTGTTCATGGTCAGCAGAGGTGAAAGAAGCCAGTCACTGGTTCCCGCTCCCAAACAGGATGACTACAAGATGGTAGAATGTTTACTTCTCTCTCCCCCCTTTTGCTCTGTCTCTTTCTCTCTCTCCCTTATACACAACTCTCACTCCTTTTTTTACTTCTAATCACTTACTCATCTTCACAATTTTTATCATCTTTTTCCATAGTCCTCTCCAACTCTCTCATCATCACATTCTCTGTCAATCTCTCTCTCTTGGTTCAATTCAATGTTGTTAATTGGCATAAAAAGCATACATTTGAATAGCAAAATAACTAAGTTTAATGAAAGCCAACGACAACAACTCCCATACCCATATCAATCACTTCTCTCGCTCTGTCTCTCACCGTTTTAGGACTGACATGTTTGCCTTGCAGGCTGGTTGTTTGCACTCTAGCTACAGCGAATCAGCCTCCCCTTGTACCCATGTGGTAAATGCTTGACCTTCTCTGCACTCCCATGGTGGAACACTCTGCCCATTTGTGTATACAACGTGCCCTTGTTCCTTTCCACCATGGCAGCCAGGGAACCTCAGCCATCTTCCTCAATTCTCACCACCTTCACCTCTTTAATCAATAAGAAACAGCCAGCTGAGAAAATAGTTACCCATTACTTGCATTTTTTCCCACAACTCTGCTGTCAAGGGACCAGGGGGCTAAAAAGCCAAAGCATTACTGAGTTTGCTTTACTTCGGAGGTAGTCAATGGTAGCAGGTGGTTGGGTTGGTGCCCGGTTTGGCTTCTCTACCTCAACAAATGACGTACCGGCAGGATATCGATTTTCATTCAGATGACATAAGCCGGCTAAATAAACACTGCCAAAAGGTATTGAGGAAGTGAAGTTGTCCTCCTTTTGAAGATCACCTTGGGATTCATGGTACATCTGAACTAAGGCTATGCCTCCTTGAATCATGGCCCTTGCTGAGACTACATCAGATACTTTTTACACTTGCTACCTTCAACGCCTTCCAACTCATCACCCAGAGATCTTCAAAGGACAGACATAGTAACCTTTTTCCCCATATCTCTATCTTAGTTATCTGCCGTTGTCCTGTCTGTCAATCCTTGCTGTTCTTGGCACGGTAGCTTCCCCTCCCTCTCATGGCTCCATGCCAGCCAGTGTCTGATCCGCCCACACACATACCACATACACGCCTTGGTTTTGGAGTCGCTTTAAGTTGAATCTCTTTTTGGTCTGCCTTTGCCAAGCAGTGCAATCTTTCCATGTATAGTTCTCTGTCTGTAATGTGGAGCTCTGTGGTTGTTTTGTGGCTTTGCTGAGCTCCTTGTCTGGTCTGTGGACAAACACCAGTGGCCTGTGTAATTGTGAGGGGAAAGCTAACTCCGAGCTCAGGTTAAAATCATTCTGACCAAGATTTGTTTCGGATCAAAACGTTGTCAATAAATCAGTGAATTGGGAGCATAAACAGTGTTCAGGCCTTCTTTATTAGCCCTCCACCAAAGTCTTTTAAGGATGTGCTTATAACCACAAGCTTTTCTAAAACCATGCTCCAACCATCAGAGACTGCACAATAAGCAACTAAATAACAAGTATAATTTCTCACTTGCCAGAGACTTGAACAGGGTTGATGTCTTTTTGACCCTCTTACCATGGAGAGGTTGTGGTTGGCTTTGAGATAATGCTGAGATAATATATTTATTCTCATCTTGCATCATAGCAGATGAATTATTGCTTATTTTTTTTAATTGTTTCAAAGGTATAGATTTTGTCTTTGACATTGACCCCAAAAGTGAGTTTGGAAAGGTATCATGTCTTTTAGCAGACATTTTTTTCTGAGTAAAAGATGATCTGTGTGTCTCTGTTTACTTGGATAGGCAGTGAATTCCCAGGGAGTTTTAAAGGTGCTCTGTTGAGACTTGACAACAGCCTTTGCTGCCTGCTCCCCATACTTTCCTCTGCTGCCTGCTCCCCATACTTTCCTCTGCTGCCTGCTCCCCATACTTTCCTCTGCTGCCTGCTCCCCATACTTTCCTCTGCTGCCTGCTCCCCATACTTTCCTCTGCTGCCTGCTCCCCATACTTTCCTCTGCTGCCTGCTCCCCATACTTTCCTCTGCTGCCTGCTCCCCATACTTTCCTCTGCTGCCTGCTCCCCATACTTTCCTCTGCTGCCTGCTCCCCATACTTTCCTCTGCTGCCTGCTCCCCATACTTTCCTCTGTTGGATTTCTTTGTCACTGATCTCCTTTTTTTTCTGTAGGGAAATCTCGCTTGAGAAGTGAAACTTTTGGCAACTCTTGCTAGAAATGTGATTCTTTCCGTTTCCCACCAAGGCTGATATGAGCCCAAAGTGACACCTTTGCATTATTTGATGTCATGTTGACATTTCATACCCTCAGAACAGTGGGCATGTAACTGTTTTGCTTCAGAAAGAGTGCTGTCTTTTCTATATGTATCACAGCTGTATTTCTAGGTAGGTCCCCTGATGACTAAAGCAGCTGGGAGGGAGGGTGACAGCATTCACAGACCACCCCTTTCATCCTGTCCCTGTGGCTGCCTGCACTCTTGACCATGGCAGCCAACAGCCTGTGGAAGATGGTTACAGAGTGCGGGTGTAGGGGTGCTGTCAGCAAGACCGAATGTATCCAAAGGGACCACCGGGAAAGCCTTCCAAATAGTGGCCACACAACGTCCCAAGGAGAGTCCGTAGGGGGGTGGATCAAGGTGGAAGCTCCATTGTACAGCTCCTAGAAGGCAATTGGATAAGCTAGGTAACCTGGAGATGGGGAAGATAGATGGCAGGGATGATGAGGGCCTTTGTAGTTAGAAACGTGGGGGGTGGGATTGTGGCGGGCGATATTATCCTTTAAGGATCCAAAGTCCTACATGCACACACATGCAAGACGTTGGGGAGGCCTGGTAGTGAAATTCAAGATTGGCCCTTTTATTATTATTAATTGTATTTTTTTCGCACCAATTTCGTAGTATCCAATTGTTTCAATTCCCGTACGGGCTTGGGAGAGATGAAGGTCGAGAGTTATGCGTCCTCCAAAAACACAACCCAACCAAGCCGCACTGCATCCAACCCGGAAGCCAGCAGCACCAATGTGTCAGAGGAAACACCCTAGCGACCTGCTCACAGAAGTTGCTAGTGCGCGATGAGACAAGGATATCCCTACCGGCCAAACCCTCCCTAACCCGGACGACGCTAGGCCAATTGTCCCCATGGACCTGTGCTTGAACCCAGAGTCTCTGGTGGCACTGCGATGCAGTGCCTTAGACCACTGCGCCACCCGGGAGGCCTAGATTGACCCTTTTTGGGGGTTTCGCTTCATTATCAAAATCAGGATGTTTTTTTTCAGTCCTGTTGTGGTTCAACTCTAACATCTGATGTCTATGGACTCCTCTTTGAAACCAATGAATGGATTCCTAATCAAGATGAGAGTGGCCCGAAGTTAAAAGCTACTCTCTGTTGTGGAACACAAGGGAATTGTTATGGTGTCATACCATTTTTGCTGTCTTTTTATACTATAGCCTGTGTCATTGTTATTGGAAGTAAAGATGATCTGTACTAATCTGTAGGCTGCTTTAGGATCATTCTAAAAAACAGTTTACAATCTTTACTAAACCTGCCTATATAACAATCTCTCATCAATTCCTAGAACTTTAGTTGGATTCGATGACAATTTTTGCCTACGGTTACTCTCTATGTATTACATATGTAAGTCACATACTGGATTAGTCAGGTGGGGAAGAAACGTGAGTGCTGTCTGCATAGTTGTCGTGCTGCTACATGCCTGTCTTTCTTTGCAGTGAGTTGGAAAAGTGAACGTCCCCTGGGCAATATGAGGAGGGTTTCTTCAAGGGTTTACAGTATTGCTGGGGACCTGTTTTGGCCCAAATGAAGCATTATACTGCTGGGGAAGATGACAGTACTTCCCCTCTACCAATCTACAGGAAAACCAATGTAACAGTGTTGAAAGCATGCTTCTGAGCAGTTACTTCCTAGTTATGCCTCAAAAAAGATACATGTGTTACACACAACCATGGCATCAAACATTATATACTATTTCTGCAATTCTCTGTTGTTGTGTCTTAAGGAGTATAAATCCAGCTTGGTTGTTTGAGATTTGAATTGGAATCAGGGCTGTGTTCTGTTTCTAACCTGAGAGAAATGCTGAATCACTCATGACACTTGTTGTTTGGTTCCAGTGACATCAGCATGAATAACATCACAGAGCTCCCGGCATTTGTCTTCAAGAACTTCCCCTATCTAGAAGAACTGTGAGTATTCATCTTTTCTAGTACATTACCCACTACAGTTTGTCACATGCATATGATAATCAGTGGTTTTCAACCACAACAGACCAGTTGTATTATGTGTTTGATCAACAAGTTGCTCAACGAGATATGAAGAACCTTGTAGTTTCTCTTACACCAAAGAGTCACGCCTTGTGTTTCCAGAAAGGGCAAGTTACACCATGATGACTATCAAAAAGTACCATGACTATAGGCTACGTATGTTTCCAGAGAACATGTATGTGAGATGCATCACATTCTTTCTTTCATTGTATTTTCTTTGAGAATTTACAGGGTGGCAACCGCATGTCTCAGTTCTGGGACCCATTCAATGAGCATATCTAATCTTAGTGTGTTTGTCTTTTTTTTTTTTTACTCTTGAAATACCCCTCTGTCTGGTTCAGAGCTAGAAGTAAAGATAAGATCTGTCTACCTGATATCAGGTAACATGTCACCCTGAGAATGCAAAATGACCAGCTAACATTATTCTGCTTCTGTGCCCATGTTATTTTAGCCTGTCTGTGTCTATCATCTCGGACAAGTCTTTGCTCCCTTCTCTTCTGAACACTAGGTCTACTTCATCTGCTCTGTCAAAGGGCAATTTACATTTCATCGCATTGTAAGTGGAGGAATGCAAGGCAGGAAGGAAGAAGGCAAAACAATGGTTTCCATGAGAACCCGGCTAAAAAGGCACTCTCTCTGCACTCCACCACTCAACATTACCTTTCAGGCAGGGGCAGGCTCCTGCCCAGTGTCATATATACTTAGTGAAACCTGTTCTCTGGGTTCCATCCTGCTCTGGAGCTGAGCAGTAGGCTTGGGAGATACCGTATACCGGGATATTTTTCAAAATACTGTCTATCATTTTCAATACTGTTTTTAAAAAATGGGGTGCGTTTTATTTATTTATTATTATTTTTTATTTCACCTTTATTTAACCAGGTAGGCTAGTTGAGAACAAGTTCTCATTTACAACTGCAACCTGGCCAAGATAAAGCATAGCAGTGTGAACAGACAACATCAGAGTTACACATGGAGTAAACAATAAACAAGTCAATAAAACAGTAGAAAATAGAAAAAAAAGAGTCTATATACAATGTGTGCAAAAGGCATGAGGAGGTAGGCGAATAATTACAATTTAGCAGATTAACACTGGAGTGATAAATGATTTGATGGTCATGTGCAGGTAGAGATACTGGTGTGCAAAAGAGCAGAAAAGTAAATAAATAAAAACAGTATGGGGATGAGGTAGGTCAATTGGGTGGGCTATTTACCGATAGACTATTTACCGATGGACTGTACAGCTGCAGCTTTCAACTATAAGAAATCCTAAAATGTGTCAAAATCAATTATATCCGGCGGAGGGCTCCAGCTACGCATTTGGTTTGCTAACTTGCAAGCTGAGAGGCTAGATTTCAAGATATTCAATCCCCTCCTGGATCAGGATCCCTGTTGCCTAAATTGTTCTGTACCCCAAAAAAACTAAACAAAAAAACTAGTTTTGTTTTGTTTGAATTAGCTCCCCTTGTGTACACTGCCGATAATCCCGCATACCCCGGTATGGTACAGAATCGGTATCTCGGTATGAAAATCAGGATACCGCCCAACCCTACTGAGCAGCGCTGTAGGGCCTAGCAGTTATTTTTGTGCTTCGGAATGCTGTTTTGTTGACAGCTGTCTAGAGTTTTTAATTTGTGTTTGTTTAGCCTTATCCTTGAAACAAATCATAAGGTTTCATTGAGTGAACTGAGAGGATGGCGTGGTGGTGTTGTCACTGAACCACAGCTCCAGCCCTGAGGGCTTACTGAGAAGAGAGGGGGACATGCCCAGAGAGAAACATTCCCTGATAGTCACGCAACCCTCCTTCATACACACCTCCCATCCTGAACAAAGCACAACACAGCCTAGCTACCATGCTGACCGATAAAGAGATGTAGGGGAGTCGTCCCCCTCAATTTGTGTTTGTATGTGTTTGTCTCTGTACACATTTGTCTCCATGAGCGTGTGTTCCTGGTCTCTTCACCTTCTGATGTTGAAGTGTATGTTGTCTACCAGTGAGTTTCTTAGTGAAATAGAATGGTTGTGGGAGTGGTGCTACAGAAGGGAAGGATTTAGTCTTTCCTCAACAAGGCTTAGCACATTCTTCTGCCTTCATCAAAGCCTAGGGGGACGTGTTCTGAATTTGTTGACAGAAAGGGAATGGGTGGGGAGGTTCTTCACCCTGAAACATGAAGGACGTCTTAGCAATTTGTTAGCAGGCCGACGTGTGGTGGCTTGGCCGTAGACATGTGGGCGTTTACCAGCTCCAAGACTGGACGTGAAGTTTACAGTACCATATAAATGTGGCAGACACACTAACCACATACAATTTGCACATGAATCCTACTCTGCTTTCAAACCTGATGCTTTGTTACTTGAGTCCTAGATTAATAATGAATAATTGTCAGTAGTTGGGCTTGCAGTTGCAGCAAACTTAGTGCAAGAGAGTCAACAGGTAGGCTTAACATATGTGCATGAAACTGGCCCCTTTGACTACAAGTACTTCAACAGTTCATTTACTGCTGGGAAACAATAAAAATGCTGTCAAAAGGAAACAATTCCGTCAATGAATAGTTGATAAAGACTCATGAGAAGCCAAATTGATTTGGGTGTCCTGTGGAATCCTGTGGTTTGAGCCAGAGCCAAGCCAAGTTGTAGAGCATGTACCATTATATAACCTTCCAAATCCAGCCATGTTTGTCAACCACAACAAATATTATTTTAAACATGGTCTGCCATTGGATCACAGTGGAAGTCTGCCACTAGTATTTGTGTGTTTAGACTAGAGACCCTGTCATATGATGCTGTCTGGTTGTTATATGATGGACCAACTGTGTTCGACATCCCTGGAAGTGTGTCCCCGAGTAGGCCCCAGTAAGGGGGTGCGTTGTGGGGTTGTATTAGGGCATGGTGGGAGTTGTTACTCAGATTCCCCAGGCTCTCAGTCTCACACCCAGCAGCTATTGGCTGCAGGGGAATCTAATGCCACCCAGCTCAAGTTGCAGAGGGTGATAAATCTGGTGCTAATCTCCCAGGCCAGATTTGGTGGAACTATGAGTCCCTGACATCCCGCCCCCACATGATTATTCACATTGCCAGTTCTTCCTGATATCCTGGCTGGAAGGGAAGGGGAGGTAGACCAGGCCCAGGAAGGGAAACCTAGGCCCAGTCCTAATGTGTCCACTCTCCCCAGAGGGTCTGGTGAAGTGAGAAAATGCTGTCGCACTGACACGTCTCTCTGGCACCCCAGGCGTTATGTTATGCTATGCTATGCCTGGTGACACAAACTGGAGCCTGTGGGGTGTTTTCATTCGTTTTTTTTGGTCAATGATTTTCAATCTTGTATGTATTAACATTTCAAAGTGAAGCTGTTAAATTGAGAGCTTTGAAAGTTGTACCAACAACATATAGATTACTATATGAATCATTGCTTTCGATGCAATCATGAATTGATCACCATCTTTTTCTCTCTCTCTTCCTCTCTCTCTACCTCAGGCGACTGGCAGGAAATGACCTCTCATTCATCCACCCTGACGCTCTGTCTGGACTGCATCAGCTCAAAGTCCTGTTAGTGTGCCGCTCATCGGTCCTCCACACACACTTACAACACGTACACACAGACAAACACTCATATAATACCTGTATGTTCTGTGACTGTACATTGAGCCAAGGGTTCAAAGACCAGTACTGGTGAGTGCTCGGGCACAACCCACACAAAATCAAACACACAGACATTCACATGCACACACCTGTAAATAAAACTGGTGAATGAAATACAGGTGAATGAAATAAAACGGAGGTGTTCACTTCCTTCCCAACGAGCAGTGGCCATGTGACGTGTGTGAAGAGGCAGGAAACCAGAGGGCCTGTTCCCCTGGGCCCTAGCCTGCTTTGACGACAGAGACTACTGATAGTAGAGAGGAAGGGAGATAGTCACCATAACCACATCTGTGTCCAGTAGAGACTAGAATCCACAGATGGATACTAACGCTCATCACTACATGGTCAAGTACTCACATGCCACATAAAAATTACTACAGTTTACTGTTTACTGTAGAATACTACAGTACTTACTGTAGTATACTATACTACACACTGTAGTATCTCTTGATCATGTGTAGTACGAGTAGTATATAATGTTGTAGTATACTGATGAATACTATAGTATATACTACAGAATTATCCACAAAAAACACTAGTAAATATTGCTGAAATGTCAGTCAGCCAAAACCTATTTTTTACTATATTAAATATTACAGTATTTAATTTGCATATACCCTGCCCATTCCACTCCCCATATCCCAATTTGTGCCCCCTGTAAGTGAGAAAAATACAGGCCAAGGATAGACCATATATACTGAGTGGACAAAACATTTCCGTGACAGACTGACCAGGTAAATCCAGGTAAAAGCTATGGCCCCTTATAGATGTCACTTGTTAAATCCACTTCAATCAGTGTAGATGAAGTAGATTTTTAAGCCTCGAGATATGGATTGTGTATGTGTGCTAATCAGAGGGTGATTGGCCAAGACAAAATATGTAAGTGAGTTTTGAACTAGTTATGGTAGTAGGCGCCAGGCGCACCGGCTTTGGTGTGTCAAGAACTGCAATGTTGCTGGGTTTTTCATGGTCAACAGTTTTTCCAGTGTATATCAAGAATGGTCCACCACTTGAAGGACATCCAGCCAACTTGACACAACTGTGTGAAATGTGTTCTTTTAGTATTTGTCCAGTATGTTTTGTCAAAAAGAGAGCCCCCCCACTTCTATGAAATAGATGATAAAACAAAAACACTTTAGTAAATACTACAGTAATGACTGCAACAATACTATAGTATAAACTACTGTTTTCTACTACAGTATTTATACTACAGTAAACCGTAAATACTACAGCATACTACAGTATTCAATGTAGTGTTTTTGCAGACTTCAGACTGCAAAAAAACAATAGTGGGTAAGTCTGCAAAAACACTACAGTGAGTGAATACTATACTATTCCTACCATAGTATACACTAGTATTCTTTCATATGGGATATGCATGCAGACACAAACGTGTGTGCTCAGAGACACACACATCCTCCCCACAGTCAAGTATACTGTAATGCATAGTGTACACTCTACTTCACCCCGAACCCATACACAAGCTTATGAAACAAAGCCTGAGGTGCTAGTTAGTCAATGATTTTGACCCTTTATAGAGATAAGAGGTTGAGAGGCTGTAACACTTTGTGATCCTTTTGTGTTCATTTTACATGACATTTTAGTCATTTAGCAGACGCTCTTATCTAGAGCGACTTACAGTAGTGAGTGCATACATTTTCATACTGTGTTCACACTTTAACTCAATACAGAGCTGATCTTCTCATTCTCGTACACACCACGTGACTGCTTGTTGCATCACGAGCCGGCTACCACCTGGTTACTCAACCCTACACGTTAAAGGTTGCTGTCCTATATACATCGACATTGAATCACTGGTCACTTTAATAATTGAACACTAGTCACTTTAATGATGTTTACATACTGCTTTACTCATTTCATACCGTATGTATTCTACTGTATTTTAGTCAATGCCACTCCGACATTGCTCGTCCTAATATTTATATATTTCTTAATCAATTCTATTGCTTTGAGATCTGTGTATAGTTGTGAATTGTTAGATATTACTGCACTGTTGCCGCTATGGAACACAAGCATTTTGCTACAATTTGGTTGTGCAGAAATTGTAATGAGGAGGCATGTTGGTGCGACCACAGTTCAGGTTATAAAGCTGTGTTCTCTCCCTCAGGATGTTGCAGAATAATCAGCTGAAGACTGTTCCAAGTACAGCTATAAAGAACCTCTACTCTCTACAGTCTCTGTGAGTCCCCCTATCTCTTCACCCATCTGGAAACACACACACACACCCACACACACACACACATCTTTTAGAGACTTGAAATGGCAAAACTCATGGACATCACAAGCATAATCATGACATTTACAATGGGAAGCATTCACTCTACAATGCAATTGACCTATTAGCTTCCTCTAGACTGGCCTGCATCATTGCACTAACCTTTACACAGCTCACACAGCACCATCTGGTTACCATGCTGTCTTTACCCCCCACCACGTTGCATTTACCAACAGTTAGACATCATCTATTTATTTATGTGGTTGATTTTTGCCTGTATGGGTTTGAAAGGGATGTGTGTGGGTTATGTTTCCTAGACACTGCATGGCTCTCCAGTGCAGCAATTGTAATTATTGCTGTGTGACCTGGAATTTTAATTCAGGTACCAGTAGAAAAATTAAGGATTCTAGCTTTAATACCTCAAATATTTTTCATTGTGCTCCTAAATGTCTTTGTGTCCGCCTACATTTTTCAACTTAGGCGCGCACATGTGCTCCTTGTAAAAATAGTCAGCGTAGAACCCTGCACTGGTTTCCAAATCCCCAGCTCCTCAGCGTCTCTTTTCTTTTGACCTTAACTTAGTGACTCTGTGACTACTGCATGTCACTCGACGAGGGACTATGACTGAGCATTACTCCATCTTTGTTTCCCTGTGCCTCTTTTGACTCTGACTGTGAATAGTGTAGGATGAGTTCCAGCTGGAAGCCTGGTCCGGGACATGCTGAAAATCCAGCTTTCTGCCATTTATCACCTCTCCAGATCCTTTCCCTCAGTCCCACGTTTTCCCTCTCTTTTTCCTTCTCTTTTTTTTGCATGAGTCTTTTCTCTCTTAGGGGCTAAGGTCTGTAGCTGAAGTAATATGTTTTGGCAGAGCCTAGCTGGGTTTGTATAATGCCTTTGAGAGTTAGATGTCAATCATCGTGCCTTTCTGCTTCCAACACAGACTCGTAGGGAATGTAGAGGGAGAGAGAGATATGGAGTCATGGAGGTGGAAAGAGAGCTAGGGAAGAGGAGATTGAAACTTAGAGGGAGTCTGTGGAAGTGCAGAATTACAAAGGGATAGAGCTTTTGTTGCGAGGGAGAGAGTGAACGTTGTGATACTACATTAAGAAGCAGGTTTCATGAATGAGGAACAGAATGTGCAGCACCAGCCAAATACAAAACTAGTAGAAACCTTGAGTGTAGAACAAAGCTATTTAAAACCTTTTGATTGTAGTCCTCACCAGAGCAGTTTAAATAGTTAGAAATAAATGCAGAATATTTATAAGAGTAATTAAATGCCAATTTGTATAGTAACGCCATGCTTTCTATACATACGTTATAATGTAGTTGTAACGGTTTCCCTCCTCTTCTGAGGAGGAGTAGGAAAGATCGGACCAATGCGCAGCGTGATAAGTGTCAATATTTTAATTAAATATATTTGAACACTGAATACAAAAGAACAAGAAAAATAAATGAAAACCTAAAAGGTTCTGTATAGTATAACATAGAGACAGAAAACAACTACCCACAACCCATAGTGGGAAAACAGGCTGCCTAAGTATGGTTCTCAATCAGAGACAACGATCGTTAAAAATGGAAGACCGTAGTGTTAATGTTTTTCTACTGAGGCCATAGAAATACCTCATAAATACCATTCCTTACATGGCCCTTGATTCTCTCTCTCTCTCTTTCTCTCTTTCTCTCTTTCTCTCTTTCTCTCTTTCTCTCTTTCTCTCTTTCTGTCTGTCTGTCTGTCTGTCTGTCTGTCTGTCTGTCTGTCTGTCTGTCTGTCTGTCTGTCTGTCTGTCTGTCTGTCTGTCTGTCTGTCTGTCTGTCTGTCTGTCTGTCTGTCTGTCTGTCTGTCTGTCTGTCTGTCTGTCTGTCTGTCTGTCTGTCTGTCTGTCTGTCTGTCTGTTATGTGCTGTATCAATATGAAATGTCCTCAACGTGAGAATGTTAATGGTGGTGAATGTATGACAGGATTCACATATTGGTGTGACATAACTAGTAAGATAAAGGTTTCTAAAATCTCTTTCCCCCCCCTCCCTCTGCAGACGTCTGGATGCCAACCACATCACGACGGTGCCTGAGGATAGCTTTGAGGGCCTGCAGCAGCTCCGCCACCTCTGGCTGGATGACAACAGCCTGACTGAGGTCCCAGTGGGCCCCATGAGACACCAGGCTAACCTGCAGGCTCTCACCCTGGCACTCAACCGCATCACCCACATCCCCAACAATGCCTTTGCCAACCTCTCCAGTCTGGTGGTGCTGTGAGTGTTGCAGATTTATCTATTCCAGACCTGGGTTCAAATACTATTTTAAATCTTTCAAATGCATTTAGCGTTTGCTCTAGTCTCTCTGGTGTGCAAGAGGGGCAGGGTTTGGACTCCTTGTGATTATTCTATTGGTTCCATTGTACCAGGCAAGCTCAGTAAACTCAAGATAGTATTTAAACCCATGTCTGAACTATTCAAGTCAAAACAGAGGATCTGTTCTGTGCTCCTTCCCATATGGGAGAGTTTGGGGGGTTCAACTCATTGACTGTAGATTCAGATGTAGCACATACATTAGATATTTTTGGTGGAGATTTACATCTGTTGGAAGAAGAAAATGTAGGAATCATGGGTAATAGAATATAACTTTTATTATGAAAGACAGTTACATGTAACAATTTTAATATTTTTAAACAAAGTGTCAAAGGAACTAACCCTCAGATTACACTTCTCTACCATTCAAACATTGCAGATGTTCAAATCCATTCCACTCCAAGTCAAATTAAATTCTCAGTTAAATACATCAACATACTGTATGAAGCCATCACTTACTGTGGAATGCACACACACGCACAAGGAAAATGCTATGGCTGCAGAGCCCAGTTAGAGGGAAAAAGGACAGAGCTGTGTCCCTAGTGGCTGGCAAGAATAAACAGGAAGAAAATACTTTGAATCCATCAGCCTTCGACACACCAGCACTCACAATGATACCTGACTTACCAATCACTGTGGTCTCTGGTGATAGCTGCAGAGGACATTTACCTGATGAATAGATTGAATTGGGTCTTACTACCAGGCAGGGAGTGTGGGAGATGTGAAAAGTGCTGCGTTGTTCATCCACAAAGGATGGGATGCCATGTGGCAGATTGAGCATTTTGTTTTATGTGTGTTGTATGCCAATAAGAATTGCTATATTATATCCTGCTTAAAAATCCAGACAGGTGACCTCTCGAGTGGCGCAGTGGTCTAAGGTACTACATCGCAGTGCTAGCTGTGCCACTAGAGATTCTGGGTTCGAGTCCAGGCTCTGTCGCAGCCGGCCGCAACCCGGGAGACCCATGGAGTGGTGCACAATTGGCCCAGCGTTGTCGGGGTTAGGGAGGGTTTGGCTGACACTAGCGACTCCTGTGGTGGGCCGGCTGCAGTGCAGGCTGACACGGTCGCCAGGTGTTTCCGGTGTTTCCTCCGACACATTGGTATGGCTGGCTTCCGGGTTAAGTGGGTATTGTGTCAAGAAGTAGTGCGGTTTGGTTGGATCGTGTTTCGGAGGATGCACGGCTCTCGACCTTCGCCTCCCATACGGGAGTTGCAGTGATGAGACAAGACTAACTACCAATTGGATACCATGAAATTGGGGAGAAAAAGGGGTAAAAAAATATATATATATATAATAAAGATGGATTCCTATTAAAACCTCCCCGCATGTTCAATCACACAGACTAGATATCCTGTACATGTTCCTTCTGTTGTTCAATGTCCCTTTTGGCTCGTCTGCAACAGTGAAGTCTAATTTGAGCCGGGAATGGAATATAAATATATCCTTTATCTTCCAGGCATCTGCATAATAACAGAATTAAGGAGATTGGGGAGAGCTGCTTCACGGGGCTAGAGAACCTAGAGACGCTGTAAGTGCATTTGAATACAAACTCATTAACAGTGTGTATGAGCCACTCACCCCCCCACACACCCAGAGCAGCCGGGACGTCAGTGTGTATGAGCCACTCACCCCCCCACACACCCAGAGCAGCCGGGACGTCAGTGTGTATGAGCCACTCACCCCCCACCCCCAGAGCAGCACGTCAGTGTGTATGAGCCACTCCCCCTCCCCCACACACACCTACACACCCAGAGCAGCCGGGACATCAGTGTGTATGAGCCACTCACCCCCCACCCACACACCCAGAGCAGCCGGGACGTCAGTGTGTATGAGCCCCCCTTCCCCACACACACACCCAGAGCAGCCGGGACGTCAGTGTGTATGAGCCACTCACCCCCCCACACACACCCCAGAGCAGCCAGGACATCAGTGTGTATGAGCCACTCAGCACAGAGCACACATCAGTGTGTATGAGCCACTCACCCCCCACACACACCCACACACCCAGAGCAGACGGGACATCAGTGTGTATGAGCCACTCACCACCCCCCACCACACACACACACACACACACCCACACACTCAGAGCAGCCGGGACGTCAGTGTGTATGAGCCCCACACACTCAGAGCACACACTTCAGAGCAGCCGGGACGTCAGTGTGTATGAGCCCCCCTTCCCCACACACACTCCCAGAGCAGCCGGGACGTCAGTGTGTCCACTTCCTCCTGTAATTGCTCCAGGATAAATGGAGCGGAGTCCGTGATGGCTATCTGCACTACCCTCCCATTGTTCGCTTCCTCCTGCGTCGCCAGCCTGAACAGTGACACAACATCTTTAGTCCGGAGGGGACAGAGACATTCTGACCTATGGTTTAACAGCAGCCATATTAGACGTACCATGGCTGTTACAATTATTTTTGCGGTGTCACACTCACTCAACATTGACACTGATAAAGCATAAAGAGAATGTTCTTACTTACTATACGAGCCTACCTTATATTATGAGCACTCCAGTCTGTCATGGGAACGACAGTACACTTGGCTATTTTATAGTGTTGTGCCTGAAACTGGAAGATCAATATTTTACTATCGTTAAGGTGACCGTATGTTTGCACAGCACTGCTAGTGAATGATTACAGTATGATTGAGTGTGCTGTGGTGTGTGGTGTAATGATTATGAAACTCCCTGCTCCTTTTGGCCCCTCAGGGATCTTAACTTCAACAACCTGATGACCTTCCCAGAAGCAATCCAGGCACTGCCCAAACTGAAGGAGCTGTGAGTACTGTCCCATGACAAACACATGCACACACACACAGTCACAAATGGAAGCACACGCACACGCGCCCGTCACTGACACACAGGGATGCACATGCGTACACAGATTCCCTTTGTGAGATTTTTAAAATCTGAAATGTCAACTTGAGTGATTAGGTTGTTTAGTCAGTAAGTGACATGTGGCCAGGAGGTGATATCATTTTCTGCAAAAAGAGGAGACCCCTCGTCTTTTCTCCAGTGTAACTGTGGTTGTGTGCAGGCTGCAGTGTTTTTGTAGAAATGTGAGCTGTTGATGTGTCTCAGTGGAACTGTGAACCTTGGCAGGGGGAGCTGAGAGATTAATGATGGGGTCTGACTAGTGCCCCCAAGAATACACTCCTCTATCTGTTTTCCTTACCTTTGTTGCTCTCCTCTCCTGTCTGTCAGCACTGTAGTAGAGAGAGAGGCTGTCTTAATGTTCCTGTACAATGGTTTCTTGATCCCTTGAACTTGTGATGGATATAAGGGACATGTCTACTAGATAAAAGACGCAGGCACATTAGGTACATTACCTGGTCTTTGTTTTCACAGTGTCACTGGGACATCTTGGACAATAGATCATGACTTCACAATGTTTAATGTGGACAGTAACAACTGTTCTCCAGATGGTGTCCTTTCATATTTCTGATGGAAAAACAATATTGAACAGATATGGAATTTACCATGTTTTATGACAGCAGTATAGATTAATTAGCAGTAAAACCTTCAGGCAAATAATTGACATGCTCTAGATTGAAAGATGCCATCTAATGGTGAAAACTGGAATTAGCCACATTAAGTGCAGAAATCAGGAAGCTGTAGCATACAGAAGCTGTGCATACAAAATTAGTGGTCATTTACATATTGGCAACTATAACAGTTTACTTAATTTGGACCTCTCGCTTTTCCTAATCACAATTTATATCTTGTTCAGCTGTTGCAACTGTATCATTGCATATTTAATATTCCACCTTCATCCCAAAGATTGTGGTTAGAATAATTGTTTCACTGTGTATATTTTCATTTTCCTCCAGTGGATTTCACAGCAACGACATAGCAGCCGTACCTGAGGGAGCCTTCCACAAGAACCCTTTGCTCCGCACCATGTAAGACCATACTTCAAAGCCAGTTCGACAGTCAACAAATACTATAGAATAGAACCTTAAGCCTTCACACATTCATGTACGAGCACAGTGTTACCCAACTCCAGTCCTCCAGTACCTCCAACGGCACACATTTTGGTTGTAGCTCCAGTCAAACTCACCTGATTCAACTCATTGAGTGCTTGATGATTAGTTGACCAGTTGAATCAGGTCTGCTTGTCCGGGGCTACAAAATATGTGTACTGTTGGGGGTAGTCCAAGACTGGAGTTGGGAAACACTGTACTAGTATGTACAGTTTATCATATTTACACACATAACTGTCTCAGTAACTGACTGACTGACTGACAGCACCAATCTGGTAATATAGTGACTGACTGACTGACTGCACCAAATTGGTAAAATAGTGACTGACTGACTGCACCAAGCTGGTAATATAGTGACACTGACAGCACCAATCTGGTAATATAGTGACTGACTGAGGGCACCAATCTGGTAATATAGTGACATGACTGTACCAATCTGGTAATATAGTGACTGAGTGACTGACAGCACCAATCTGGTAATATAGTGACTGACTGAGCACCAATCAGGTAATATAGTGACTTGACTGACAGCACCAATCTGGTAATATAGTGACTGACTGACAGCACCAATCAGGTAAAATAGTGACTGACTGACAGCAAATCTGGTAATATAGTGACTGACTGAGGGCACCAATCTGGTAATATAGTGACTGACTGACTGTACCAATCTGGTAATATAGTGACTGGTGACTGACAGCACCAATCTGAATATAGTGACTGGCTGACAGCACCAATCAGGTAAAATAGTGACCTGACAGCACCAATCTGGTAATATAGTGACTGACAAGAATATAGTGACTGACTGTCTGGTAATATAGTGAAACACACCAATCTGGTAATATAGTGACTGACTACAGTTAAAATATCATCTGGTAATTTACACACATAACTGTCTCAGGTAATATAGTGACTGAGTGACTGACAGCACCAATCTGGTAATATAGTGACTGACTGACTGGTAATATAGTGATTGACTGCACCAAGCTGGTAATATAGTGACTGACTGACTGACTGCACCAAGCTGGTAATATAGTGACTGACTGACAGCACGAAGCTGGTAAAATAGTGACTGACTGACAGCACCAATCTGGTAATATAGTGGCTGACTGACAGCACCAATCTGGTAATATAGTGACTGACTGACTGCACCAAGCTGGTAATATAGTGACTGACTGACTGCACCAAGCTGGTAATATAGTGACTGACTGACTGCACCAAGCTGGTAATATAGTGACTGACTGACTGCACCAAGCTGGTAATATAGTGACTGACTGACTGCACCAATCTGGGAATATAGTGACTGACTGACAGCACCAATCAGGTAATATAGTGACTGACTGACTGCACCAATCTGGTAATATAGTGACTGACTGCACCAAGCTGGTAATATAGTGACTGACTGACTGCACCAGCTGGTAAAATAGTGACTGACTGACAGCACCAATCTGTTAATATAGTGACTGACTGACAGCACCAATCTGGTAATATAGTGACTGTACCAATCTGGTAATATAGTGACTGACTGCACCAAGCTGGTAATATAGTGACTGACTGACAGCACCAATCAGGTAATATAGTGACTGAGTGACTGACAGCACCAATCTGGTAATATAGTGACTGACTGACAGCACCAATCAGGTAATATAGTGACTGACTGACTGCACCGAGCTGGTAATATAGTGACTGACTGACAGCACGAAGCTGGTAAAATAGTGACTGACTGACAGCACGAAGTTGGTAAAATAGTGACTGACTGACTGACAGCACCAATCTGGTAATATAGTGACTGACTGACAGCACCAATCTGTTAATATAGTGACTGACTGACTGACTGACAGCACCAATCTGTTAATATAGTGACTGACTGACAGCACCAATCTGTTAATATAGTGACTGACTGACAGCACCAATCTGGTAATATAGTGACTGACTGACTGTACCAATCTGGTAATATACTGACTGACTGCACGAAGCTGGTAAAATAGTGACTGACTGACAGCACCAATTTGGTAATATAGTGACTGACTGACTGACTGACAGCACCAATCTGTTAATATAGTGACTGACTGACAGCACCAATCTGTTAATATAGTGACTGACTGACAGCACCAATCTGGTAATATAGTGACTGACTGACTGTACCAATCTGGTAATATAGTGACTGACTGACTGCACCAAGCTGGTAAAATAGTGACTGACTGACAGCACCAATCTGGTAATATAGTGACTGACTGACTGCACCAATCTGGTAATATAGTGACTGACTGACAGCACCAATCTGGTAATATAGTGACTGACTGACAGCACCAATCTGGTAATATAGTGACTGACTGACAGCACCAATCTGGTAATATAGTGACTGACTGACAGCACCAATCTGGTAATATAGTGACTGACTGACTGTACCAATCTGGTAATATAGCGACTGACTGCACCAAGCTGGTAATATAGTGACTGACTTACAGCACCAATCTGGTATAGTGACTGACCATGGGCCCTATAAGATATTTGTCCAGAAGATGGTGCCATTCTCGCATAGTAAATTAGTTTACTGTCAGTGTCCTCTTCTCTTATCCTCCCCAGCCACCTGTATGACAACCCCCTGTCCTTTGTGGGAACTTCAGCCTTCCAGAACCTGTCTGACCTGCACTCCCTGTAAGTCCCTGTCCATATCTGTTGGAAAGCCAAGTCTGGTACTCTGAGCATTGTATTCATAGTGTTGTAAGGATCTCTGAATTAACTGCTTTACAATAACAGTGTATGAAATCACCATGTGATACAATACACTGTATATCGCTGGTGCTCAGATGCTTTTTTCATACCATGATCTAATGTTACGAGTGAACAGTTATTCCGACTAAAGTTAGTCTCTGGTCTGTCATACCTGTTTGTGTTCTAACCCTGTGAGGTATGTGTTTCAGGATGCTGCGTGGAGCCAGTATGATGCAGGATTTTCCCTGTCTCACTGGGACTAGCAACCTGGAGAGTCTGTGAGTACACAATACAGCAGATGCTTTACATCAACATACACAACTGACACTGACCAACAATGTTAGAATGAATGTGTTTGTGTTAGACAGATTGAGTGATTGGCTTTTTTTCTGCCTTGTTTGAGGTTAAGTGAGACCGTTTGTCAGTGGTAATTAAATCAGAGTGTTTCTTTCTCAGTACTTTGACAGGCACAAAGATTGCTGCCATACCGGTTGAGCTCTGTGAGGATCTCAAGGTGCTGCGGACTCTGTAAGTATCCCCAACCTCACCTCTCACCCTTATCCTACCTTATTAATCTGTTTCACATAAATGCTGGTGACATTCCAGATTACATTATTTCATCCTTTTGCCCATCAGAGACCTGTCCTACAATGAGATTGAGGAGCTGCCTTCCTTCCAGGGCTGTCTAAAGCTGCAGGAAATGTGAGTAAGGTATATTGTTGGGAATGTGATCAAGAGCACAAACACATTTTTAAACATTACGCTCAAGATGACCCCCATCTTCTATCTTTTTCTGAGTGTATATTCTGTGTTCTGCCCTAATTATAGAAGCCTGCAGCACAACCACATCCAACAAATCGACAGGGACACATTCCAGGGTCTGTCTGCCCTGCGCTTGCTGTGAGTACACACACACACACACACACTCACACACACTTGCAGCCTATAGTACCTTGAGGCTTAAAGGTGAAGGGCCTAAGTAGATCTCATTGGAAATGAACTCAGTTCTGCTTTCACTAGCTCATGCCAGAGGTTAAATTAAAAAAGCATGCTTAATTTGCTGCCCTGATTATGAACACATCATTAAGTAATTTTCTTTACTGCAGGGACCTGAGTAGAAATGAAATGAAAACCATCCACAGAGATGCTTTCCTCTATTTGACGGTGCTAACAAACCTGTGAGTAGGACACTGTACTGTGGTAAAAACTAAATCCGTTCTCATACAAGTCATGATAACAAATACATTACTGTTTAAACAAATGTGTACCTATGCTAGTAGTGTGTTCCAGGAATGTATGTATGCTAATATGTCCTGTTTGTTTTAGAGACCTGAGCTTAAACTCGCTGACCAGCATTCCAACAACTGGACTGAGTTCCCTGAACCAACTGAAACTCACTGGAAACCTGCAGATGAAAAATGTATTTACTGCAAAGAGCCTCCCCAAACTAAGGTTAGAATCCCAGTAATTCATCCAAATGACCTCACACTGTCCTGAACTAGATGTGAACTCACTGTAGAGCCAAACCCAATTCACTTACAGTAACTAAACTTAAGTCCAACTGTGAGGTTGGGGTCATGCAAAACTTTGAATGATAATGGTCCTATTGTGGTCTACAGGTCAGTATCAGTTCCCTATGCTTACCAGTGCTGTGCATTTGTGGGATGTGATTCTTCAACAACTTCCACTGATGAGGAGGACATCAAGAAGGTTACAGGTAAAATATGTCGTTATGACTGGTGATTAGACCACTCTTGGAATAATAAAAAATTATTATTCAGAGGAGGGATAAAAAGTATATTGAAATTGATTAGCTAATTCATCTTTGTGTTCTAGGTGGAGAAGAAGTGGAGAGGATATCGATGGTCATGCACTGCTCTCCCTCTCCAGGTAAATCACGGCCACTTTATTGTCATCTACAGCATTGAATTCGGTACATCATCACATCTCTTACTAACTGAAGGCTGACTCTGTCTCTCTCCTCCAGGAGCCTTCAAGCCCTGTGAGCACCTCCTGGGCAGCTGGATGATCCGTCTGACTGTGTGGTTCATCTGCCTGGTGGCCCTGATCTTCAACACTCTGGTGCTGGCAGCCACCTTCTCCCGCCGGGCCTTGGCCCTCTCCCCTGCCAGGCTGCTGGTTGGCCTCCTGGCCCTCACCAACCTGCTCACTGGGGTCTATGTGGGGGTGCTCACTGTCCTGGATGCTGCCACCTGGGGCTCCTTCGCTGAGTTTGGGGTCTGGTGGGAGACGGGGGTGGGCTGCCGGGCAACAGGGGCCCTAGCGGTGTTGTCCTCAGAGTGGGCTGTGCTGCTGTTGCCCCTGGCGGCTGTGGAGCGCAGCGTGGCGGTGAGGGGGCTCCTGGGGAAGGCCATCTCACCCAGGAGGAGCAGCGAGAGAGGGGTCGGGGACAGACGCTTCGCCCTGGCGGCTGCTCTCCTGGGACTCCTGGCGGCTGCAGCAGCCTGCCTACCACTCTTCAGTACCAGCGACCCTTCAGCCTCCCCTCTCTGTTTACCCTTCTCTGGTGGTGAGGGCCCTGCGCTGGGTGTCACTGTGGCCCTGGTGCTGCTCAACGCTCTGGCCTACCTGTTCACAGCAGCAGTGTACACCCAGCTGTACTGTGGCTTGGGCAGGGTGGAGCTGGCAGACCAGGAGCAGGCAGGGGCCGTACGCCATGTGGCATGGCTCATATTTACCAACTGCATCTTCTTCTGCCCTGTTGCAGCCTTCTCCTTCGCCCCTCTACTGGCCAGGTCTGGCACCGCAGGGGGCCCTGAGATTGCCAAGTCCATCACGCTCATCTTCTTCCCCCTACCGGCATGCCTTAACCCCGTGCTCTACGTTTTCTTCAGCCCCGCCTTCCGGGAGGACTGGCTGCGGCTGCGGGGCCATGGAGCTGTGGCCCGGGGGGTGAAGGCTGGGCAGTGTGCAGGGGGCTCTGGGGTCGTGGATGGGGACGGAGACTCCTCCACACGGCTGGGCTATGACTGTGGGGTGTACTCCCAGCTCTGTGGGGAAACAGGCATGTGTGAGCGCTGCCAGGCGGCTCTACATGCCAGGACCTCTTCCTCCTCATCATCAGTCTGCAGACACTTGGTAAAGTCCCACAGCTGCCCTACCCTCTCAGCCGGTGCGGCAGTGGGCCAGCGTACGGAGGGATACTGGGCAGACAGCGGCACCCTCTCTGCCCAGTCAGAGTACGCTGACGAGGGGGACTCGTTTGTGTCCGACAGTTCAGACCAGGTGCAGGCCTGTGGACGAGCCTGCTTCTGCCAGAGCCGAGGGCTCCCTCTGGTCCACTACGCATACAACATACCTCGCATCAAAGACTGAGAAACTCTTCAGCTGTGTGTGTGTGCATCTGTGTTTGTGTGTGTGTGTGTGTGTGTGTTGGACACTATAACAAAAAGAAAGGTTTGTGATACACAACAAAACATGTGCAGGGTCCCTGCACACAAATCATTCAGGAAGCACTTCTTTAATCACTGTGTGAACCAGACTTAACCGTCACAAAAAGGGAATCTGGCATTAAATGAGACTTCTTTGAGACCTGAGACTTTTGGTCAACTCTTGTTTTGCCCTTCAGGATTTACAACTGATTCCTGTGTGTGATAACACCAAACTGGCTGTCAAATGTGTAACAAAAGAGGAAACCTTGCCACCAGTGCCTGCTTCTTGGTTTAGAGCAAACTCATTGTCAAGGTGTTACAAGCCTGAATTCATCTGTCACGTCTCTTGCTAAGGCAAGGATCTATGTGCCATCCTTTTGTAGTTTGTTTTGTGTTATATGTATATTGTGTTTATATGTTGTCATTTCCTGGTCTGTCGATTTTAAAGCCTTGCCATAATCGCTATTCATTTGTATATGTAGCAAATGTAATCATAATCCTCATTCTAGGGTTGTTTTTCATATGAGAATGTAACTGAAAGGAGAATTGTATGGAAGTGGCTTTAAATGAAGGTGTTAAATATAATCTGACAGCTGCATTTTCAGCCCTCCCTTTGTGAGCCAACTGACTGTTCATGTATCTTCACATGCCCTGTATTCATTCCTCAAGAGTACAAGTCCAATGACTTAAATGTTTATTATCTTTGACAATAAGTGTCAACAATTCTTCCTTGCTATGAGTGATAAAGTCTTGGGTGTCCCGTGGGAATGGAAGAGAGCACTGTTTTATCAACAGTCTTCCCAGGTTGTTGTGGAGACTTTTATGACTTTGTTTTGTCTCTTGGACTGAAAATCATTTAGTTGAACTGTGCTTTACCCCCAGGGTCGTTCTAATTTATTGCTTAAAGAGGAGCAGAATGTCTGGGCCATGGACAAGGTTATTTCAGGTGCCAGGAAGTTGGCTTTGAAAGGTGAGTGCAGCATGTACCAAGTGCAAGCTAAGCCTCTGGTGCTGAATGTTGATGGCACACAAAGGCCTTCATTTCTGGATTGTTCTCTGAGACAGATCGCATTATAGTAAAATATATATATATTTTTTCTTCTCTGAAAATGGACATAATTGTTACTCACCGCCCATTAATTATGATCAAGATGCACACAAGCCCACAGCTCAGCTGTATTGCCGGTGTAATGGATATCATGGTGTATGTTATGATATAATAACAACATATGTTTCACTATGAAACATTTTATTGGATCAGGTTTGACTGTAGGGGAATATCTGTTTGATGTGCACGAGCATGACTTTGCGTATGGGGCCTGCACCATGCCACACCCTAGGAGCTTGTATCCACATGTGTAATTCATGTGAGTGCTCAGGAAATTAGGCAATGTAGGGAAGCCTAGACTCCCCTCAACACTTTGTTAATGTGTCCATATTATCAAGCTCATTGGCTATTGAAATTATATCACAAATGTTCTTATTTTTGAATGGATTTGTCAATGTTTTGACTGAGTGTAATTTTAACCCCAACCAACTGTCCAGATTGTATAGGAGATGTTTGAAGCCCGTACATGCAAATTCCAAATCGGTGTGTGTTGCTGTTTGTTTATCCATATTTAAATTATTTTTGATAGAAAAACAAAAATAATCAAGAATGGGATGGATTGACTAACCACGGAAGCTACCTCTTCTACTTTAGTGGCTACCAGCGGTGCTTTGTAAGGTGTGTGTTCTTATGCTATTGATATTTTGTTATTTTGGTTTGAACTGTAGGCTTTGTTTGTAAATACATCGTTGTACAGCGTCACTGAATTTAAGTCATGCTTTTAGTGGGAGGAATGTACGGTATGTACTGTATACTGTGACTTTTGTAAACCAAACTATATAAAACCATTTGCTTGAAAAAAAGCTTTCTCTACAAGATTTCTGACACACACACTCTCACTCATGCTTATAATTTATTTGCTCCACAGTGACACACAGTTGAGTTGGACTGATTTTGACCTTGTCAGGACGGTCAGTGTTTTTCTTTGCCTACAGTGTTAGGTTCTGTCTGACTGACTGACCATAGTGCCACTCAAGGGTGCCGATGAAATTGTCAAGGCTATAAATGTCCCACAGGGCACTGGCACCTCTCCCAATTGGCTCCTCTGGCTGAGTTTCAAATCAAATTGTCACATACACATGGTTAGCAGATGTTAATGCGAGTGTAGCGAAATGCTTGTGCTTCTTGTTCTGACCATGCAGTAATATCTAACAAGTAATTTAACCTAACAATTTCACAACAACTACCTAATACACACAAGTGTAAAGGAATGAATAAAACTATGTACATAAAAATATATGAATGAGTGATGGCCGAATGGCATAGTTTGTTCATAGTATTGTTTAAAGTGGCTAGTGATACATTTATTTTTCCATTATTAAAGTGGCTAGAGTTGAGTCAGTATGTTGGCAGCAGCCACTCAATGTTACTGATGGCTGTTTTACAGTCTGATGGCCTTGAGATAGAAGCTGTTTTTCAGTCTCTCGGTCCCTGCTTTGATGCACCTGTACTGACCTCGCCTTCTGGATGATAGCGGGGTGAACAGGCATTGGCTCGGGTGGATGTTGTCCTTGATGATCTTTTTGGCCTTCCTGTGACATCGGGTGGTGTAGGTGTCCTGGAGGGTAGGTAGTTTGCCCGCGGTGATGCAGTGTGCAGACCTCACTACCCTCTGGAGAGCCTTACGGTTGTGGTCGGAGTAGTTGCCGTAACAGGAGGTGATACAGCCCGACAGGATGCTCTCGATTGTGCATCTGTAAAGGTTTGTGTGTTTTTGGTGACAAGACAAATTTCTTCAGCCTCCTGAGGTTGAAGAGGCGCTGCTGTGCCTTCTTCACCACTCTGTCTGTGTGGGTGGACCATTTCAGTTTGTCCGTGATGTGTACGCCGAGGAACTTAAAACTTTCCACCCTCTCCACTACTGTCCCGTCGATGTGGTTAGGGGGCTGCTCCCTCTGCTGTTTCCTGATGTCCACGATCATCTCCTTTGTTTTGTTGACATTGAGTGTGAGGTTATTTTCCTGATACCACACTCCGAGGGCCCTCACCTCCTCCCTGTAGACCGTCTCGTCGTTGTTGGTAATCAAGCCTACCACTGTAGTGTCGTCTGCAAACTTGATGATTTGAGTTGGAGGTGTGCATGGCCACGCAGTCATGGGTGAACAGGGAGTACAGGAGAGGGCTGAGAACGCACCCTTGTGGGGCCCCAGTGTTGAGGATCAGCGGGGTGGAGATGTTAACTACCCTCACCACCTGGGGGCGGCCCGCCAGGAAGTCCAGGACCCAGTTGCACAGGGCGGGTCGAGTCCCAGGGTCTCAAGCTTAATGACGAGTTTGGAGGGTACTATGGTGTTAAATGCTGAGCTGTAGTTGATGAACAGCATTCTTACATAGGTATTTCTCTTGTCTAGATGGGTTAGGGCAGGGTGCAGTGTGATTGTGTCGTCTGTGGACCTATTGGGGCTGTGAGCAAATTGGAGTGGGTTTAGGGTGTCAGGTAGGGTGGAGGTGATATGGTCCTTGACTAGTCTCTCAAAGCACTTCATGATGACGGAAGTGAGTGCTACAGGGCAGTAGTCATTTAGCTCAGTTACATTAGCTTTCATTGAGAACAGGAACAATGGTGGCCCTCTTGAAGCATGTGCGAACAGCAGACGGGGATAAGAATTGATTGAATATGTCCGTAAACACACCAGCCAGCTGGTCTGCGCATGCTCTGAGGACACGGCTGGGGATGCCGTCTGGTCCTGCAGCCTTGCAAGGGTTAACACGTTTAAATGTTTTACTCACGTTGGCTGCAGTGAAGGAGAGCCCACAGGTTTTGGTAGCGGGCCGTGTCAGTGGCACTGTATTGTCCTCAAAGCGAGCATTATGGGTAAAAAATAACCCTGTTGATGGTGTCCATGCCACCTGATTCACACTGAGTGCCCCTGTTCCTTTAACACATCCAAACCTCACGGGGTGTGTAATAACATCATGATGGGGGGGCTTACTGGAAGTGTATAAGTGCACATGAACTAAGGTCACATTCAAGACCAATCAAATCTACACCAAGTTTGACAATAAGAATGTGTTTATGTTTAGAAAATGTGTTGTGTGAATGTATGCTAGTGGATGAAGGTAGGTGGTTGGCAGTGGACCTCAGAAACCAACAGGAGCAGCCTTATCTCTCACACCCTGTTTGGAAATGGACTTGGCTTGACCAAACATTTCACCTCCCAGCGATGCACCCACAGGGGGAATGGGACATTCCAGCTGTTCCAACACTCCCCACACCTCATCGCTGGGCCTAACACATTAAACATATTGCTATATCCTCTTTTGGGCTTAGTTAGACTTTGTTATGTTAATACCCAGCAGCTTTTGTTCATTCCCTCTGGCATTCAAGCGCCAGAGCATCAACTGTTTGTTGACCTCATAGTGATCATGTTCTGTGGGTAGGGCAGCATGAGGCACACGAGTGCTGCTCCACCTGTGTATTCATCTCTGTGTTAACCCCTGTCCACTGTCTGTTTCCCATGTTAAACAATGGTGGGGTTTTATAAGGCCTCACTAGCGAACAGGCCACACCAGAGATAGTGGTTTACTTAAGTTGCATTATAACCAGTTCACAGCTGGGAATATGAGTATGGTTGGGTACCCTACAAACCTGGGATAGACTTGTATTGGAATAAGTGAGAAAAAAAGTGCCCACTACCCGATGACAAAGCTTTGCATTTATTTTTCAGACATAAAATAAATATTCTATGCCACTGATACTCAATAATCCTTTTCTACAAAGAATGCTAGAGTGAATCAAACAATGCAGTCCTTTGCTACTCCTCAAATTATTCCATTAAATAAATAAAGGTACAATAACACAATGTGGATGAATGTAGTTCCTTGGATGACCTATGTAAGATGATTTCACAACAGGGAACCGGGAAGATTGGCATGTGCACATAACGGGGTGGTAGTGGGACACAGGGTAATGAAAACTAATGGATTATCTCTGGTCTCTTCACATTGAGCTGTAGTCTGGCCAGGGTCCCAGTGGAGGTCCGTGTAGGATGAGACAGGACATCCATCCTATCTTCAACCGGCTTCTTTACACCTAATCAGCCTTGTTCATCTGCTTATCCCTCTCCTCTTTGGTGATTTGAGCTGCAAGGCAATTAGTCTAAGTCGTGAATCATATTTCCAATTAAAAAATCAAACATACTAGAACGTATTTGTTGGTGATTAATGTAGGACTGATAATACTTCACTATTTTAGAATTTATTCAATTGAATTATTGTCTTTTTACATTTTAATTCTAGACTATATCAATTTATAATATCCATGCCATTTGATAAATAAATAGCACTGAGAAAATGACTTACTTCAATAACATTGGGATTAGAATAACATCTCCAGTTCAATTTGTTAATATCAAGATAGATTTTTCTAAAAATCTATAGCGTACAGATGAGGTAAAACGTGTCTTATCCTTTCACATTATCCAATATTTTGTCATATATTTTACCTTCTCGTACCCTTAAATTTAGTGAGATGGACCTTGCACATTGTTACATAGAGTAATGTATAGTACATTTACATTTTAGTCATTTAGCAGACGCTCTTATCCAGAGCGATTTACAGAAGCAATTAGGATGAAGTATTTTGGCACACCTTTTATTATTTTCTAATTAATACAAATGAAACAATTCTATAATAATGGGATTGACCTCAGTTATTACTGAGTGTGGGGGCTTACCTTGGGGGAAAGTGCCAGGTGCTGGGAATAAAATGGGTAGAAGCATGACAGGACACAGCATGGTGGGGTTACAGACAGAAGGAGAGACACACGTCAGACGAGATGGATCATGTCATGGTGGCAGGATCCATTTAGAACCTTTACATGTATTCCAGTGTACATTCTAAAGGTCCGTCAGGGAGTTAATATACCCTTATGAAGACATAATGATATGTCTGTATATGTTAACATGAAATCTCAAATAGGAAGAATAGATTTACTGTATTTGCCCACTAGAACATACTATGATTACCATGATACATGTTCTAGATTTGAACATGCCATTTAACACGTACAAGTATAATTCTTCCATCTCAGATTTGATGTCCAAATGTAATATTTCATAAGGAAACCCCCAAACATGTTTCAAATATGAGTTGGGGAGCATTCATATATTATGACATTTTCAGACATTTATATATGACTTCATATTTGATGGACAGATATGTACTAAGGGTACCAGTTCCAGACAGGAAACAGAGTGAAGTACACAGGAAGTTGGAAACCTTTACAATTACATCCCTATTTACGGTGGTCATAACTGTAACAATCACCATGTACACTCAGTGGCCAGATTAATAGGTACACCCATCTAGTACCGGGTCGGACCCCACTTTGCCTGAATTCTTCGGGATATGGAAACATTTGCTGAATTGGTTTCAAGGGCCCTAACGTGTGCCAGGAAAACATTCTCCACACCATTACACCACAGCCACCAGCCTGTACTGTTGACACCAGGCAGGATGGGACCATGGACTCATGCTGCTTACACCAAATCCTGACTCTACCATCAGCATGACGCAACAGGAGCCGGGATTCTTTGGACCAGGCAATGTTTTTCCACGCCTCAATTGTCCATTGTTGGTGATCGCATGCCCACTGGAGCCACTTCTTGTGTTTAGCTGATAGGAGTGGAACCCGGTCATCTGCTGCAATAGCCCATCTGTGATAAGGACCAACGAGTTGTTCATTCCGAGATGCTGTTCTGCACACCACTGCGCCGTTATTTGCCTGTTTGTGACCAGCCTGTTAGGTTGCACCATTCTTGCCATTCTCCTTTGACCTCTTATTAATGAGCTGTTTTCACCCACAGGACTGCCGCTGACTGGATGTTTTTTGTTTGTTGCACTATTCTTGGTAACCCCGAGACACTGTCGTGTGTGAAAAGTCCAGAATGCCGGCCGTTTCTGAGATACTGGAACCGGCGCACCTGTCACCAATGATCATATCACGCTCAAAGACACTTCGGTCACATGTTTTACCCATTCTAACATTCAATTGACCAGTAACTGGAAACCTTGATGCCTGTCTGCCTGATTCATATAGCAAGCCATGGCCACATTATTCATTGTCTCTAGGAGCGAACCATTTTCGTGAACAGGGTGGTGTACCTAAAAAACTGCCCACTGAGCACACAAGAATGACAATGGATTTGGCAGTTGGTTGGCAGGCCAGGTGTGTTAAGGAGCTCACCAGCAGAGAAAAGGTGAGTACTGTTAGGGATACTTACGGCGAATCTCCAGCTTGCAATCCACTGTGTCTTCTCCACTGGCGTTGACTGCTTTGCACATGTACACTCCCCCGTCAAATGAGCAGGGCTTGCGGATCTCCAGGGTGAGTACGCCCTGCTTACTGAACATACGGTACTTGGCCTCGTTGGAGATGTCCATCTTGTTTTTGTACCATGTCACTTTGGGCTGAGAGAGAGAGGTTACAATGTGAACTAGATTTGCCTAGAGTAATGCATATGGCAAAACAATGAAATAATGTCTATGTGCTATAACTAAGGCTCATAGTTTTTACTGGTCAGGACATGCTTGTCATCCCCCTACAGTACCAGTAGCAGACATGATGACAATGTAATAGTCGTGCTGATTTGATGGTGATTTTGATGGTGATAAATCACTATATCATTCATGGTTAGCAGCATAGCCTTTGTCTCTGTCATTCTCGCTTGTATAGGGACACCTCACCTTGGGGATGCCTCTGACAGAGCAGCTGAGGGTGGCGTTGTAGCCTGCTATGACTGAACGGCTCACTAGAGGGTGTGTGAATTTAGGTGCCTCGGAAAAGTCATGCTCCTTGTAAGTTGGAGGCTTGTACTCGAAACCTGGTGAACAGATGAACAGGTGCAGTGCTCAACTTAACTTATGTTCAGAAAGTTTATGGGTTTTTACACAGGTGGCAGCAGGCAATGTTTTTTTTATGAATTTCATGTGAATGCTAATCCTACATAAACTCAGCAAAAAAATCAGTCCCTCACTGTCAACTGCGTTGTGCGGGGGACTCCAAATCAAAAGTAACAGTCAATATCTGGAGTGGCCACCAGCTGCATTAAGTACTGCAGTGCATCTCCTCCTCATGGACTGCACCAGATTTGCCAGTTGAGATGTGAGATGTTACTTACCCCACTCTTCCACCAAGGCACCTGCAAGGTCCCGGACATTTCTGGGGGGAATTTTTTAAATATTTTTTTTATTTAACTAGGCAAGTCAGTTAAGAACTAATTCTTATTTTCTTATTTTCAATGACGGCCTAGGAAAAGTGGGTTAACTGCCTGTGCAGGGGCAGAACGACAGATTTGTACCTTGTCAGCTCGGGGGTTTGAACTTGCAACCTTCCGGTTACTAGTCCAACGCTCTAACCACTAGGCTACCCTGCCGCCCCAATGACCCGAGCCCTCACACTCCGATTGAGATCCGGGCTCTTCGCTGGCCATGGCAGAACATTGACATTCCTGTCTTGCAGAACGAGCAGTATGGCTGATGGCATTGTCATGCTGGAGGGTCATGTCAGGATGAGCCTGCAAGAAGGGTACCACATGAGGGAGGAGGATGTCATTGCCTGCAATGACAACAAGCTCAGTCCGATGATGCTGTGACACACTTCCCCAGAAAATGATGGAGCCTCCACCTCCAAATTGATCCCGCTCCAGAGTACAGGCATCGGTGTAACGCTCATTCCTTCAAAGATAAATGCGAATCCGACCATCACCCCTGGTGAGACAAAACCGCGACTCATCAGTGAAGAGCACTTTTTGCCAGTCCTGTCTTACCCAGCGACTGTGGGTTTGTGCCCATAGGCAACATTGTTGCCGGTGATGTCTGGTGAGGACCTGCCTTACAACAGGCCTACAAGCCCTCAGTCCAGCCTCTCTCAACCTATTGCGGACAGTCTGAGCACTGATGGAGGGATTGTGCGTTCCTGGTGTAACTCGGGCAGTTGTTGTTGCCATCCTGTACCTGTCCCGCAGGTGTGATGTTCGGATGTACCGATCCTGTTGCGGTGTTGTTAGACGTGGTCTGCCACTGCGAGGACGATCAGCTGTACGTCCTGTCTCCCTGTAGCGCTGTCTTAGGCGTCTCACAGTACGGACATTGCAATTCATTGCCCTGACCACATCTGGAGTCCTCATGCCTCCTTGCAGCATGTCTAAGGCACATTCACGCAGATGAGCAGGGACCCTGGGGATCTTTCTTTTGGTGTTTTTCAGAGTCAGTAGAAAGGCCTCTTTGGTGTCCTAAGTTTTCATAACTGTGACCTTAATTGCCTACCGTCTGTAAGCTGTTAGAGGTCTTCCACAGGTCCATGTTCATTAATTGTTTATGGTTCATTGCACAAGCATGGGAAACAGGGTTTAAACCCTTTACAACAAAGATATGTGAAGTTATTTGGATTATTACGAATTATCTTGGAAAGACAGGGTCCTGAACAAGGGACGTTTCTTGTTTTGCTGAGTTTACATACACAATGACCATGTTAAATTTATAACTATTGTTTGTTTATAGTTATGATGTCAGGGTGGTATTACTGTCATGAACAGTGTGCCAGGTATGGGAGCCCACCTGTTTTCTGGATGTAGGCACTGTCTGCTGAGAAGCAGGGCTCTAGGCTGAGGCCTACCATGTTCACAGCGTAGATACGGAAGATGTATTCATTCCCCATGATGAGATCAGCCACCACACAGTTAGTTCGCCTATATAGCTCATAGACAGTGTACCATTCCTGAAAACCAACCACATTTGAGTCAAACTCTTCATTTTTAATTGAGACCACATTTTAGGGCTACCAAAATACTACAGAACAACTAAACCACACTGTCAGTGTAACGTGTCTTGAGAGAATGAGAATGCATGCCAACTCCTATGAGTGTTTGCCAAACAAAGGGGCCCAACTGTGTTATATTTAGCAATGGGGCATCTCTGATATCCAATTGAGATATTGTTCTTTGTAACATGATAATCTCATATCTCACAGCCTGCCATTGTGAGATGGAAGAAATTAATTGGGTCTAATAATGACTTGTGTGAAACCTGAACCGGGAGCTTTTTATTTAGCCACTAACCTTGCAGCTCAGAGGTACATTGGGTTTCCATCACTACACAGACAAGCCATGTCCAGTATGAGGCCAAAGCTAGGGGCTAAAAACAGGGCGTGCTTGGCTTGCTGTGCTCTGGGTGGCTGCCTGGGGTGGTGGAAGGTGGCAGTTGGAGCTCAAACAAACAGGCCCAGAATGCAGTTATCCTTGCCCACAAAGACTCTCTGCCTAGCTGTGGCTGACTGTGTGTCACAAGGGAGGGTAAAATCCCCCTCGTGACCATGTAGCATTCTTCCCATCACATAGTGTACATACATTAGTCAATTATGGCCATGTGTCAGAGAGCTTAGCTACCTTGCCTTGGCAATGGCATGGTTATTAAACGCAACGTTCTAACACTCAGAGCTTGGCATAGTTCACTCTGAGCCCAGCCAGAGAACTAACAGATAATTATCAGCCAGCTCGCCCTCTCTCACACACACACTGGGATGACCTGTGTGTCAGTTAGAAAATTAATATTAGCCTATTAGCCTTTAGAATATAGATCATGCTTTCCTGAACCTGCCATGTGTGGGGCAGTGTATGATCTTCGCATAACCTTACTCATCTAGTATTGTCTGACCAATATGAATTGCTAGTTTTCTGTCATATATGAACCTCTTGCACAAATGAATGAGGAGAACATTTTCTTGTTAGACACTGCCCAGCAGATTGACTCTCACCATGGTCTTCTTGTCAGCCTTCTGAATCATGTAGCCGGCTATTTCACAATTTCCATTGTCCTTGGGTGGCTTCCACTCCAGAGCCACGTTAAAGCCCCAAACATCCATGATCTTCAGTTTCTCTGGAGACCCAGGCAAATCTAAAGATAAGAAATAATATTTATCGAGTCAACATACTGTACAATAACTTTACCTTAAACTCCAATTCAATCAATCACAGATAAATGTAAACCACACGGTGGGTACACGTAGAATATTGTTTACGCTGTATTTTAGGAGCATGTGTGGTTTTGTTTCAATATCCAATGATAATGTCGGCAAAGGGACCAGCTTGCGGGATGTGTCGGTTTCATAGTTAATAACTCAGATACAGCATAAACCCATTATGAGTGAACTGATAGTGCCACTGATCAATCATAAAACATTTCTATTCCAAACCATTAGAGTTGTGAGGAGTCCTCACCGACTATCTGAATTGAGATGCTGGCTGTGTCCTCAACATTCTCAATCTGCAGCTTGACTTCATACTTCCCAGAGTCCTTCCTCTCTGACTTGCGGATGAACAGGATTGTGTCAGTGTCGCTGTTCCGGACGCTGACCTGCTTCGGGTTCAGATGCTCCCCATCTTTACTCCAGGTGATCACAGGCCTAGGCTTGCCCTAAAATAACAAATCATTGAGATTGGAAATGAAACATTCTAATATTTTTAAGAAAGAAAGATTCTGGAGGACTGCAATACAAGTAAGTTAATATGTGTGAAATATTGGTTTTCCTCAGTAACCTACGTTTACTAAATTATCATTACAGTTCCAGGGGTGATGATGATTTCAGTACATCTCCAGACCAAGACATTTGAAATATGATATTGTTCAGATATTTTTATGGCAGATTTGAACCTAGATAAGTGTGCCTAATAGATACAGTAGATGGTGGTACATTTGGCGGTGGCCCAGACTCCTTGGCTTGTGGTTTTCAGCAGTTACTCACTATGAGCTGCTTAAGAGAATCATGTCTGTATCAGTTATCACTCTGTCAATTGCATGTGTTACTAGGATACAGTTTCCAAACTGAAGCTGTATGTATTTATAGACTTGAGGGAAAAGCAGAAACAAATAAAGAGACAGAGTGATTTACTGTAGTATTTTTAGTATAGTATAGTATAGTATATTTTTAGTACTGTAGTATCCTGTAGTATTTACTGTAGTGTTTTTGCAGTCATTACTGTACTATTTACTATAGTGTTTTTGTTCAATTATCTTTGACATACAAATGGGGGTTTTCTCGTTGAGGAAACCTACTGGACAAATACTAAAAGAGCAAATTTTCCCAAAACATGTAGGTAGGTATGACTGGGGTCTGAATGAATAGTTCAGAGTCTCTGCTCTTTTCTATAACCTGTAGTGAACACAGTATGGTCTATACTTGGCATGTAGGTTTCTCACTTAGGGGTGGCACAAATTGGGTTATGGGGGAGGGGAAAATGAACATGAAATACTGTAGTATTACTACACATAAAAAAACTGTAGTGTTTTGCAGACATTACTGTAGTATTTACTACAGTATTTTTTGGGTGCGGATAAAACTGTTGTGTTTACTATAGTATTCTACAGTATACTACAAAATGCTATAGCAAATACAGATGTAGGATCTTATTTGGGCCTGTTTGCTACAGCAGGAAAATAATCCTGCAGTATCAGAACATGTGAATTATTATGTGGATTTAAATTAATGGACATTTCTGTTGAAAAATTAAGCCTTTTTAAACCTCAAATACACTACAAGTGTTCAATATCCTGCATTCTAGAAAAGTTATCCTAAAACAGGGTGGTCAAATTAAGATCTGTACTACACATGACTGAGGGATACTACAGTGTGTTTAATTCTATAGAAAGTAGGCCTACTGTAGTATTCTACCGTAAACTGTAGTATTTTTTAATGTGGGTAGCACCATTCCATAGCTCAATGTGCACCAAAGAAAAGGAAATAGCAATTTCTAGTTCCTAAATCATTCAGCATATTTCTCTTATGGGCAAGGGCACCAGCATATATACAGTTCATTCATCCTATAGAGTGTGAAGGGTGTACTCTAGCCCATACCTGGAAAGGGATCACAAGGTTGATTGTCTCCTCCACTTTCTTGATGAGGGTCTGTCGGAGATTTCTAGGAATCCAGATTTTGGGTTTCTCTGTAAACAAAATTATCATAAGATGTCAATTAATAAAGCTGGGCTGGCTTTAGGACCATGCAGACACCTCGGAGTGGGTGGGAAGACTGTTTGCCTGACTGCAGTGAACAGCACGACTTTTCTCTCAAAACAGTGCAGAGGTAGAAGATAGCAGTAATTGACTAGGTAACAGCTTGAAACTAAACTCGAGTTTTGAATTTCGTTGCAGTTAATTGTTCTAAGACATGTTGCTGAAGAATGTTATTTATGTCCCTTATCAACTGAGGTGAATGCAGCCAAGGTGATAATGGTAATAGTGATCAATTGTTGTCAATTGCTTGTTTTTGTTGTTCTCTTAATAAATAGCATTAGGAATGTAGGAATGCAGAAAATAGAATAAATAAAGTTACTTTGTTATAGCCTACTCTCGGTTTACCTGAAATTATGCCAATGCCATCAGTACCCTAAAGCTCGGGGCCTAGCCGTCTCGGGGGTGTGCTACTCCACTGCTTATAACTATACTTTTTCAGTATCTAAGATGTGCCAGCTATACATTTGGTTTGCTAACTTGCTAGCTAAGTGTCTAGCTCGCGAGATAAAGCTTCTTGGTTACAGCAGAAACAATCAAATTTCTTTGTGTTTGCCAAACATTTCTTTGTGCCGCAGCAAACTGATTAGCCTTTTGAGATACTGCAGTTATAGAACTTTATGAGCTGGGTTGTCTGTCCTTGCAATTAGTTTATGTTCGCTTGCGCTTGTTAGCATTTAACTAGCGTCCGCTATGGGATTTTTGTGGGGGAAAAAATACTGGCCATTGTGTGCACTGCCAGTAATACCGTATACCCCGTTATGGTACAGGAACGGTTTGAAGGTATGAAAATCTGCATACCGCCCAACCCTAGGTGGTTCATGGCTCAGACTTTTCCCTGAGACTGGGAGTACCACAATACCTTTCAACTATCACTTTTAGCTTGATGGCACCATTACTGGTCTAATGAGTTACTGTTCATGTACATTGACCAACTGCCTGTGTGGTAATAGAAAGTGTGAGTTGACAACATCAAGTGCTTGTCAGTTCAATTCCATGGTAACAGTAGCACAGACTTTCACTTTAAAATGTCAAACAAAAACGAATAATTGGAGAGTTAAACAAACCATACAACTCTATGCACAAGGAATACTTTTAACAATTTCCACAGAAAATGGAGCCCCTAGATCCACTCTGCATACCCCTGTTACCTCCTTTGTCCCACCCCCCACACATGACCTCACCCATTACAACCAGCATGTCCAGAGATACAACCTCTCTCATCATCACCCAGTGCCTGGGCTTACCTCCGCTGTACCCACACCCCACCATACCCCTGTCTGCGCATTATGCCCTGAATATATTCTACCATGCCCAGAAACCTGCTCCTCTTATCCTCTGCCCCCAACGCTCTAGGCGACCAGTTGTGATAGCCTTTAGCCGCACCCTCATACTACTCCTTCTCTGTTCCGCGGGTGATGTGGAGGTAAACCCAGGCCCTGCATGTCCCCAGGTACCCTCATTTGTTGACTTCTGTGATCGAAAAAGTCTTGGTTTTATGCATGTCAACATCAGAAGCCTCCTCCCTAAGTTTGTTCTACTCACTGCTTTAGCACACTCTGCTAACCCTGATGTCCTTGCCGTGTCTGAATCCTGGCTCAGGAAGGCCACCAAAAATTCAGAGATTTCCATACCCAACTATAACATCTTCCGTCAAGATAGAACTGCCAAAGGGGGCGGAGTCGCAGTCTACTGCAGAGATAGCCTGCAAAGTAATGTCATACTTTCCAGGTCCATACCCAAACAGTTTGAACTACTAATTTTGAAAATTACTCTCTCCAGAAACAAGTCTCTCACTGTTACCGCCTGCTACCGACCCCCCTCAGCTCCCAGCTGTGCCCTGGACACCATTTGTGAATTGATCGCCCCCCATCTAGCTTCAGAGTTTGTTCTGTTAGGTGACCTAAACTGGGATATGCTTAACACCCCGGCAGTCCTACAATCTAAGCTAGATGCCCTCAATCTCACTCAAATCATCAAGGAACCCACCAGGTACAACCCTAACTCTGTAAACAAGGGCACCCTCATAGACGTCATCCTGACCAACTGGCCCTCCAAATATACCTCCGCTGTCTTCAACCAGGATCTCAGCGATCACTGCCTCATCGCCTGTATCCGCCACGGAGCCGCAGTCAAACGACCACCCCTCATCACTGTCAAACGCTCCCTAAAACACTTCTGTGAGCAGGCCTTTCTAATCGACCTGGCCCGGGTATCCTGGAAGGACATTGACCTCATCCCGTCAGTTGAGGATGCATGGTCATTCTTTAAAAGTAACTTCCTCACCATTTTAGATAAGCATGCTCCCTTCAAAAAATGCAGAACCAAGAACAGATACAGCCCTTGGTTCACTCCAGACCTGACTGCCCTCGACCAGCACAAAAACATCCTGTGGCGGACTGCAATAGCATCGAATAGCCCCCGTGATATGCAACTGTTCAGGGAAGTCAGGAACCAATACACGCAGTCAGTCAGGAAAGCATCTTCAGGCAGAAGTTCAGGCTGGCCATGCCTTCCGCCTGGCTACTCCAACCTCGGCCAACAGCTCCGCCCCCCCCCGTAGTTCCTCACCCAAGCCTCTCCAGGTTCTCCTTTACCCAAATCCAGATAGCAGATGTTCTGAAAGAGCTGCAAAACCTGGACCCGTACAAATCAGCTGGGCTTGACAATCTATATATATAATATATATATATATATAATAATAATAATATAATAATATAATATATATATATATATACAATCTGGACCCGCTATTTCTGAAACTATCTGCCGCCATTGTCGCAACCCCTATTACCAGCCTGTTCAACCTCTCTTTCATATCGTCTGAAATCCCCAAGGATTGAAAGCTGCCGCAGTCATCCCCTCTTCAAAGGGGAGACACCCTGGACCCAAACTGTTATAGACCTATATCCATCCTGCCCTGCCTATCTAAGGTCTTCGAAAGCCAAGTCAACAAACAGGTCACTGACCATCTCGAATCCCACCGTACCTTCTCCGCTGTGCAATATGGTTTCCGAGCCGGTCACGGGTGTACCTCAGCCACACTCAAGGTACTAAACGATATCATAACCGCCATCGATAAAAGACAGTACTGTGCAGCCGTCTTCATCGACCTCGCCAAGGCTTTCGACTCTGTCAATCACCATATTCTTATCGGCAGACTCAACAGCCTCGGTTTTTCGGATGACTGCCTTGCCTGGTTCACCAATTACTTTGCAGACAGAGTTCAGTGTGTCAAATCGGAGGGCATGCTGTCCGGTCCTCTGGCAGTCTCTATGGGGGTGCCACAGGGTTCAATTCTCGGGCCGACTCTTTTCTCTGTATATATCAATGATGTTGCTCTTGCTGCGGGCGATTCCCTGATCCACCTCTACGCAGACGACACCATTCTATATACTTTCGGCCCGTCATTGGACACTGTGCTATCTAACCTCCAAACGAGCTTCAATGCCATACAGCACTCCTTCCGTGGCCTCCAACTGCTCTTAAACGCGAGTAAAACCAAATGCATGCTTTTCAACCGATCGCTGCCTGCACCCGCATGCCCGACTAGCATCACCACCCTGGATGGTTCCTAAGTACCTAGGTGTCTGGCTAGACTGCAAACTCTCTTTCCAGACTCACATCAAACATCTCCAATCGAAAATCAAATCAAGAGTCGGCTTTCTATTCCGCAACAAAGCCTCCTTCACTCACGCTGCCAAGCTTACCCTAGTAAAACTGACTATCCTACCGATCCTCGACTTCGGCGATGTCATCTACAAAATGGCTTCCAACACTCTACTCAGCAAACTGGATGCAGTCTATCACAGTGCCATCCGTTTTGTCACTAAAGCACCTTATACCACCCACCACTGCGACTTGTATGCTCTAGTCGGCTGGCCCTCACTACATATTCGTCGCCAGACCCACTGGCTCCAGGTCATCTACAAGTCCATGCTAGGTAAAGCTCCGCCTTATCTCAGTTCACTGGTCACGATGGCAACACCCATCCGTAGCACGCGCTCCAGCAGGTGTATCTCACTGATCATCCCTAAAGCCAACACCTCATTTGGCCGCCTTTCGTTCCAGTACTCTGCTGCCTGTGACTGGAACGAATTGCAAAAATCGCTGAAGTTGGAGACTTTATCTCCCTCACCAACTTCAAACATCAGCTATCCGAGCAGCTAACCGATCGCTGCAGCTGTACATAGTCTATAGGTAAATAGCCCACCCATTTTCACCTACCTCATTCCCATACTGTTTTTATACTGTTTTTATTTATTTACTTTTCTGCTCTTTTGCACACCAATATCTCTACCTGTACATGACCATCTGATCATTTATCACTCCAGTGTTAATCTGCAAAATTGTATTATTCGCCTACCTCCTCATGCCTTTTGCACACATTGTATATAGACTGCCCATTTTTTTCTACTGTGTTATTGACTTGCTAATTGTTTACTCCATGTGTAACTAACTCTGTGTTGTCTGTTCACACTGCTATGCTTTATCTTGGCCAGGTCGCAGTTGCAAATGAGAACTTGTTCTCAACTAGCCTACCTGGTTAAATAAAGGTGAAATAAAAAAAATAAAAAATAAAAATGCAGATGCAGAGTTTGGTAACAGAATGAGAGTTTGTGTTTCAGTTACCAAACTTGGCATCTGCACTGTTCTACAAGTAAATGTGTTTTTGTTTAACTTTGCAATCATTGATTTTTGTTTGACATATTTTAAGGTGAAAAATCTGAGTCTGTGTCACTCTGTTAACGTGGAATTGCCTTACTGCCAATCAGCATTTAGTGATAGTATCATCCTGTCAGCAAGCGGAAAGGCCGGGGGCTTCAGTGTGCATCTGAGACCTCAAAATACATCTCACAGCTAATCTGTTAGGTGCTGAGAGCGAAATAGCTGATGACCTTGGCAATGTATGTATGTTCCCAAACATGATCTGTGAGCCCTGAGATCCATGTAGGGTAGTGGAGGCTTACTTCAAGCCTCATCAGCTAAATATCTCAAACTGTAGAGAAATAGGAGAGAGGAGACAACAGCAGGACACCCCACTTACTTTCCATTTCAACCTTTGGGTTTTGAACAAACTCATGATGTCTCTCTCTTACAGTGCAACTTCCCTGGTAAAAAATGTATTTATGTTTTGTACATGTTTGGACTTTACGCTCATTGTATGGGAGGGAGGGTAAAATGGAAAAATTGGGATTTGTTTTAGTCAATCATGGGGGAATGCTTACGCATGATCTCTCGGATAGTGACGGCCTGTGCTAGGGAGATAGGTGCACTGGGCCCTGCCATGTTGTAGGCTCTGACACGGAACTGCATCTTCTCCCCTGTCGGCAGGTCCCGGATGATTACAGATGTCCTCTCTGTCAGACCCTCGAAAGCTGGCACCCATTCATCAGCTGTGGGCAAGAGACGGCCAGACAGACGTGTCAAAACGCAACATCCGAAGAAATCTCAGTGCCCCATCCCTATATGTCATCACAACTAGGGCTGCCTGCATGGATTGAGTTAGAACATTGACGTGCAGCTGGCCAGCATAGTCAACCCTGAAGGGATTGCTTTAGTTACATAAGCATTGTGCTAATGGTCCCTGGCTCAAACCACTCTAGACAATTTAGGTCCTTGGTGTTGTCAGACTTAAACCAAAGCTTTTTACATAATGGCTCGTCATGGAAAGTGTGATACATCTTGCAAGGTAGAGGATTGTCGTTTTATGTAAGAGGGTCAAATGTTGGACATTTTCCTGCATTTGGATTTGTTTGGATTTATTTGACAGTTTTTATATATTGTTAGGTTGGTTTTTAAATAATGTGTTCCTAACTGAAATAGTCTATTCAACAGCTTTCATGCCATCCTCCTCCTTATCTACCCAGATATTGTGTGTGTGTGTGTGTGTCAGGGATCAAAATATTGAATGCCAGACCCTCCTGGACCCCAGTACTCACAGCCCTCCTTGCAGTACTCCACCCCATAGCCATCCAGCTCAGACGAGCCCAGATGCTCCGGGGTTCTCCACTTCAGTGAGACGGTAGTGTCACTGATGTCATCCACGCACAGGCCGACGGGCTCACTGGTTGGGGCTTAGAGAGAAGCGAGAGGGAGATCAGGAACATTATTCTAGTCTAAATAATAAATAAATGACAAGAAAAAAGACATCAATAGCTACATATGTTATGTCACAGTATGTGACTTAGAAGACATGTTGCAAAACAGAATGAAACATTTCAGTGTCCGCAGGTGTCAAGGCAGGATATTTTTTATTGTGGATTTACTGCTACCTGTCAATGATGCCTCAGCATCAAGGCAGCTTAACTTCGATGCAGATAAAGTGTAGTGTTGCTACAGGTAACAGCCATGTAAACTAGGGTCCTCCAATAAAAGCATGAGTCACTTCCTGAAATACAGTATCTACAACCTTACCGCAACCCATGTGTTAAGCTCCCCTGCAGGCTAGCTGACATGGAGCTAGCACATTGGAGATTTAGTATGGACCTTGCAGGCTCCCAAATGGCTCCCGAGTGGCGCAGCGGTCTAAGGCATTGCATCTCAGTGCTTGAGGTGTCAATACAGACCCTGGTTTGAATCCAGGCTGTAATCACAACCGGCTGTGATTTGGTGTCCCATAGGGCAGCGCACAGTTCGCACAGCGTCGTCAGGGTTTGGCTGGTCATTGTAAATAAGAATTTGTTCTTAACTGACTTACCTAGTTAAATCAAGGTTAAAAAAATGTAAATGCTGGACAGGGCTTTCAACCTGGTTTTAGGGCATTTTGTATTATTCTGTACGCAAATCCAAGCCACTCCATTTAGGATGGTATGTATTCATTTGTGGATGTCCATTACCCATTTCATATGACATGTTTACTAATTACAATTCGTATTACATGTTACGAATTTCTAAAACGAACAATGTGTTACGAATTTGCGACACGTACAATATATTACGAATTTGCAAAACGTATGACATGTTAGAAATTCTAGCAAGGTGGCTGGGGGGTTAACGTTAGCTAGCTGGCTAACTTTAGCTTGGCTAGGGATTATTTGGCTAGGGATTATGGTTTGGGGTTAAGTTTATGAGTTAGGTTAAAGGGTTAGATCAGGGGAAGGGTTAGCTAAAAGGGTTAAGGTTGTGGTTATCTAACATGCTTAGTTGCAAAGTAGCTCAACAATCATAAGTAGTTGAAAAGTTGCTAAAATGCTAAAGTTATCCATGATGAGATTCAAACTCACAACCTTTGGGTTGCTAGACGTTTGTGTTATATGCCTACCCATCTACCCATCAACCACCCAACTTTTCTTTTTTCCTTAAGTAACCATCCGTCTTATGTAACCATCAGTGGAGGTTGCTGAGGGGAGGCCGGCTCATAATAATGGCCAGTACAGAGTAAAAGGAATGGCATCATACACATAGAAACCACGTGGTTGATGTATTTGATACCATTCCAATTATTCCGCTCCAGCCATTACCATGAGGCCGTCCTCCCCAATTAAGGTACCACCAACCTCCTGTGGTCACCATACCAAACATGACATATCATACTAATATCAGTGTTCTGGATTTACCTTTACTATGTTACGTCTAGTCTATGAGACAACGCTGCAATACTAGACTAGCTGCATCACTGCTACTATGGAAACCATTCAGTCCCTATAAATCTTAATGTCATGTTCAAGTCACCATTTTTCTTAGAAAATGGGTAAATAACAATGGAGAAACAAATGGAGAGTATCTCACATTTTTTGTTTACATCCAAGAGTCTAAATATTTATTTCATGAATAATCCTCCAAATATCAAGAGAGAGAACTGAGGTCATTTGTCATTTGTCTTGTCATAGCTGATTTGTATGTAACAACACAATAGCACATAGAGACAACCTGCAAAAGCAGCCTAAAATAAGCTCAAGATGACAGCCATCAGAGGTTGAGTTACAGAGTTGCCTTGCCCCGAGCCCATGTCACAGGTTAACCAGAAAGGGGGCCATGTAGGCACGTACTAGAGGTCAGAGGTCAGTCTGTGTTTAAAGGGACTGAATGGGAAAGACCTACGGGCAGTACAGGAACACAGCAAACAATACTTTGATAAACATCCTTTTCATATTTTTAGCCAATACACAAACAACAACACAGGAAAGTCTGTTAGTAGAAAACTTTTTTTTCTCTTTTGCGCCTGTGAGTTTTAATACAGAGAGACAAAATATACATTAAACAACAAACATCTCTGATTTACCAATGAAGGTGGCACTGTCCGTTCCTACTTATATTGCCCCTTACAATAACAGTAAAAAGGAGAACAGAACCACAGCCAGGGTTTACCTTCTATCTTATTATCATCATCATTAAAGAAAACACAGTATTTATTACAGCACAAACCATGCCCCTGATAGTTGACCCTAGCTTAGAGGAAAATAAATCTGCCTACTCCTTGGAGGTTCCGGCTCTGGTACGGGCTCTGGTGCCGGGGCAGGCTCTGGTGCCGGGGCACCCTCTGCAGGGGGAGCTCTATCGGCTGGTGGGTCTCCTTCTGCCGAAGAGGCCCCATCCTCAGCTGGGGGTGCCGGAGCTGGGGCTCCTTCTGCTGGGACTGGCTCTGCTGTGGGTGCTGCTGGCTCAACAGGGGCCTCTGGTGCTGGTTCATCTGCTGCCTCTGGCTTGGCCTCCCCCTCTGTCGGTGCCTTTACTGCACCATCCACTGGAACCTCCTCCGTCGCCGGCTTCTTCTCGGCCGTCTTTGGCAGCATTGGCTTGGTCATCCTTGAATAAGGTTAAGATAGTGCTGTTCGAAGTGAGTTTGTCGTACTCCTCCTGTTCCTTGTCTCCCACACGCCTCAATCTACTCTGCTGCTGCTCCTCTGTCTCTCTGTCTCTCTCTCTCTGTTCTGCCTCAGTAATAGCACTCGACAGCAGCAGTTCAGCTGGGTCAATGTCCTCCCAGAGCAGCCTCAACAGTAGCAGCTCGCCCCTGTATTCTAAGCAGCTGGTCCCAGCCCCGCCGTGCGCTTACATGCCATTATTTATAGAGGGGGATGCCACGGATAGTTTCCTAATCAGCTGTCTTACGAGAGATGGGTCCGTCCGGATACCTCGATGTTCACACTCACATCCCGGAGAAGGAGGAGAAGGTAGAAGGGGACCCAAGGTAATAGAATAAGAGACAAAGCAAAAGAGAGCCCCTTAATTTGACCAGACTCTGATTTCTGTCCTGAAAACACCTCCAGTCTTATTTTAGCCAGCATCTACCCAAACATGTTTTTCTTACAAGCACAAGTCTGCATGCCATGGGAACCAAATCTCAAGATGACCATGTGTTGTTGTTGAGTGGTTAGAGGTGCCCGTTGTGATTACATAGCAGACCTTACATGGCTTAGGGGATATGTAAACTTAACTCTCAGTAGCCAAACCCCCAAGACAATTCACTTCAGTAATAGACCGCACTGACGTCAATACTTCAAGATGAAAACAGTTTTGCACATTTTCAATTAAAAAACTTTAAAAAATACATACAACTTGATACATCAAATTGGGAATTTTGTGACATTAATGCAACTGTATTATCAAGGAAGTAATATCAACATTATCTTCAGAGAATACAGGTATGTAGTTGCAGTCAGAACAATGGGGTTGTTTCATCTGTTTTTATGCTCTGTTTATGTTCCTTGGTCCGCTCACAGCAGGTCAGTGTGAGTGTAAATCAGACATCAATCATCTCTGCCAGGACAAAGGTTGTGTTATGTGACAGTGTGACAATACTTGCACACAATAGTATGATTATTGTGAATAGTCAGATGAATATAATAGTTTGATTAAAACGTTTACATGCAATGAAAGAAGAACGATTTTCCTAATAATCCTGTTTACATGGACACATCTGAAATCAGGCTACCTGAAGGGACTTTAATAAATGCACAAAATCACCAATCAAAATAAACATTCTACCACAGTGACCATATTATTTTTGGGAAGCCTGTTTGATTCTGAGTCCGGACATATACAGTTTGTATGTGAAAACTTTCTAAGATGCATACTTTCAGTTTTCACACACAGGTCATTACTTCTCTGCATTATTCATCTACATGGGCTAGCTCAGGCTGTGTTAGGTTACAGTATGTGAGGAGAATTGTTTCTCATAAGTAATGGTTTAATGTAATTGATTTGGCATAATACATGATTGCGTTGTAAAGATACATTCTTTCAGACCACTGTGCCCTCTTGTGGTAACTTCCCTCGCGCATAAGAGGGATGATTCCGCTTTCTGGTGCTGGCACTTGTGCAGATTAAATGCACTGCTGGAACTCCGATGAAGCCGTTTACACATGTCCTAATAATTCAAAAGATTGCTTAGAAAACCCGGTGTTTTAATTGGCGTGTGTTTACTTCGATTTTGACCTTACGCCGATTAAGAGTAAGGTATTTACCTGACTATTACCATACTGGTCCTACTGCCATAATACATTTAATATCGAATTATTAGTGTGCATGTAAACGTAATCATGTGACTGATACCTTTTGCTGACCTGGCCCCACCAGAGCACGCGCCTATACGATGACCATCTAGCCCATGAATCATTCTCCACCACTCAAAGTTTACACCAACAAGTTTTGAAAGCTGACACATATCTGTTTGCATTTTTTAATGACCTGATTGTACGAGGCGCTACATGGAACAAAATGTATTTCCCCATCCCTCAAACAGGCAAGTTCAATTTCATAGATGTACATAAAAGAAAATCACATAGGAGGGGAACTCACCCACTGGGATGAAGGGTTGTGAGGCAGCGCTGTGGCATGACATGCCAATGGCGTTCACTGCATAGACACGCATCTCATATTCCACACCTTCTATCATCCTCTTGGCCTCATAGGTAGTACCAGTGTAGGGGTCAAAGTTCAGCCTCATCCACCTGTAACTCTTCTTCTTCTTCCTCTCCAGCACATAGCCTGGGAAGAAAAAGTCAAACATTGTTACTGTAGACATCACAGGAGGTTGGTGGCACCTTAATGGCTGCAGTGGAATGGTGTCAAATACATCAAACACACGGTTTCCATGTGCCTGATGCCATTCCATTCATTCAGTTCCGTTCCAGACATTATTAATGAGCCGTCATCCCAGCAGCCTCCACTGATAGACGTGACTGTAGCTATCAATATACTATAATCAAACTACTCATATTTTTCTCTGTACATGTTCGCTGTAAACAAGTGAGCATTGTGTATGCCTGAACATAAGATCTGGTAAGACATTATGCACGCTACTGTATATCCTCACCAATGATCGGGTTGCCACCATCTGACTTAGGGGGGTCCCACTGGACAACGCAGGAGTCCTCTCCAACACTGAGGATCCTTGGGGCCGAGGGAGGGTCTGGTGCATCTGAGGAAAAGAAAAGGCCATTAAAAAAACATGAATAAGATCTGCAAAAAGATGATTCTGAGATAGTTGGCTTTAAAGTTTCAAACCTTCATTGGTTTGAATGGTGTCTGTAATTTTTATCTAGTATTATTTTGAACTTAACAAAATGCATTGGGGGTATATAGAGTACTAAATAGGTAAAGAACATTGAACAGTATAAGGCTATGACAAAAACTACATTTGGACAAAAATGCAGATAGAACCTTTGTCCCAATCTCCCGAAGTGTAAAATACAGAATAAGCAAGGTACAACCTGATTAAACTAATGTCTCTCATCTCTTTGACTAATGACCAAAAGAAAAATGTATCAACAAAAATCATTGTGAACAGAGGTTGTATCTTACCAACAACTTTGACGTTAATGTCAGCTTTGTCCTCCCCAGCAGGGTTCCGCACAATCACAGAGTAGAGGCCCTCGTCCTGTTTATCCGCTCCCTCAATAGTGAAGATACAGTGTCCCTTGGTGCTCTCCACGTGGAGCCTTCCATCTCCCTCTGTCATCACCTGACTCATCGGGACAGCAGATCATTAGTGGAGTCATTCTCATTCAACTGAACTAAAGGGATCAATTCCAATTCGTAATGCAACCGTTTATATCATCTGATCTGGGGTGTATTCATTAGTGCACACCGTTGCAAACAAGAGTTTCTTAAAGGACAAATTCAGGTAGGTCCCTCCTTGCTTCGGCTTGCTTGCTTCCAGTCTGTTGTAGTGAACATACCCTTGATGATACTGTTTATTGTCAAAGCCAAAAAAGGATGAAATACACTTTCCCAGGCACATTGGCTGGAAAGGATTTACCTGGTCATGCTTTTTGGCATGAAAACCAACCACACTGGGAGGTTTACTCATAGACTCAGCTGAAATGTTCATGCAAAAGCAGCTATAATACTTACAGTTCTGCCCTGGTGTCACCCCTTCGATGTCTTTCATTTCAGCAGAAGATTTCGAACATGCTCTTACCTGATTGTCATGAAGTATGAAACTGCATGCATTGTTTAATTAGCATTGAATGCCGTGGTAAGTTATCAGGCACCATGTTGCCACCCAGGCCTCTATTGGCACAGACAACATAAAATCATTGATGTTTTTAAGTGAACAGTGTGTGAGAGCATGAGGAATAAAAAGTAACAGGGATGTCAGAAGAGAAAGGACAGCATGAGACTGACAAAAATGCACAAAACTAAATATACATCGGAAAGAGGTGCATTTTTTGTAACCCAGGTGTTATGGAGAGAAGTAGTAACACAGAGATTGAAAGGAGACGTGCACAGGCCTCAGCGTTGGTGTTTAGGGCCACACTCACATCCCCATCCTTGATGCTCCATGTTTCTGCCGCCACCTCAGAGCCAGCCTACATGAGCAGAGTAAAGCAGTAAGGGTACTGAAGAGGAGGCCAGAGGGTATTCCCCTCTTGTTCTCCCCAACTAACCTCCCGTTCCCACCAGTAACCTGAGGGCATTTAGGTCATGTGATCACCTGCAGCCCTCCTACCTGTTGGGATGGGTGAGGAAGGGACATTCTCACCATGAAAGTGAAACAATTAGTCAAGACATAAATTAAAAAGGTTGACAATGGAGAACATGGGAAATCACAGAGTTGAAAGTGGAAAACAAGGTCAATCCCATAGCTGATAGTGAAAAAACATGGAAAGAAGCATTAATAATTAAGCTAGTCAACAGTACGTGGCCACTAGGTAGTGGAAGAGTTAATTGTATGAGTGAACATACAACGTATCAGACAGCTTATGACTTACTAACGGAGCAGACAAAACAACATGGTTCAGTCTTCTCACAGCAAGCCTTACCTGATCATCTGTACAGTCATTGGAACTGAGGTAGTCTCCCCTAAACATCCACTGGCCAGAGGCCAGCATTCACACAAGATTTGGTTCTGGGCTGCCAAGATTGGAATAGAAGCTATGTGCTAGCCTGTTTGGCTACTGAGGAAAACCAGCAACTTTACCTTTTCTCCCTTTGTCCAGACCACAGTAGGCGCTGGGTCTCCAGTGATGGGCACGTCCAGTCGCAGCTTGTTCCCAGCCACCACCACTATGGTGGAGTCGGCCGTGTGACCCATGCAGTCCAGGTGGATCTTTGGAGGATCTTCAGGAATAAAGAATGATGGACATGCAACATATGTAAATGTATTCTTAATCCGGCAATCCACGATATATAATCCTTGCAATTGAGTAAGAGGCTGTGAGGATGAAGAATAAACCATGGCATACCTTGGCGAGGCACATAATCAATCTTGACCTCTGAAAAGCAGACAAACACGCAATTAATTTATTAGATGAAAATGATCATTATGAAAAGACATGGTGTAATTGTAAAAGTACCCAGGAAGTTGAGTTTGGCTGAGAGGTTGAATGCGTATCCCTCTGGAACAAAGGTGTAGTCACCCTGGTCCTCGGGTTTGACATCATCGATAGTGAGTTTGTGGATCCTTCAGTGAGAGAACATCATTTTCACTAGTATTTGTCCAACTACTCAACAAACCTTCTGATCCTACCCAGTACAACAGTATGGATACCATATTCTCACCTGCCAATGTGTGTAATATGGGTCCTGGCATCAGCCTTCACTTCCACTCCGTTCTTGTACCAGATACCCTTCACAGTCTCATCTGAGACCTCACACTTAAACACAGCCTCGTCCTTTGCCTTCAACGTGAGGTCAGCAATGTTCTGGTACACCTCCAGTTCCTTCTCTAAAGAGTCAGAGGTCAGAGATGATTCACAATGTATGTTGTATATGAAGTATTTCAGAGTATGGTGTGTTCATTATGATTCTATGTTCTTCTGGGAGACTTTTACTAGGGAATCCTAGGTGACATGGATATACTGTATAACTTATACAGTATATGACAACACCAGATGCATAGAGGATCTGATCCACACAGGAAACAAATACTTTTAGACATCAATGGAGGCTGCAAGCTCAAAGTCTATCAACATAAGAGAGAGTACGAGACAGTTAAGGGTAGTGGACAGGTAGTGTCCGCAATGATCAATATAAACTACTCCACTCCTAGTGAAGGTTACAGCAGAATGAAGTTATCTGACAGGAGCAATGAGAAGCTGCTACCTAGAGCATAATGGGATTGGCAGCTGGTAATTCTTGGCAATGGCTAAATTTGAATAGAGGCGCATATAAACTATTGTTGCGAGGCGGGCCAGACACCAGACATCATCTTTAAATTCAACTACACGCAACACCCCCTGAGCGACACACAACAAAATAATACACACAAGATACTTGTGTATTCAGAGGTTTGTGCTTAGTCCCCTCCTGTACTCCCCATTCACCTATGACTGCATGGCCACGCGTGACTCCAACACCATCATTAAGTTTGCAGAAGACACAACAGTAGTAGGGCTGTTCACCAACAACGAAACAGACTGCAGAGAGGAGGTCAGAGACCTGGCAACCTCTTCCCCAACGTGAGCAAGACAAAGGAGCTGATCGTGAACTACAGGAAAATAAGGGCCAAGCACTCCCCCATTCACATCAACGGGGCTGTAGTGGAGCGGGTCGAGAGCTTCAAGTTCCCTCGTATCCACATCACTAAGAAACTATCATGGTCCAGACACACCAAGACAGTTGTGAAGAGGGCACAATGACTCATATTTCCCCTCAGGAGACTGAAAAGATTTGCATGGGTCCTCAGACCCTCAAAAGTATACAGGAGCACACTGCAACACACACACACACGGACACACACAGAAAACACACACACACACACACACATGCATATTGACGCCACACATACATTCACATTCCACCACACTCCACATACGCTGCTGCTGCTCTCTGTTTATTATCCCTACCTACATGTACTGTACATATTGCCTCAAATCTGCGACTAACCCGTACTCCTGGACATGTACTCAGTACCGGTACCCCTTGTATATAGCCTCATTATAGTTATTTTATTGTGTTATTATTTTTCCTTTTGTCCATGTAGCAGAAAATTATTACTTCATTTTTAAAAAACCCTGCATTGTTGTTAAAGGGCTCCTAAGTAAGAATTTTATGATAAGGTTGTATTTGTACTTGGCCCATGTGGAAAACAAGATGTGATTTGAATTTGTTTTGGTTTAATAAAAGTACATATACAAACATACATGTCTGTTTATATACAGTACCAGTCAAAGGTTTGGACACAACTACACACTCAAGGGTTTTTCTTTATTTTTACTATTTTCTACATTGTAGAATAATAGTGAAAACATCAAAACTATGAAATAACGCATTTTGGAATTATGTAGTAACCAAAAAAGGCTATTTGACCAAGAAGGAGAGTGATGGAGTGCTGCATCAGATGACCTGGCCTCCACAATCACCTGACATCAACCCAATTGAGATGGTTTGGGATGAGTTGGACCGCAGAGCGAAGGAAAAGCAGCCAACAAGTACTCAGCATATGTGGGAACTCTTCAAGACTGTTGGAAAAGCATTCCAGGTGAAGCTGGTTGAGAGAATGCCAAGAGCGTGTAAAGCTGTCATCAAGGCAAAGGGTGCTACTTTGAAGAATCTCAAATATAAAATATATTTGGATTGTTTAACTATTATTATTCTATTCTATTCTATTATTCTAAAATGGTAAAAATAGAGAAATACCCATGAAGGAGTAGGTGTGTCCACACTTTTGACTGGTACTGTACATCTACATCCAAAAGGTTCCCCAAAAAATTGCAGGTCTAACTTTAGGACAGCAAAACCAATGTATGCACTCTGCAGCTCTTGACATCAATGACAGAGCATTTATGGCCATGTTAGGATTGTAAAACTTAAGCTGATGTTTAGCTAAGAGATGGTGGAGAATGGGTGTTTTTAGACGTCATGATGACATGGCTAAGGTTCTGTCACAGTTGAAAATGCTGAAGTGACGTTGTTAATTGATGGTTGATGTTCAATCACGTAATGGTTTAAATTAATGTTGTTATTTAACTTTTGTCCTACGTTCGTTTTCATTGAATGGTCATCATCCAACGTCTCTACCACGTCTCCTGTGGGTTGATTCCCTATGCTCGCTGGAATAGGACAACATTTTTAGTTTGCTGTATTCCCTATCTTTTTTGAATATCCCTAGAAATATACACCTATTGGCACGAATTAGATATACAGAAGAAATTAAACACGCAGTACAACGGGACAGAATATATATATATGACCTTCAATTGTCTATATGTGTCTTTGTCTGTCTCTGTCTCTCTCTCTCTCTCCCTATATATATATATATATATATATATATATATATATATATATATATATAGAGAGAGAGAGAGAGAGAGAGAGAGAGAGAGAGAGAGCGAGAGAGAGAAAGAGAGAAAACAGAGAGAGAAAACAGAGAGAGAAAACAGAGAGACAGAACCCATACAGAGAGACAGAGAGAGTGCGAGAGAGAGAGAGAGACAGAGACAGACAAAGACACATATAGACAATTGAAGGTCACCTGCGCCAGCCTGTACCCATCAGATAAAATATATGGGCCATGTCTTCTAACTTTAGCTGGTATTTAAACATACTTGTGTTTGTGCTGTAACCTAGACATAGTGACATGTTTGATGGCGTGGGCAGCCATGTTTCAAGGTTAGGCAGAACAGGGGCTTGCTTGGAGTGACAGGAACATAAGAGTAGGCTGGGTCTCGGTGAAGGGTGAGGAAGATTATTCACATTGTTTTTTAAAATCTTCAGCCCAGTACTATAGTTCAAAGATGACTTTGTCTGTCTTTAAACTGGACATGCTTTATGGACTGCAGGTGGTTGGACCCCCGGATACTAGCTATGATGTTCAACATTGTTGAGCAGAGATGTATTTCAATCTGTTGTGTTGTCTGACGTGAGCACTTACCCGACACCATGAGTTCAGACATAGATTCACCACCATTGGTTTTAACTGTGTAGTGGCCACAGTCCTCCTTAGTTGCCTCATTAATGATGAGGACGTGCTTGCGCCCATCTTTCTTGAAGCGGTACTTGAAGGACTCATCCCTTGTCAGCTCCACACCATCTTTCTCCCTGCATAGACAGAGCACCACATGAGCACTAGCAGTATCAAATTCTTCATTATTGTCTGATTAATTGAATCTAGATTCGACATCAACATTTCTATATATATATATATATATATATATAATAAGCAGCACTATATAAAGACTATATAAACAGTCACTATAACAGGTGTCACTATAACAGCTTTGATTTGAGACAGTATCTAGTGAATGTGTTACAGAGTTGCCGATGTAACACTGTCAGCCATTTTGCATTTCAAATCGGCACTGACAAATGTTCTCAATATGTCACTTTTCTGAATGGTCATCACTTTACCACAACTATTTAATTTTCACCAATGAAGGCACCGTTGCACAGGTATTAATTAACAGTGGTATCATTGCAATCTGATACTGTATGTTTGCCCAAAGAAACAAATTGGCGGATAGATATTTATTTATGTGCCCATGGTTTGGCCCAATTCCAGGAACAACACAATATTTTATTTTGGATGGGTGACCATCATTCACGATTGCTTTCCCGCTAAAGGACAGGGGGCGTGCTAACAGCCCTGTGTGGCTGATAATTTACTGCATGTTGTGATATCCACCCTAGCCCTGTGGCAGATATACTGTGACTGAGATACTGTGGCAGAGACCCTGTGGCAGAGACCCTGTGACAGAGACATTGTGGCAGAGACTATGTGGCATAGACACTGTAATATATAGCCCAGCCCTTTGGCAGAGACACTGTAATATATAGCCCAGCCCTTTGGCAGAGACACTGTAATATATAGCCCAGCCCTTTGGCAGAGACACTGTAATATATAGCCCAGCCCTTTGGCAGAGACACTGTAATATATAGCCCAGCCCTTTGGCAGAGACACTGTAATATATAGCCCAGCCCTTTGGCAGAGACACTGTAATATATAGCCCAGCCCTTTGGCAGAGACACTGTAATATATAGCCCAGCCCTTTGGCAGAGACACTGTAATATATAGCCCAGCCCTTTGGCAGAGACACTGTAATATATAGCCCAGCCCTTTGGCAGAGACACTGTAATATATAGCCCAGCCCTTTGGCAGACACACTGTACCTGAGACACTGTGACAGGAAGGTCAGCATCTGTCTGTCAATCAGGTAAGTCACAGCCTGGGGGTGACTAACACGTTAAAGCCATGAGCGACACAAATGCCATCTACCGGACATGTGAGGAATGTGCACCATGCAGCGCAGACTCAAAAACTACATCTGTTTCAAGTCTTACAACCAGAATAATGTTATCCTCAAACCAAGATATGATGTGTGGATTAATTCTAACAAGGAAAACACAAAATACAGCTATTTCCTATATGAAACCTAATGTACCACAATGTCACCATATTAGTTATTACAGCCATCTGTTGTGTCTATCCGAGTTGTTGTGAAGTGACGTAATGTGAACAGTATGCCAGACCATGCTTTTGATGTCCTCGGTCAGGGACTTGGCACTTTGTAAATCTTAAAATACTGTCTGGTATGGCACCCATTGTTAACCTCCTCACACCTTCTATGGTATGGAAGTGAGTTTGATTTGTGGGTTGAGGGAACGTCTTACCATTTGACTGTAGCCCCTTCTTCTGACACCTCACACTCTAACTCCACCCGCTCACCCTTCATGACCATCTGGTCCTCCAGATGACTTGTAATAGTGACAGGAGGCTCTGCAGACACACAGAGAAAGAAACAGTAAGAACCACCATTATACCACCAGGCACTTTAGCAAATAATCATATTTGCCTTGTTGTGTTATGATGCTATCTTGATCATCACGCAGGCACAAATATAATGTCAGTGTGAAATGCATTCAAACGAAACATTGATGTTGGACCATTGATTTTCCACTTTCAGTTGTCTCACATGCACCTTTGACGAAGAGCTCTGTGGTGCACTTCTCATCTCCGACCACACAAGTGTATGTGGCATCGTCTGACAGTGAGCAGTGGTTGATGGTGAGGTATCGCTTGTTGCCAACACTCTCAAAGATGTACCTGGTAGATGGACAAGAACCTTCATTATCCACTCAATTATTCACTAGCACCTTTCATAATAAAATAAATGTTCCTTATTGACAGATATAGACAACATTAAAACCACAATAGCCTTCTGTGTAACACTCTTCCTGTTGATGATACATTGTATAGATAGTTGGTAAATTGGTTGATAACAGTTTAACATCAGTCATCATCATGTTTTCAGAGTAGACAGCAGTGTGGAGACCCCAAAAAGCTTCCATATTTACAATGGTTGACAGTCGTATTCCTTTCTAGCTTATTTCAGCCCTTTGCTACTGTTGGTACCTAGCAAAACAATCTCAGATGTGCTGCTTGAAATGATGAAAGCACTTACTTGCTGTTCATGAAAGGTCAGTAAGATCAGCACAGTCCATCCATGTGTTGTGTCGGGGGAGAGAAGAGGAACGTTAGCATGACATTATACAGCAATCTGAGAGATAGCTAATTGTATTGTTGAGTTGCTGAATAAACATGTGTTGTACACACATTTGTAAGAGATGGTACATCAGTAATTCATTCTAATTGAATGCAAGCTCAGAAAACCCTTTTTATTCTGATGGCTACCTTCCAGTTGATTGAATCTCCTGCCCATTCTTCAGCCATTTTACATCTACGTCTTCATTGGCCACCTCAATGCATAGTTTCATTTTATGCCCTTTTTCTACCTGGTAGGCAGGGTCCAGCTTCTTTAGGAAAACTGGGATTTGGAGACACAGACACGTGAGCAATTACTTTTCCTATAGTTAACAATACTGATCTGCAGAGGTAACATTTAGCTGTAAATACAGATACAGTAGCTAGCTTCTACAATGGAGGCTTGCATGGAGGGATGACTGAAGGGATGAATACCTAAATGGGTATTTGCAGTGTCCATTTTAGGGCTGGTTCAATCTCAGGATGCATAATGTATGAGCTGAAGGATAAGTGTTGGTTTTCACAAAAATAGAGATACCAACCTTCACTCTTCTTTTCCTCCTTCTTCATCTTCTTCAGCCTCTTCAACATCCCACGCAGGTCTGTTATGCCATACTGGAAGGCGATCTTCTCATACTCACTGGCTGGAGCCTTCTGAAGGATTTCCCATACATCCTCATCAGGCTCATTTTTCACCTGGGACTTAGAGGCACTGGCACAGAAAGAGGAGACAAGGGGACAAGGTAAGGCACTGTCTGAAGCCTTATCACTTAGCACTTAGCATTATCATTAGGCTACATTACTGACCATGCACAGTAACAGTTAGGTCTATCCATGCTCAATAGGCCTACTTATACATTTTCTTCATTACTCGCAATTTTCCATTACAATTTTCATTTGCATTCAGGTTTCACTCAAAAACTCATTGCAGTCTTCACATAACAGTCAGAACGCATATTATTACATCGACAATAATTGTTTCTTGCCGATGACCTGGTGAACCTTTAAAAAAACTGCTGCACTCATTCCGAAGCAGAACCCAAGCGACAAACGAAACAGATTAATACACACATCAAATATGATTTGCAGTACCCAAAATCGAATTATAGCACCCTAGAACCCACCCATGAAGACCACAAACAAGCGCAACAACTACAACAAATATAATTTATGCTGCAATAGTCTGCAGACATACAGAAAAGTGTCATAGCTATTGTAAAATATTGAAAATGAATTCCGATTAATCAGAATTATATAGAACATCAAATCCCAATAATTGATACTGCATTATGAACTTAGAAAAAAACATTCACATTTTCAACAAACAAGAGACCCTAAAACAATGTGCTTGCCAGTATAGGTCAATGCATGACATCAAGGTAAATGCCAGGGCATGAAATCCACTAGACTAGGAGATGGGTTTGACATTAAGGGACTGAGTGAGATGGAACAATGTTTGTGTGTGATGGGGCGGAAATAAACCATTGCTTTGAAAACAGGCGGAGTTGTGACTGGATATCGAAGGAAGGTCTGGAGAGTCAGTAATGACTCATTGTGATGATGCAGTGACACTCATAGGGAAGAAAGAGATGCAGACCACAAAGTGTTGTGAAAGCTTCTATTGTATTCAGATGTGTGCTAAATTCCCTGCACTCTTAGAAGAAAATGTGCCATCTACAACCTAAAAGGGTCCTTTTGCTGTCCCCGTAAGATAACCCTTTGAAGAACCCTATTTGGTTCCAGAGAGAACCCTTTTGGGTTCCATATATAACACTCTCCACAGAGGGTTCTACATGGAATCCGAAAGTTTTTTTTACCTGGATCCAAAAGGGTTTTACCTGGAACCAAAAAGGGTTCTACCTGGACCCAAAAATGGTTATCCTATGGGGACAGCCAAAGAACTGTTTTGGAACCGTTTTATCTAATAGTGTAATGTGTTCTAGCTTGTGTGGTAGAAGTGACAGAGTCTTCTACAGGGCATGAGGTATGTGAGTGTGCTAGGCAGAAGTAGTTTGGGACCAGTGTGAGATTAGCAGGAGGACTCAAGATGCATTGTGAGTAGGCAGCAAGACTGATCTGAATTCAGGTTAGTGAAAAAGTAACTGGGAAAACATTACATTTACATTTACATGTCCATTAATCCAATCTGTTGGGTAAACTAGTAGTAGTCACTTACTCTCTGTATAGGGAGGGGGACAAAGAGAGATGGACACAGTGAGATAACATGCCCAAGAGAAACAAGCTGACTGATTTGGAAAATAATGATGTTACTCAACTTTTTGTTCTGAAATAATCAGAGATAATTCACACTCACCTTTTCTTCAACAAGGCACTGAAGTCCAACTCTCCTGCTTCCTCACTTCCATCCACACTGCTGTAGAAATATCAGCGCCAATAACACAATGTCAGTACCCTATCAAAGCAATGTATTCTGACAGTTTGGTTATCATCATCAACATAAGAGATGAGCGGCACCCTTTAAAACAACATCAAACATGTTGTCCCCCACGAATGATGCCAAAATCTAAATCCCCATGAAATCTGCATTCCACACTGATCAATGGGACGAGGGATCTCAGGGAGAGGACAGCCGTTTTAAATGTGTCTGGAAGTGTTCATCTCCTCCCTCTGATCTCTGAAGCGATCAGGATTAAACGAGGGCCTGGTGGTTTATGTGGTAGAATTACAACACACGGCGGTGACTTCCTCCAGTGATATCTCTCATCCGACAGCCCTGGAGAACCAGTGCCACAGAAAAGCCTGTGTGTCTTAACACATCCTGGCACTTTCAATGCCATCAAACCAGGGGCAAGACCAAAACTCACTATGTCGGCTCACTGTTTGTGCAGCTGGCTCCGCTGTTTTGATAAAAGACCCCGTGGTAGATTAGAGAGAGAGTTTGAGTGACATATAAAGTTGGTGTGCTGATAAGCTGCTTGTTAACCCAGCCTATTGTACTCTCTCACCTCCAGACCAGAAGCTGGTTCTGTCAAAGTTGACACAATGACAGTGTTCAAGCTGTCAAGCTAAAGGATGACCCAGTGTATTTAACATCTATGGTGGTCTCTTTAAAAGATGAGGTCAAACCTTGTCTCTTTCACACCATGGCCGTCTTCTCAAAATTCAGCAAAGAAGTTACATATTTCCATAAACTGGCTCTGTTTGACCCAAAAGGAAAGCAGAGAAAAAGAGGGACTGAAACGCTTTCCCTGAAGTCTTTTTGGTAATCAGAGGCCCCAGTGTTTGGATATGAACCCCCAAGTTGCAGCAAACCCTCACTACCTTCCTGACAGTACACTTCTCTTCCTAGTAGCTCCACTCCTGACAAGTTGGCATTGCCAGATAGTTATTTCTCTCACATATCCAAAGGACTGTAAAGATACTATTACACCCCATTTACCTATTGTGTATTGGCACATACTGTATACAAAAAAGAGAAGCATGTAAATAACCATCCAACAATATGCACAGACTGCTAGTTTGGGGCTGTCTAGAAATGCTTTAGATAATACCATTGTACAAAGTTGATTTGCGTTGTTTTGTTGATACAGCTTGCTAAATAACAACTTGATATACTTTTCCTTTAAGCCTTCTCACTTTCTCTCACGCACACACACACACACACACACACACACACACACACACACACACACACACACACACACACACACACACACACACACACACACACACACACACACACACACACACACAAACACACACACATGAGTAGAGGCTGCTGAGGGGAGGATGGCTCATAATCATGGCTGGAACAGAGAGAATGGAATGGCATTAAACCATGTGTTTGATGTATTTGATACCATTCCATTTATTCAGCTCTATCCATTACCTTGAGCCAGTTCTCACCAATTAAGGTGCCACCAACCTCCAGTGACAGACACAAACACACACACACACAAACACACACACACACACACACACACACACACACACACACACACACACACACACACACACACACACACACACACACACACACACACACACACACACACACACACACACACACACACACACACACACACACACACACACACACACACACACATTTTTTCTTAGCTTACGTGCGCCTGAAAGCTGCCCTGATGTCAAACCCTTCCACAGCCCGGGCCTCTGAAACATGATAGAATAATCAGTTCTCTTCTCTATCATTGATTTTTATACCACAGGTACTATAGAAAATAACTGATATTTACTGTATGCTTTAGCAAGGAAAGGCACTAAGGAGAAAATAAGAACAATTGTAGTTTCTGTTAAGCTGCCCCTAGTGATTGTATTGTGTGGGGGCACCCACCATGCACAGTTAGGTCAAAGTTGCAGCTGTCAAACTTGTCCCGGGATGACACCTCACACCTGTAAGCTCCAGCGAAACTGGGCTTGGCTGCAATGATCTGCATCTCAAAGGTGTAGACCTGAAAACAAAGGTAAAAATTCCTGGTAATAATAATGTCAGCCAAAACCATAAAACCTCTGAAATCTTTTGCAAGGCGACCTCTAGGACTTTCCTGAACAACTTTTAACAGCTCATTGCAGTGTCCAACCTGTTCTTGTATCATGATGTTCAGAACTGTACATTGGTGACAACAGTATGTAACATGCTCATGCATGGGACAAAAGTCTAACCTTAGAGTTACGATCATAAAGCTCCTTGAGCTGCAGGTTCTTTCCAGACTTGCTAGCCAGGTCCATCCACTTCCCCTTAAACCACTTGATGGTGGGCTTCTTCAGCAGTGAAGCAGCATTCACTTTAGCCACAAAATTAATGTTCTCACCTGGACAGAACAGTAGGGATACATGCCTTGACATGCCCATAACATCTTTATGAATGGCTTGCATGAATGGCTATGATCTCTGGGGTACTGTTCCTCACTAAGTTGCTCTGGAGGAGAGTGTCTGCTAAATGGCTAAAATGTAATGGTGTCACTCACCCACAGCGACCTCCCCACTCTGGGGTTTCTCTGTAAACAGGCCAGTGAGGTCTGTCTTTGTGTCAGGGGCTTGACTTTCTGAGAAGGGAACAGGAAAATGTTAAACAGGACAAAGCAAGGGAGAAGCCGGGAGCAAGTAAACTACCAAGGATAGTTATACCTATATCTGTTTTTTGTTGGGGGGGTTTCTACACAGAAGCTCTGTGAAGGCTGATACAAAGCTAAATTGTGATACTAGCAAGTGCAGTGCACAACTTTTTCAGTGAAGTATCTTACAATGTCTCCATTGTCATGCATTGTGACCCTACAACATCACCACAAGCGTGTATCCAGTAGCTCAAAGGATCAGTGGAAACAATCTGTAAACATTGGTCTAACCATCAAATCCTGGAGTGTCATGTGGCTGTATATTGGCACCTGGCTGAGATGCTGCTGGTGTAGTGTCCGCTGCTGCAGGGGTCTCTGCTGGGGCTGGGGCCTCCGCTGGAGCTAAAGTGTCTATAGCAGCTGGATCTGGAGCTGCTGGGTCCCCACCCTGGGCTTCCTCTGGTAACAAATAATTTACCATGAGAGACTCATAGAACTGAATGTTTCTCGGACTGTAGGCCACACACACTGAGTCTACAAAACATTAGGAACACCTTCCGAATACTGAGTTGCATTACACCCCCCCGAAGGACCCCTGAAAAACTCAGATAATACTTTAATTCCACTTGACTCACATTTTAATTGCATAGACAATCCTGTGAAATCCACAATATCAAAAGTGTCACACAAGCAGGAAGATGGCATGCTTGGGGGAGGCATTCATGCAGGAACCAATGAGATGATCGGGGGGGCATTATGCAGGAACCAATAGGATGCTCAAGGGGTTACATTTTGTAGTGAAGCTTAGCCTTTGCATATGTTCTCTTAACTCATAAAATGTCTTAACATTTGAGAGCGCTTTGTTTCCGTAGGCACATGTTTGATGTTGTTTTCCCAAATTGATAAACATGTTTGTTAAATCTGTTACATATAAACGTACAGTAACATTGCACACATTTTGATTAATGTTTGGTATGCCTACGATATGTTGTTGCATTTCATTGACTATTTCTTCACCTCTAAGTGGGCACAATGTTTATAGAGCATATGGACTTTTGCAAGACTCACAAGGCAAGAGATCATTTTATTTCCATAAAAAGTGTTTGTTAGCTGTTTGTCCATGGCGCTCCCCATCTGTTTCAAATGTGCAGTAGTCAATGAGAGTGTTCAATTTGGTTAACAAAAAATGGAATTGCTCATTTGCTACGTGTGGCTTATTTGATTGAATAGAAGTTCCGTAATGGTTAGGTTGTTACGAATGCATTACGAATGCACTAATATGAGTGAATGCACGTGGCATTTCGGCAACTTTGAAAAAAACAACTTTATATCAGTTGTGCCTGTTGTCATAGAGATCGATAGATGACTCATCATGGATATAACCCATTTTAACATGGACATTGCCATTGAGGGTTCCACCATTTTAAATGTGTCAACAAGGTGGAGATTCCTAAGAGTTGGGAGCAATCAGCCAATAAAGAAGAAGAAAATGGTTTACTTTAAAATGGAGACAGCCTCAATGGCGCTGCCCAGATGGTCACAGACGCTATAATGGCACAGATATACAGTATATCTCTATGGCCTGTTGTTCATACAAGTATCTTCCCTCTCATTGGCTAGAATGGTTCCACCTGATCTCACCTCTTCCTGCCTGCCTCCCTTCCATCTTTAAAGGACATGTATTTCCATTGTCGGAGCGGTCAATCGACTATCTTGTCAATATAATAGACAATCTTTTGGTAGATGGCTCTGAGTGGGCCTATCTGTAATGTATTTGTGTGCGGGTGCATTCTAAGAATGCAGAATACTTAGAATACGTGGACAACTACAAATACTTAGGTGTCTGGTTAGACTGTAAACTCTCCTTCCAGACCCATATCAAACATCTCCAATCCAAAGTTAAATCTAGAATTGGCTTCCTATTTCGCAACAAAGCATCCTTCACTCATGCTGCCAAACATACCCTTGTAAAACTGACCATCCTACCAATGCTCGACTTTGGCGATGTCATTTACAAAATAGCCTCCAATACCCTACTCAACAAATTGGATGCAGTCTATCACAGTGCAATCCGTTTTGTCACCAAAGCCCCATATACTACCCACCATTGCGACCTGTACGCTCTCGTTGGCTGGCCCTCGCTTCATACTCGTCGCCAAACCCACTGGCTCCATGTCATCTACAAGACCCTGCTAGGTAAAGTCCCCCCTTATCTCAGCTCGCTGGTCACCATAGCATCTCCCACCTGTAGCACACGCTCCAGCAGGTATATCTCTCTAGTCACCCCCAAAACCAATTATTTCTTTGTCCGCCTCTCCTTCCAGTTCTCTGCTGCCAATGACTGGAACGAACTACAAAAATCTCTGAAACTGGAAACACTTATCTCCCTCACTAGCTTTAAGCACCAACTGTCAGAGCAGCTCACAGATTACTGCACCTGGACATAGCCCACCTATAATTTAGCCCAAACAACTACCTCTTTCCCAACTGTATTTAATTTATTTATTTATTTTGCTCCTTTGCACCCCATTATTTTTATTTCTACTTTGCACATTCTTCCATTGCAAAACTACCATTCCAGTGTTTTACTTGCTATATTGTATTTACTTTGCCACCATGGCCTTTTTTGCCTTTACCTCCCTTCTCACCTCATTTGCTCACATTGTATATAGACTTGTTTATACTGTATTATTGACTGTATGTTTGTTTTACTCCATGTGTAACTCTGTGTCGTTGTATCTGTCGAACTGCTTTGCTTTATCTTGGCCAGGTCGCAATTGTAAATGAGAACTTGTTCTCAACTTGCCTACCTGGTTAAATAAAGGTGAAATAAAAAATAAATAAAATAATAGTTGTAGGTGGCCTTCCTGCGAGGACGTCAATATTATGAAGGATTCGACTGTGAATTAAATAAGTTCTGATGATTATTATGTCTGCTTTAGACTATTATTCACACTGTAGGCTAATTAATGAATATGCATTTTACATGACCAGTTATGGGTGAACTATCATTTTGACAGAGGTATGTCCCAGGGGGAGCTAAGAGAATGTAATCGCCTGTTTGTTTCTTCTATTTTTTGGGGGGCAGTTTTGGTAATTGTTAGGAGGCTGATGTGAGCCTGTTATACCCTAACCTGAGTCTGGAGTAGACCGATTTGCCTGTCTCTCGGCATTTTCTTTTTCATTATAAGTGTTATGAGAAGTTTGGAAATATCTATTTTGGATTACTTTGTCAATATTGGCAATTGAATGTCTGGATCACCATTGACATAAATAAAAGCATAACTTCTGCACCTGGAACCTGCCTGCCTCTTGCAACATTTCTGCCCTTACCACTGCCACATTTGTCTACACTTATCTTGCAAATATTTCCATTTATCAACTTTGAACGGATCAAGTTTCCATGTGCACTGTGTTATCTCCTGTCAGATGCCTCTTGTGACTATCTATCCTGAGCACTTGCTGCTGTGGTTACTCATGAAGAAACAATATGTTTGTGCCAGGCCAGGGTGAAGGTTATCAGGGAGGGTTTTATGTGAATCACAGCAGCCCTGGACAGGCTGGAGCTGCTCCAAGTCTGAGCTCTCCACAGCCACTCTCTCTCTCTGACCCCAGGCATTTTATCCAACCACACACAGCTCCTACTGCCAGGCTGAAAGGGTTGCTGGGTGGTCAACTATGAAGGTAATGTTACAGTACACACTGTGCTCTGTGCTTGATGAAATGAAACATACTGAGTAATTGTCTAAAACAGACTGTGATTGAGGTGATAACAAGCAGCAGTGCAACAAACAGTGCTCAGTGTTCAAAACACATGTTTATGGTGTTTGGTGGCCTCTGTGCTCGGTGCTCCTCACACTGTGCTCATAGGTGAGTATGGCTCTGGAAAAAGGTCTACATCCTAACAGACTCCCACCTTCCTTCTCCTTCACTTCCAATTTGACTTCCTCCATGACTTCTTTCTCTTTCACCTTTAGGTCAAACTTGACTTTTGACCCACCGGCAATCACTGCATAGGCAGTGCTGTCCTCCTTGGTGACTGCTTGGATGGTAAGTGCTTGTTTCCATCTGCCTTGATCACATACTTGTCGCCAGAGGCAAGGTCCTTTGTGTTGCTCTGCCTTCTCACCTTCGCATCAGACTTCCCTGCCTCTGTCTCAAAACCACTGTTGCCCCTTCCTCTGCCACCTGAGTCTTTGGTTTCTTGGCAAATGTTGAGACTCGAGAGGGAGGGATGGGTCAGAATGAAATAATTCAGTTTAAGATGCCCAGTTTGTCATGGATTTTTGCAGTAAATTGTGATGTAAAGCCTTTGAAGTGCACTAAGATGATACACCATAGCAGTTCCATTATCAAAAGGAAGCTCTTCAGACAAATTACAAATAAGGTTATACAGTGCATTCAGAAAGTATTGTGACCACTTTCCTTTTTCCACATTTTGTTACATTACAGCCTTAATCTAAAATGTATTCAATATGTTTTTCCCCTCATCAATCTACACACAATACCCCATAATGATGAAGCGAAAACAGGTTTTTAGAGATGTTTGCAAATGTATAAAAAAAAATTGTAGGATTCAGACGCTTGGCTATGAGACTCGAAATTGATCATCCTTGAGATGCTTCTAAAACTTGATTGGAGTCCACCTGTGGCAAATTCAATTGATTGGACATGAATTGGAAAGACACACACCTGTCTATGTAAGGTCCCACAGTTGACCGTGTATGTCATAGCACAAATCAAGCCATGAGGTCGAAGGAATTGTCCGTAGAGCTCCGAGACAGGATTGTGTCGAGGCACAGATCTGGGGAAGGGAACCAAAACATTTCAGCAGCATTGAAGGTCCCCAAGAACACAGTGGCCTGCATCAATCTTAAATGGAAGAAGTTTGGAACCCCCATCGGGACCATCGGGTGACCAACAAACCGAAGGTCACTGACAGAGCTCCAGAGTTCCTCTGTGGAGTTGGGAGAACCTTCCAGAAGGACAACCATCTCTGCAACAATCCACCAATCAGGCCTTCTATGGTAGAGTGGCCAGACGGAAGCCACTCCTCAGTAAAAGGCACATGACAGCCTGCTTGGAGTTTTCCAAAAGGCACCTAAATGACTCTAAGACCATGAGAAACAAGATTCTCTAGTCTGATGAAACCAAGATTGAACTCTTTGGCCTGAATTCCAAGCATCACATCTGGCGGAAACCTGGCACCGTCCCTACGGTGAAGCATGTTGGTGGAAGATCGAACATCTCTGGAGCGACCTCAAAATAGCTGTGATTTGACACTCCCCATCTAACCTGACAGAGCTTGAGAGGATCTGCAGAGAAGAATGGGAGAAACTCCCCAAATACAGGTCTGCCAAGCTTGTAGCGTCATACCCAAGAAGACTGGAGGCTGTAATCGCTGCCAAAGGTGCTTCTACAAGGTACTGAGTAATGGATCTGAATACTTATGTAAATGTGATATTCCCATTGGTTTTTAAAATACATTTGCCCCCCCAAAAAACTGTTGCTTTGTAATTATAGGATATTGTGTGTAGATTGATGAGGGGGGGAAATGAAATACATTTTAGAATAATGCTGTAAAGTATCAAAATGTGGAAAAAGTCAAGGGGTCTGAGTACTTTCCAAATGCACTGAATAGAGCCTTAATTGTACCACAGTCTTGAATTCAGTTGAATGAATCTATTGAAATTGATAAATGCTGAAAATGCTGATTTTGTCGTTGCAATCATCTCTGCATTGCAGTGGGTTAATATCAGAGCTATCCAATGTGTTGTTAATGAGAGGTTTTGATTGTCTAATACATTTCTCCTCTCTGTGAGTCGTATCAGGTGTTTTATTACCCTCTAACCAGAGAATGGTTTCCAATCAGCCCATTACATCTTGAATGAAATGACCTCCACATAGAGCAAGATGTCCCTATGGGTTTAAATACAGAATGCATATGTGCCCCACTAATAAATGCACTCAGCAGGCGACCCCAGTCACATTGACACAGGTAGCACAGTAGAGGGATTAGTGAGACTATTTTAGTTGTGAAGCGAGCATAGAAAGAATGTTACACCTTTGCTGGGCTTCCAAGTGTGCTTCTTTTTTCAGGCAAGTGATGACTGGTATCTCCTCCTTAACCTTAACAGTGTATTTATTGGGCCTATTTATATTACATTTCACTCCAATTCCTCCATATAAAGTAAAGTAAAGTAAATCAGAAAAAATATAATATGAGGGTTGAAACATAATTTTAAATAACAGTTATTGTAAAAAGAAAAGGAAAAACAGCAAGCAAGCGAAGCAGCTAGCTAGCATTAGGACCAGGAAGTGTTTACCCAATGAACTTATATTCTTGTTTTATTTCAGTCCAAATAGTTCACCACAAATGATTTCTTCATCAGTTGGGGAATTCAAAACCACTTTGCAGTGCAAAGCATCTTTGTATCAGTAGAGAGACTAATTCTACATTTAAAAGATACTTCAATAAAAATCTGATTTACAGAATAATTATCTGTTGATAGCAGGGTCTTGATGCTAATACTAAATTACTTAGGGAGATCTTGAACACTAGATGTCTTAGTGACATACTGTATCTGAGTAACTGATTCTGGGAGGAGGCTGCATTGTCATCTGATCTGTTGAGTTGCTCTTTCCACAGTGAATGGCAATGCATTCCATGTGACCCAAAAAAGTGGAAAGTAATTTGTCGGGTTGGCATCCTGTGAGGCATTTCTGGATCATCGGCACGAGTGATGTATACACATGAACTCAGTGGTGCATGAGATGATGCACTCTGAATTTAGAACTTTGGCTTACATACACTCCCCTATGTATTTATTTGGACAGTGAAGCTAAAACTTTCAGATAAAATGTTTTATGAGGCGACTGTACAGAATGTCGCCTTTTATTTTGGGGTATTTTCATACATACATATTTTACCATTTAGAAATCAACTTACTTTATGTACCAGTTGCCATACCAGGCAGTGATGCAACTGGTCAGGATGCTCTCGATGGTGCAGCTGTAGAACTTTTGAGGACCCATGCCAAATCTTTTTAGTCTCCTGAGGGGGAATAGGTTATGTCGTGCCCTCTTCACGACTGTCTTGGTGTACTTGGACCATGTTAGTTTGTTGGTGATGTGGACACCAAGGAACTTGAAGCTCTCAACCTGCTTCACTGCAACCCCGTCGTTGAGAATGGGCATAACGGGATTTCTTATAAGCTTCCGGGTTAGAGTCCCGCTCCTTGAAAGCGGCAGCTCTAGCCTTTAGCTCAAGGCGGATGTTGGCTGTAATCCATGGCTTCTGTTTGGGGTATGTACGTACGGTCACTGTGGGGACGACGTCATTGATGCTCTTATTGATGGAGCCAATGACTGATTTGGTGTACTCCTCAATGCCATCGGAGGAATCCCGGAACATATTCCAGTCTGTACTAGATAAACAGTCCTGTAGCTTAGCAACTGCTTCATCTGACCACTTTCTTATTGATCTGTTGCGTCCTGCTTAAATGTTTTGCTTGTAAACAGGAATTAGGAGGATAGAATTATGGTCAGATTTGCCAAATGGAGGGTGAGGGAGAGCTTTGTATGTGTCTCTGTGTGTGGAGTAAAGGTGAAGTTTTTTGCCCTCTGGTTGCACATTTAACATGCTGATAGAAATTTGGTAAAACAGATTTAAGTTTCCCTGCATTAAAGTCCCCGGCTACTAGGAGCACCGCCTCTGGGTGAGAGTTCTCTTGTTTGCTAATGGCGGAATACAGCTCATTCAATTTGTCTTAGTGCCAGCCTCAGTCTGTGGTGGTATGTACAGCTACGAAAAATACAGATGAACTCTCGGTAGATAATGTGGTCTACAGCTTATCATGAGATACTCTACCACAGGCGAGCAATAGCTCGAGACTTCCTTAGATATCGTGCACCAGCTGTTATTTACAAAAATAAACTTAGCAAAAAAAGAAAAGTCTATTTTTCAGGACCCTATCTTTCAAAGATAACTCGTTAAAATCCAAATAACTTCACAGATCTTCATTGTAAAGGGTTTAAACACTGTTTCCCATGCTTGTTTAATGAACCATAAACAATTAATGAACATGCACATGTTGAATGGTTGTTAAGACACCAGCTTATAGACGGTAGGCAATTAAGGTCACTAAAGAGGCCTTTCTACCAACTCTGAAAAACACCAAAAGAAAGATGCTCAGGGTCCCTGCTCATCTGCGTGAACGTGCCTTAGGTATGCTGCAAGGAGGCGTGAGGACTGCAGATGTGGTCAGGGCAATAAATTGCAATGTCCGTACTGTGACATGCTTAAGACAGTGCTACTACAGGGAGACAGTATGGACAGCTGATCGTCCTCGCAGTGGCAGACCACGTCTAACAACACCTGCACAGGATTGGTACATCTGAACATCACACCTGCGGGACAGGTACAGGATGGCAACAACAACTGCCCGAGTTTACACCAGGAATGCACAATCCCTCCATCAGTGCTCACACTGTCTGCAATGGGCTGAGAGAGGCTGGACTGAGGGCTTGTAGGCCTGTTGTAAAGGCAGGTCCTCACCAAACATCACCGGCAACAATGTCGCCTATCTGCACAAACCCACAGTCGCTGGATAAGACAGGACTGGCAAAAGGTGATCTTCACTGACGAGTAGGGGTTTTCTCTCACCAGGAGTGATGGTCGGATTTGCGTTTATCGTCGAAGGAATGAGCTTTACACTGAGGCCTGTACTCTGGAGCGGGATCGATTTGGAGGTGGAGGGTTCGTCATGGTCTGGGGCGGTGCGTCACAGCATCATCGGCCTGAGCTTGTTGTCATTACAGGCAATCTCAACGCTGTGCATTACAGGGAAGACATCCTCCTCCCTCATGTGGTACCCTTCCTGCAGGCTCATCCTGACATGACCCTCCAGCTTGTCAATGCCACCAGCCATACTGCTCGCTCTGTGCGTGATTTCTTGCAAGACAGGAATGTCAGTGTTCTGCCATGTCCAGCGAAGAGCCCGGATCTCAATCCCATTGAGCATGCCTGGGACCTGTTCGATCGGAGGGTGAGGGTTAGGGCCATTCCCCTCAGGAATGTCCGGGAACTTGCAGGTTCCTTGGTGGAAGAGTGGGGTAACATCTCACAGCAAGAACTGGCAAATCAGGTGCAGTCCATGAGGAGATGCACCGCAGTACCTAATGCAGCTGGTGGCTACACCAGATACGGACTGTTACTTTTGATTTTGACCCCCCCTTTGTTCAGGGACATATTACATTTCTGCTAGTCACATGTCTATGGAACTTGTTCAGTTTGTCTCAGTTGTTGAATCTTGTTATGTTCATACAAATACTTACACATGTTAAGTTTTCTGAAAATAAACGCAGTTGACAGTGAGGATGTTTCTGAGTTTACATAGCCCGCCGCCCCTTGTCTTACCAGACGCCACTGTTCTATCCAGCTGGTACAGCGTATAACCAGCCAGCTGTATGTTGATAGTGGTGTCGTTCAGCCATGACTCCATGAAGGATATTACAGTTTTGAATGTCCTGTTGGTAGTGTAATCTTGCGCATAGGTCATCTATTTTATTCTCCAAAGATTGCACGTTTGCTAGCAGAATGGAAGGAAGTGGGGGTTTATTCAATTGCCTACGAATTATCAGAAGGCAGCCCGCCCTTTGTCCCCTTTTTCTCTGCCTCCTCTTCATGCAAATCATGTGGATCTGGGCCTGTTCCCGAGAAACAGTATATCGTTCGCGTCGGGCTCGTCACTCGTTAAAGGAAAAAAAGTATTCTGCCTGTCCGTGTTGAGTAATCACAGTCCTGATGTCCAGAAGTTATTTTTGGTCATAAGAGACAATAGTGCCAACATCATGTACAAAATAAGTAAGGAAATAAGTTCACGATTAACGCAAATAAACAAACAAAAAAACAATCGATTGGGGACATGTAAAACATCTGTGTCATGGCAGATTTCTTCCTCTGAAGAGGTGAAACAAGGATCGGACCAATACGCAGCGTGGTAGGTGTCCATGGTTTTTAATAAGAAAAACTGAACATGAACACATATACAAAATAATAACGTGAACTAACCGAAAAAGTCGCGTGTGACACAAACACTGACACAGGAAACAATCACCCACAAAATACCCAAAGAATATGGCTGCCTAAATATGGTTCCCAATCAGAGACAACGATAGACAGCTGCCTCTAATTGAGAACAAGTCTAGGCAACCATAGACATACAATTTACCGAGATAGGAAACAGCCCCATAAACATACAAAAAGACCTAGAAAGGAAACAGCCCCATAAACATACAAAAACGACCTAGAAAGGAAACAGCCCCATAAACATACAAAACCCCTAGACAAGACTAAACACATAAATCAAAATCAAATCAAATCAAATCAAATTTTATTTGTCACATACACATGGTTAGCAGATGTTAAATGCGAGTGTAGCGAAAATCCCCCATGTCACACTCTGACCTAACCAAAATAATAAAGAAAACAAAGATAACTAAGGCCAGGGTGTGACAATCTGCCTTCTTCTCCAGCTTTATTATAAATACCCTAAAATAAAAGATGACATTCTGTACTGTCGCTTCATATAAAACACTTGATTTCAAATCCAAAATGCTGGAGTATAGAGCCAATATAAGTTTTAGCTTCACTGTCCAATGTGTAGGGGATTGTAAATATGCAAAGTCCATGCAGACTCATTTGGTAACAATAGGCTCCATAATGATCCAGAATAAAATGACAGTGGACTGTATTCAATATAACCTAGCCATGTTTATGTAGTAGCTCTGTTTACACAACTCCTGCCACAGCACATATGTGCATTATTCCGAAAATTTGAATTCTGTGAGAACATTTTACAGGGAAAAAAAGGCTTGTTTATAGGTTGATGCAGAAACACTGCAATGTGAGAGGATGGTTGAACAACTGTCTTCATGAGTTCATGGGGGTGAGTATATAAGTGGTCTGTACTTTTATGTTAATCCTACTGTTGCTCTGCTTTGTAACCAAAACTGGGTTGACCTCTACTGTATGTGTTTTAAAACATTGAAAGACATGCATTGCTTAGCACATGGACCCTTTTCCCAAGGGCTGGAGGATGGAGGAGGGTGTGGTCAAAGAAACACAGTATGGAGACAGCATTACTTTTCTCACACAGGAGGAAGAGGGGGTGTTTCTTCTCTATTTTTAAAAAGGCTTGGAAGTAACCACCAGTACATTGCATTCGGAAAGTATGCAGACCCCTTCCATTTTTCCACATTGTTTTACGTAACAGCCCTATTCTAAAATGGATTCAATTCATTAAAAACAGAAATGCCTTATTTACATAAGTATTAATACCCTTTGCCATGGGACTCGAAATTGGGCTCAGGTGTATCCTGTTTCCATTGATCATCCTTGAGATGTTTCTAAAAACTTGATTAGAGTCCACCTGTGGTAAATTAAATTGATTGGACTTGATTTTTGAAAGGCACTTACCTTGTCCGTAGAGCTCCAAGGCAGGAATGTGTCGAGGCACAGATCTAGGGACGGGTACCAAACCATTTCTGCAACATTTAAGGTCCCCAAGAAAACAGTAGCCTCCATAATTTTTAAATGGAAGAAGTTTGGAACCACCAAGATTCTTCCTAGAGCTGAGCAATCAGTGGAGAAGGGCCTTGGTCAGGGAGGTGTTCCTCTGTGGAGCTGGGAGAACCTTCCAGAAGGACAACCATCTCTGTAGCACTCCACCAATCAGGCCTTTATGGTAGAGTAGTCAGACAGAAGCCATTCCTCAGTAAAAGGCATATGACAGCCCGCTTGAAGTTTGCCAAAAGGCACCTAAGGACTCTAAGACCATGAGATGGAACCTGTTCTGATGGAACCAAGATTGAACTCTTTGGCCTGAATGCCAAGCATCACGTCTGGAGGAAACCTGTCATCACCCCTACGTTGAAGCATGGTGGTGGCAGCATCATACTGTGGGGATGTTTTTCAGTGGCAGGGACTGGGAGACTAGTCAGGATCGAGGGAAAGATGAACGGAGCAAAGTACAGAGAGATGCTTCAAAGGTGCTTCAAGAAAGTACTGAGTGAAGGATCTGAATACTTGTGTAACTGTAATATTGAAGTTTTGTATTTTTTTATACATTTGAAAATCCTTCTAAAAATCTTGCTTTGTAATTATGTGGTAAGTTTTTGCTTTGTAAATATGTGGTATTGTGTGAAGATTGATGAGGGGGAAAAAACAATTGAATCAATTTTAGGATAAGTCTGTAATATAACAAAATGTGGAAATAGTCAAGGGGTCTGAATACTTTTAGAATGCACTGTACACTCCCTTTACAGTTTCAATGGATCAAATAGAGATAAAAACTGCACAGAAGACATACATAGCTAATATGAAGCTGAAGAGGTAGGCATTGGTAAAGTTCACCCTTGTAACAGCAACAACTTTCAAATGTCACCTCTCTGAAATGCAACTGTGAAGACAATAATCTATGACATGAGATGATCAGTGATCAAAAGTCCCACCAGTCCCACAGGTTGGGAGGGATTTGTTATTACAGAGGGAAAAGGGAGAGGAGGTAAAAAAATCCAGTGACGTCTTTAGATAGCAGCTGGAGATGCTGCAGTTAAACAAGATGGAATCTGATCAAGCACACTTACCTGTTTTTTTGACCGGCTCTGGCATCCTGATTGAACGTTTCTTCCAGAAAGTAACCAACAATAACTTACACACTCCTTCCTAGCTCACCCCTTGTGTTTAATAGTGGGGTTCCTGAGCAACCCCTCTTCACAACAGTACCAACCCACCCTCTTTTGTCACGATGTCTAGACCCAATCCCCTTTCTGTCTGGCAATGAGATAATAGACGTGCATCCCCTCATCCCTCCCTATCCTTCTACCCCACACTCACACAACCCCAGACCTCTCTGACCTCCTGCAGACCATATTTCAACCATCCCTTCTCCCGACACCGCAGCTGCATGACAGGCGAGGCGAGGGAGGGAGGGAATGGGAGGTGGGGGGTTAAATTTAGAACCTGAGTCCACCAACGTCTCCTGCTCTTTCTAGATTTGTGCCGCTGCCTGGCCTTGCAAAAAGTAGTAGCTGCTTCAGAAAACAACAGACAGGCGGCTAGAGTAATCCTTTTATCTGTTGGCAGGAATGTGACTGCTTTTCCCCTGGTGAACCAGGACTTCCAGGAATCCTTCCATGGCTGTCCGAAGCCTCGGCTTGGTGGCATAGCGAGGACATGACAGACTAACAGACTGACTGGAGTAAAGTATTATGGAGTGTTAACTGTGGAGGCGGTTGAGCAACCACACCTTAGTGGAGTATTTTGGGATAATAAAGGGATGTCTGACCCTGATCCTTAACATTACATCCTGATCATTTTAGGACTTTTCTTTTTGTGTTTTACCTTGGCCTTGTGTCTGCCCAGTTTTCTGAATTGTCCCAGCTATTATTGCAAACTACCTTATACTTCCTAAAAACAATACAGTAAAAGTCAAATGTTTGGACACACTTAATCATTCCAGGATTTTTCTTTATCTGTACTATTTTCAACATTGAAGAATAATCGTGAAGACATCAAAAATATTAAATGACACATATGGAATCATGTAGTAACCAAATAAGTACAAATATATTTGAGATTTTTCAAAGTAGCCACCCTTTGCCTTGATGACAGCTTTGCACACTCTTGGCATTCTCTCAACCAGCTTCATGAGGTGAACAGGTGTGCCTTTTTAAAAGTTAAATAGTGGAATTTCTTTCCTTCTTAATTGAGTCAATCAGTTGTGTTGTGACAAGGTAGGGGTGGTATACGGAAGATAGCCCTATTTGGTAAAAGACCAAGTCCATATTATGGCAAGAACAGCTCAAATATGTAAAGAGAAACAACTGTCCATCATTATTTTTAAGACATGAAGGTCAGTCAATTCGGAAAATTTCAAGAACTTTTAAAGTTTATTCAAGTGCAGTCGTAAAAACCATTAAGCGCTATGATGAAACTGGCTCTCATGAGGACCGCCACAGGAAAGGAAGACCCAGAGTTACCTCTGCTGCAGAGGATAAGTTCATTAGAGTTAACCGCACCTCAGATTGTGAAGCATTCATTTGGGCTGCTGAGTTCAAGTAACAGGCACATCTAAACATCAACTGTTCATCAAAGACTGCATGAATCAGGCCTTCATGGTCGAATTGCTGCAAAGAAACAACTACTTAAGGACACCAATAAGAAGAAGATACTTGCTTGGGCCAAGAAACACGAGCAATAAACATTAGACTGGTGGAAATCTGTCCTTTGAAAAAAAAAGGTTTTATAAGACACAGGGTTTTCTTTATAAGACACAGACTAGGTGAACGGTTGATCTCCACAAGTGTGGTTCCCACAGTGAAGTATGGAGGAGGAGGTGTGATGGTGTGGGAGAGCTTTGCTGGTGACACTGTCTGTGATTTATTTAGAATTCAAGGCACACTTAACTAGCATGGCTACCACAGTATTCTGCAGCGATACGCCATCCCATCTTGTTTGTGCTTAGTGGGACTATCATTTATTTTTAACAGGACAATGACCCAAACACACCAGGCTGAGTAAGGGCTATTTGATCAAGAAGGAGAGTGATGGATGCTTGTATGCTCTAGTCGGCTGGCCCTCACTACATATTCGTCGCCAGACCCACTGGCTCCAGGTCATTTACAAGTCCATGCTAGGTAAAGCTCCGCCTTATCTCAGTTCACTGGTCACGATGGCAACACCCATCCGTAGCACGCGCTCCAGCAGGTGTATCTCACTGATCATCCCTAAAGCCAACACCTCATTTGGCCGCCTTTCGTTCCAGTACTCTGCTGCCTGTGACTGGAACGAATTGCAAAATCGCTGAAGTTGAGACTTTTATCTCCCTCACCAACTTCAAACATCAGCTATCCGAGCAGCTAACCGATCGCTGCAGCTGTACATAGTCTATAGGTAAATAGCTCACCCTTCTTCACCTACCTCATTCCCATACTGTTTTTATACTGTTTTTATTTATTTACTTTTCTGCTCTTTTGCACACCAATATCTCTACCTGTACATGCCCATCTGATCATTTATCACTCCAGTGTTAATCTGCAAAATTGTATTATTCGCCTACCTCCTCATGCCTTTTGCACACATTGTATATAGACTGCCCATTTTTTTCTACTGTGTTATTGACTTGCTAATTGTTTACTCCATGTGTAACTCTGTTGTCTGTTCACACTGCTATGCTTTATCTTGGCCAGGTCGCAGTTGCAAATGAGAACTTGTTCTCAACTAGCCTACCTGGTTAAATAAAGGTGAAATAAATGGAGTGCTGCATCAGATGACCTGGCCTCCACAATCACCTGACCTCAACCCAATTGAGATGGTTTGGGATGAGTTAGACCACAGAGTGAAGGAAAAGCAGCCAACAAGTGCTCAGCATATGTGGGAACTCCTTCAAGACTATTGGAAAAGCGTTCCAGGTGAAGCTGGCTGAGAGAATGCCAAGAATGTTGAAAGCTGTCATTTAGGAAAAGGGTGGCTACTTTGAAGAATCTAAAATCTAAAATATATTTTGATATACAATATAACTTTTTGGGGGGGGTTACTACATAATTTCATAGTTTCTATAATGTAGAAAGTAGCAGAAATAAAGAAAAACCCTTGAATGAGTATGTGTATCCAAACTTTTGACTGGTACTGTATATGCTTTCATTTTCAACCTTGTTTTATTGCTCAGTCAGTAATAAATGCCGGAGGGTTCACTTAAATCAATCCTCACTGTTTCTATGATTTTGCATTATTCAATTGAATTATTCTAACTATATCCCTGTCCTTTATGTCTCCTTTTCAGTTGTATTTATTAATTGATTTACCACAGAGGAACTGTAGGGGAAATACACTTAAAACTATTATCCGTCTCTTGATGGTGTCCTCCCTGGATACCTCACTTTGTGTCACTTTTCACTGCAGACTGTGCCCTGTGCTCCCATCATAGAGCTGTGTCAGCACCCAGAATTATTTACACCTACAGGCTTCAGCTGCCACATAACTGGGCTGGGGGTGGGTGGATGGTGGGGGACGGGGTGGCCTTGTCCGCTGCCAGTGGGTCCAGTAAAGTCTCCATGGCTGCCCACATGTCTATATATTATCTGGCTCGGCCTCTGGGGTTCTGCGTAGATGGCTGTGATTCCCAGAGGATTTGCTAAAGCCAGCCTGTGATGTGCTGGAACAATGCGAGGATGAGTCGACTAAAACCACATGACATGTGAGAAATAGAAATGCTTTCGAGTTCATCACATGCAGATATGTAACTGAGTCATGCCAACATCCAAACATGCCAACATGCGTTATACAGAGAGCACATAGAGTACGGAAGAACAACTGGTCATATACACTTTCTTACAGTTCAAACAGAGGTCTATGATTGAGAGCATGGGCGAAATATCCCTGTGTTGGTATTTTTTATTTATTTTTTATAATATGTTTATTATTTTACAATAAAAAATCGAATAAAAAAGACAGCAATACTAACAATGACATTCATTGTACTGTTGAATGGGATGGCCAATTTAGAGGACAAAACACAACTTAACTCACACATACACAGAATAAAACTAAATCCTATTAGGTGGTACATGTATAAGAAGACAGCATCTAGTCATTACAAGCAGTGTAGTTAAGCCAAAAATAGATATTGAGTGGAGTACAGCACAGAGTAGCAGCAGATCGTCAGCCCAGTTATGAAGCAGGACGAGACCATTCATCCAGTATCGGCTGCCATATTTTGTAAAACATTGGACTTCTATTGGAGGTATTGTATCGAATCTTTTCCATATGTATTACATTCCCTAAATCCCGTAACCACATTTCAAAGGTGGGTACAGTCTCCAGTTTCCAAAATTGCAATATGAGCCTTTTGGCTAATAGAGTACAAAGAGAGACAGCTTTCCCTTCGTGGTTATTCCCATCAACTGTACCAAACAGAGCGGTCAATGGGTCTGGGGCTAGAGTGTTGGTATTCTTAGGCTAGGAATACATTGCACCTTAGCTCAGAGGAGGCAAGGGTCTGTGCTTCATCTTTGAACACAAGCAGATGATAAGGGCTGGGTCACAAGCCTCTTCACCCTCCCCCATTTCAGGAACAAGTCAATGGGATGTGACAGGGAAGTAATAGTCAAGGGGAGGGTCCGGAAAGGTTGCAGGTTATGTTCAGAAGGGTTTACTTGCCAAAGTCTTGAGCTAACATGAGTTAGTATGTAATACACATGCAATACCATCATACAAATATGGGCGGCAGGGTAGCCTAGTAGTTAGAGCGTTGGACTAGTAACCGAGCTGACAAGGTACAAATCTGTCATTCTGCACCTGAAGAGGCAGTTAACCCACTGTTCCTAGGCCGTCATTGAAAATAAGAATTTGTTCTTAACTGACTTGCCTAGTAAAATAAAGGTAAAATTAAATAAATAAAAAATATACAAGCTTTATACCACTGAATACTCAAATCTGATTAGCAAAAGCTAACGTATAATATGTTGTGTTTGTATGCCGCTACAGCAAAGGTTAAGCAATAGGAATTGCTTATCCAAAGTCAGTGCATTTCAGAGTATCAAATCAATGTCATTAATGCTAAAGAGTTCTTTATCAGTCTTTTTGTTAACGTTGCATCTAGTCTAATTGATGTCAAATGTACACAATGGTCAGTGAGTCCAACAGTGCGTAGAAGAAAGGAGATCTCTGAGGACTTCTAGTGGTCATCTGTATTACCACTCCTGTAAGCATTCTGGTGATAATGATTGACAGTATCATTTAAAACAGCCCTATTTCTAAGTGCTAATGGAATGTAAAAGGTCCAGATGTGTGTGCAATCATTGAGTCAAAATGAAGTTCACATAAATGCTTTTTACAAGAGCAGCAAAAACAGTTATTGTTGATTTGAACACAAACAATAATTATTACATTGATAACCATCTTGAATACTATATACAGTTAACTCTCTCTCTCTCTCTCTCTCTCTCTCTCTCTCTCTCTCTCTCTCTCTCTCTCTCTCTCTCTCTCTCTCTCTCTCTCTCTCTCTCTCTCTCTCTCTCTCTCTCTATCTCTCTCTCTACCCTTCTTCAGGACTTCCACTATGTTTCTCCCTCTACAATTGGGAATATGGCCTCCTCTCCAAGTGAGACCTCCCCCCCAGCACTTCACCACTGAACTGATAAGTCAGCTTCTTCTTTACCTTTTTGACCTCGCCTGTCTTGCCGTAGTTGCGAAGAGCCCGTGCCATCTTCTGGTAGGTCATTTTCTTGCGGTTGCCCTTCTGTACGCCCCACCGATGTGCCAGTGCCTCCTTGTGTTTTGAGGAGAACTGGAAGGTGCCCTTGTCCCTGTCCATCCACCAGATACTGTCCTTCATGTCCCCATTCCTCAGCAGATCCAGCAGGAACTGGTACAGACGGATCTTCTTCTTGTTGCCTATATTAATGTTGATAAAAGTACAAAATGGTTAAACATGCAATGAATCAGTTGAGGATGTTCCCTAACTATGACCTACATGGAGTAGGATTATTGTGACCTCAAAAATAAAAAATATGTGAGATATTAGGTATGCATTTATGAATGAATTCCTTACCCAATTCTCCCCTTGTTACGTGGGCGATGTGGTCCCTCAGACACTCCTCATCAGACACTTCTAGTGGAGGGCTGCGGCCTCCTGGCTCCTCGTCGTCTGAGCTCCTCATCGTCTGAGGAGAGGGGTGCAAGTAGCCCATGGCACGAGGGTAATATGGCACCTTGGACACCACAAACAACAATAACCATGTAGTCATTACAATACAAAACCATCATTACAATTACAATACATTATTTTTGGAGCAGTATTCACTGAGAAATTACAACTAAACAAATGAGATACCAGGCTGATCATGTTATATACACAGTGAGGTGCAAGTGTTATTAATGACGGCAACCGTTTTTACTCCCCCAATCAACTTTCCCCACCACAGGTGGCTGATAGCACCTTAAATTGGGAGGACTGGCACATATGGCAGAATAAATGGAATGGTATCAAACACTCCATTCCAGCCACCTGTGATGCAGAACAAATCCGATTGGTTTCGAACTCTGAATCTTGTAAATAACTTTGAGTTACAAGTTGTAATGTTTTAAAATCATGTTTGTGTTACAGTAGTCAAACAAATGTGACAGTATCTCTAAGATACAACTGGTCTTCTGACTTGAAGCCAAGAGTAAAATGTAGAAAACTAGCAACCTTATGCTGAGCTAATTAGAGCAATAAAGCTAGCTAAGCATTTAGCAACCTCTTAGCTACTCATGTTGAATTTATAAATAGAATGTTGAGTCATAGAATATAGCTAGCTAGGTCTTGAATATACCTGTACATCCCATTTACTTTATCAAAGTATTTAGTTGAATAAGCTATATAAACTTCTGGGGGAAGAAAAGTAAAATGCTAAGCTAAATGTAGCTTAGCTGAGCAGAGACCTACTGCCTTCTAATGTTGAATTATACAATAAAAATAGCTAGCAAGTTAGGTCTCAAATATGCTAGTAGGTCAGTTAATATTTGTTTTATTAAAAGTGTAGTTGAATAAGCAATATCAACAACAACAAAATGGAACAGACTGTTTATGCTACCCTGGGGGCAGAAATGGTAGTTTGGGTCAAGATCACTTGGTGCCCTAAGGGTAGACTTTAAGCAGACTGGAATAAACTGTTTAAATTCTTCCCCGGGGGCAGTAATGTTAATTTGGGTTAAGATCACTTTGGTGCCCTAAGGGCAACCATGGACATATGGTCATTTCCATGTAAAAGGACCCATGAACAACAACATGTGACGTTCATAGGAGAAATTAAGACAGATATACATTTTTCAACCATTTTCCATTTTCCAATTAAAATCATTTTGAAGTAAGACCCCTGCCAACTAATATCAACACTTTCATATTTATATGTTTCTGTCTTCTATAAGGTTAAGAACATTGCCTTGTGCTTTGAAATTCCGTTACCAAAACCCCACATATCTTTAAGATATTTTCTAATTTCTCTCCTTCATGAGGAGGGAGGATAATGAAAGTTCACAGAAATAATAAGTACACCTATCAATTATTATAGTGTTTTTACTGATATCAATTTTGTTCATAAATTATTATGTGATAAAAACTCTAAATTCTGTTACCAAATTGGTAATGGAACTTCCCAAATATCGGTAATGGGATTTCTGCAATTTAATTGGCTACAATGGGAAATCACAGTATTTACAAACCACAGTTGGGTTCACAAGTTTGGAGAACACAGTACTATCCCCAAATAAAAGTAGAGTAGAGTTCAGTACAGTAAAGAAAAGTATAGTATAGTACAGTACCGTTCACTATAATGTAATGTATTGTACTATACTGAACTATGCTCTACTTTACTTTACTCGATTGTACTCTACTGTACTATACTAAACTCTACTCTACTGTACTCTACGGTACTGAACTGTATTGTACTGTACTGAACTCTACTCTACTGTTCTGTGCTCTGCTGTATTGTACTCTACTGAGCTCTTTGGTGATGTACATTTATGTCCAAACTTATGAAACATAGATGTCTATGACTGGTTCAGATTTGGTCCAGTTCGGACCAAGCAAATTTGGTCTCGTTTTGGGGGCAGAGCTCATTAAAATAATAGCTGTTGTGTAGAATAATCCCCAAATATGGATATTTGGATATTGCATATGTATACCTTTCTGTACCTATTTAGAACAGATCCCCATGAAGAGAATGACATTCATATCCATAATTAAGCATTTCTATGTAGTACAGATCAGGTACCCATGATGAAACTTTGTTACCGCAATTCAATTACCCGGTGTAAATCCACTTCACTTGTAGTTCCATAACCAAAATAGATTTTTTCAAAGGTGTCGTGCCATAGCTGACACCCCATTCTTTCTGCAGACATTGTTGAATCCTATTTTGAATTCTTAATTCTGAGTTTTTGGAAAACGTGGACACAAAAAACTGAGGGAGATTTTACAGAAATTCTGTTACCAAACTTTGAATCTGTACAGGTCTTCCAGTAAATGTGTTTTTGTTAAATTTTCTGTGTAAATTGTTAAATGTAGCCCTTGTGCATAGAGTCCTTGTGCACTGTATGGTTTGTTAAACTTTAAAATAAATCAGTTTTGTTTGGCATACATTTTAAGTGAAAAATCTGAGTCGTGGAATTGCCCTTTTCTAAATCCTATCTTCAACCAAACTAACATTTACTGGCATATTTGAGACCTAGCTAGCTATCACTATTCTTTGACTCAACATTAGTAAAATATAGCTATCTGCTAGCCAACTCGTTCTGTTTAGCTTAGCATTTTATTTTGATGCCCATGGAGTAGCATAACTATCCATCCCTGTTGTTTTTTGTCATATAGCTTATTCAACTTAACATTTCAATAAAGCAAATGTTACCTGACTTACTTGTATATTTGACACCTAATTAGCTATAGTAGTTATATTTTTTCCTTCAACATGAGTAGCTAAGGTTGATAAATGCTTAGCTAACTAGCTTGCTCTGATTATCTTAGCATGTCGCTGCTAGCTTGCTGCATTTGACTGTTTCAAGTCAGGAGAACAGTTGTATCTTAGAGGTATTGTCACGTTTGTCTGACTACCCATAATAACAACTTGTAACTCAAAGTTTTATTTACATGATTCTCAGTTTAAACCTTCGCCATGTTTTTAAGAGCAGTATATCTGTTAACCTTGACCTGTTTCTTGACGATATAATCATCTCAAGTTAGCCCAGCGGTGGCAAAGATTATAGGGCACCTCCCCGCTGCATGATGTGTGATGTGTGGTTGCTGTTACAGCAGTTTGAATGTTTGGCCGTGCAAAATCCTGTCCAAGCATTCAGCACACAGTTCTAAAAACCCACTGTTTCTACTCTGAGGCAGTATGTCAGTTCCATTCACAAATAGAAAAGGCATCTTTAAGGATATTCTCATCCACACTCATTAATTAATGCTCTCTGTTTAAAGTGTAATATTTACAATGTTACAATTTAAGATTTTACACTAAGAAGACTGACAATGATTTGTGTGTGTGTGTGTGTGTGTGTGTGTGTGTGTGTGTGTGTGTGTGTGTGTGTGTGTGTGTGTGTGTGTGTGTGTGTGTGTGTGTGTGTGTGTGTGTGTGTGTGTGTGTGTGTGTGTGTGTGTGTGTGTGTGTGTGACATAATGTTGGGGAGGCCACTTCTGTTTAAAAATATATATTATTTTTTCATCAGCCGTTAGTGAGTTGGCAAATTATAGTTCTGTAGCAACACCAGCAGGCCCCAGTTAGGAAAAGGCCACAATATCAAACCATCTGTGTGTAGGCGCACCCTACATCCTCCACGCAACACAGCTCACCAGTAACAAACAGTAGCCCAGATACACCTTTCATAGTCATATCTTTATCTGAAGCCAGATGGTTGATTTTATGTTTACCTGTTATTAAACCTTTCTGAAGCATTGCTATTGCACTAGAGGGGACATGTAAATAAATTATGCTACTTACTTTAGTCCTGAACATTCAGAACATTCTCTATTAGTCATGTACACTACATCTGCTTGAAAAGAATGACCAACTCCAACGCTCTGTCTGTGTTAGAGGAAAAGAGGGGTCAGGGGGTGGGCTCACCGGTGGGGGTAGGGCATGGTTGTGTCCCCCAAGGCCAGGGTCCAGAGAGAGAGTGTCAACATCGCTGTAACGAGCCATACTGGGTAGATGTAGTTGCTGGACACTCTGGAGCTCAGTGAAGTGGCCCCCTGGGAGGTTGTCAAAGTCCAGAGGATGGGCATGATGAGTGGTGTGATAGTCCCAGTGATCTGAGTAGAGAGAAACATTTTTTTTGTTTAAAAAGTGTTCAGCAAAATATTTTAGGCAGTTTCCTGTTCACACATCTTTGCTTTGGCAGTTGTCTTTTTCTTTCTTTTTAGCCCGAATGTCACAAATGTGTTAAAAGTTTCCGCATGTACACATGTTTTAGTGATCTGTTGTGTTCGGTCCTGACACTGCACCAGAGACTTGCCATTATTATTTTGTAATAATTTAGTTTGTTAAATGGAGCAAAGACTATATAATTCTACAGCTCGTACTAGTAAATACCAGTTTATTCTTGGCAGTAGGATCAGTTGATTACAGGAGAAAATACAACTGAACCTCTCCATTTCAATAAACCCCAGGGGGGGAAAGTTGTTCTACGACTGTAGGTTGAGTGCCTGACAGAAATGGCATCTGTTTCCTGTACTCCATGGGGGCAATATGGTTGGCTCCAGCTGCAGTGTCTTGATACCTTTTATGTAGAGTATTGTCTTTAATATAGCTACTGTGTGTGATTTCCTCAGGCCTGGTCAAACACATATCTAGTTGGGCCGGCACTTTTCACTTCCGTATAAGTGATATTCAGATTGTTTATTTCATCTACAATTATGTGATGGTAAGTTCATCAGAGAAAGGGAAATTAATTAAAAAAATATATCATTGTATCATAGTTATGAAGATTATCAATAGATAATACAAGAGGTATTAATACTAGGAAAAATGTTGTAGTGTTTTAAAGCTCACCTCCTTGACTCTCTGCATCGATGACATAGGGATATGAATATTCTGACATCTGTTGTCTATAGATGTCGGGTTCGTACATGTCTTCTGATGGCTGTTAAAACAACAATAATATCCTCAACTGAAATCATAACAAAACTTCACATAATGTTTTACTATTGTTTCCAAGGAACTGACACTCAACATCTATATACACATTTTATTTCTTCCCTTGATAATGTTTGTTGATAATGACATTGTTGAACAACATTTTGAGCTTTTTAAACTTCATTGACATTTACTACAATAATTTAGCTGTTTTTTTTCATGGTCGGTCATAACCTTACAAAATTGATTTTTGTGAAACAAAACATATTGTTATATGTATAAACTATTATGTTAAAAATATTGTTATTTTGACAGTATGTAGACCACAAAAGTACCAACATTGTGTACCAGTTTAAGAGTTTGAACATTAATGACGTTACAGTAATCTATTAACATATTTTAATTCATTATCATAACTTGAAAAATGTAACGTTAATATGAAATTCAAACTTGAATTCAGTGAGCTTACAATGCTTGAGATGCATTTTCTGTATAAGTATATCCTGTGGTATATAAACAAGTACATAAGCTCAACAAATAACCACATACCTGTATATACTTGGGCCTATAACTGAATTAACACAAATTGTTTGACACATTGTGTACTTACAGGACCAGGTGAGATGAGGTACCCCTCCATTCTGTACGGATGCAACATGAAGGCTTCTTCTTGAACCGACCTACTTCAGGCACTTAGCTTCAATTGTTTCTCACACTCTTTCAAAACGTTTCCCGCACCATTGCACAACGTTTACCAAATTTCCTCTCACCAAACGAAACCCAAAATGTCTCCCTCTGCCTACACAGCTTTATCCACTTGTAAGTCAAGCTACTCTCTGGGACTCAAATTTTGTATTAAAAAAATAAAATAAATTAGCCCTACTCAATGACTGAAAATTAAAAGGGAACCTGATATTTTGACTTCTGTATATCTTTGTGGGTGTACACATCTCAGTGTGTCTGGTGGCGGTTCCTGGTCATTGGTGATTTGTCAGGGGGAGATTCTAACATCTCACATTTATTAAGGCTCAATTGCGTCGCCTCCCAAACCAGCCAATCATTTCAAGGCCTGTCTCAACTGTCAAGTCTTTTAGCATAGCATCATCTGTCAGTGGGCAGCATCTTTGCATCTCATTGTGACCAAATTTCGCCAAACACATTTTTTTTTTTTTTTTGTGGCTAAAGTGCAGGTATCCATATTCATATGCCTTGCATACACTATGGAAATCTAGATGAATATTACAAATATAATATTAAACCTGTTTACCATGTTTCAATGCCAGATAACTAAACATTGTCATTTCACATTTTAAATTGGTTTAATTCCTACTTCTCAGACCAGTATCAGTGTGTACATTGGATGTGGTGTTCAGCAAGGTTCGGCACTTGTACCCCTGTTATTCCCTATACTATGCTATCCCTTCAAATAAACGTAGTGGTGTACATATGTCAATTAAAAAACAGACCAGTAGCTTGAGTTGTAGCCATATCAATGGAATAATGACTCACATACATCAATGAATTCTGCTGCATTTCTGTCCAAACAACTGTTTTATCTGTGTGTAGATTAGCTGGACAGATAATCATGCCACTTCCTTTTTGCAATCCTGCAACAGCTGTGGAGATTAAGGGAGAGGAGATAAAACACCTCCTGTGACAATAGTAGTGTTGGTGGGGGGATTCTTGAGAAATCGTAAATATAATATTTTCTGACCAAATGTGTTTTTCTCACCAAAATATTCTTCCTCACAATGGGTACAGTAGCTCTGCTACTAGACTCAGATTACCCTATTACCTGACCCTATGGTCTGGCTTACAGGACACAGTATGAGAATGCCTTTTTTATCCAAGACTAGGCAGTGTCTGGGAAACCAGCCCTATCTGTCTCAGGTATCTCTCCCTGACACAACATCTCTGTTTTAACTTGAAGAGAAGTGAGGACACAAGCCAAGCCTCCACTGACAGGCTTGTGTAGATTTTGGACAGCGGAAGAGTGCATCAGTCTGATAATGACCAGGTACTTGAAATACTGTAGATAGTAAGATTCAAATCACACTGAAAATAATTTTTGGAATGATTATTACATTCCCTTGGTTGTTCAAAGCTTAATATAACATACAACCAAAAACCCTGTAGTCAATATTGTTTTTATTATAGATGTCCATGTATTCTATTGTTTTTCCTCTCCTTTATCTCTATCAAAGACTGTGTTGAATTTTCTGTGAATTGTTATAAACTTATCTGATAATGTTTTGATGTGCTACGTAGCACCAAATACAATGCGTTCTTTGTTTAATAATCAACATTAACAAAGGCAAACAATCAGTTTGACTTACTGGTTGCAGTATAACAATCTTAATTTGGTAGTCCTGTGCATTTGATGTTGGTGTACATTGTTGGATTTTGATTTACGTGGCTTTTCAGTTTGCCTTGCTTGCATGGTCTGGGGTTATAATTTGAGTCCCCTGCATCCTTCTCTACCACTTGTAGGTCTGCTAAAACCACACAGCCTGTCCATGGCCCCCATGTTAATCACAGCTGTTTGAGCAAAACTGATGACATTTAGTATTAATACACTATGTGCGTTACAGTAAGCCCAGCACGCTATTTTCACCACGGCTATTTTCAGAGCACACAACGACTCTCTTTTTGAATATATATTTTTGAATATATATTTTTTTCTCTAACACAAAAATATGCTGCTTTGTCAGAAATCATTCAGGTTTCCCAGATCTGTTTAAAACTATTAGGTGGAGATCGGTGGACATCTCAGTAAGAGGTCGGTCCTTCAGCCTCATGGACAGCACTATAGTTAGTTTGACGAGTATGATATAGTGTAATTTCTGTTCCCCTGTACCTTGCTTTACAGAGTACATCCACATACACGTCTACTACATACTACATAAGGCGTCAGATTACTAGGCCTTCGAACAGCTAAGATGAAACCTAAACAGGCATCATTGTGCTCATCCCATTTTGTGAAAGACAAGAACACACTTTCAATTCTGTGTTTGAATGAATGGCTCAATACATAAAATGCGTGTTTCTCACAGTGCAAAAACTGACAGGAAATAGGCAGATAACATTCAAACACAATCAGGCCTATAATTTGGTTTAACATTTCTACTGTTAGTCAACTTCAGTCTTGACCATCATCATCATCACACACACACACTATGTAAAAGAGGAACTGGGAAATTCTCTTTTAGATTCAGTTCCTTATGGGGGGGGTTGCTGTGAATGACTCCATTTGTGTGTCTAAACTTCAGTATGATCTAGGCCACAAAACTTAAAATATAAATCTACAGGGGTATTTCAGTGATTGTCTTGTCTGATCACATTGGGCCTTTTCATACAGTAAGGAAACATCATACGTATCGTATCTTATCAGTCCCTGACAGATCAGACCAGCTTCTTTCTTTGGTAAAACACAGTAAATAAAATGTCTACTGTGTTTGGTTTCCACCAACGACTTGTGGACAAAGAGCCTGGACCCAGATAAAGTCTTTTACTGGAATATAAATACTTAATTAATGGCAATACTTCATAAAACATGCTTTTTAATACAAAACTAGGTCTGGGAAACCAGCCCAGAAGTTCAGAGTGCAACTTCGCTACAGGCACGCGGATGCTGTTGTGTTTACTGTATCACTTGCACCCATGGACGCTTTGGTTTTAGGCTACGAAAGCGAGCGACTGAGTACTCGACAACTTGAGATGTTTTAATGCAGTTATGTTCACAAGATGCATATCTCTGATGGCTAAAGCATCCTTATAAGCAAGCAGTAATATTGACACCTCTTATTTCACAGCCCCCTATGTCTTTAATACCCTGAGTTCTCAGGGCCGCAGTGTGACATTAGTACTAATTTAGCAGTACAGAAAATACACTGGAGGGGGACTCAACTTACTGTTTTGAGTTAAAATAATAGAATACACAAGGTGCAATTTTGACATGTGGTTTTGCATCAGCAGTTTTTCTATTGTTATGTCAGTCACTGACAGTCAGTCAATTAGCCCATGTCAGCTGAATATTTTTTGATTGTTATGAGTCTAGCGGCCAGCTACTGTATCTACATTTCTAGTAATCATGGTCCAATTACTAACTGGGGAGCCCCCATTGATTTTGTTTGTCACTCTTACTCAAATATCATGTTAAAAAACTGCAACCATTTATCTCCACCCAATGGCAAAAGTAGTAGAATTGCATGAAAAGTTAGATATTGCAGCTTACATTTTTTTCACTCTGCTGCAAAATGTTTTGCTTGCAAAGGTGGCACCCCTTTGCAAGCAGAGTCTTTTGCAACTGACTGCATGTGTGGGTATGGATGTGGGTACGCAGACCGAGTTCAGATGTTTTGCGGACCCATCCCCATCCCTGGTCTAAACTAATTTGAATGTATTTTTTAAATATTTTTTACAGGCTACAGTTGAAGTGGGAAGTTTACATGCACTTAGGTTGGAGTCATTAAAACTCATTTTTCAACCACTCCACATATTTCTTGTTAACAAACTACAGTTTTGGCAAGTTGGTTAGGACATCTACTTTGTGCATGACACAAATAATTTTTCCAATAATTGTTAACAGACAGGTTATTTCACTTATAATTCACTGTATCACAATTCCAGTGGGTCAGACGTTTACATACACTAAGTTGACAGCTTGGAAAATTCCAGAAAATGATGTCATGGCTTGAGAAGCATCTGATAGGCTAATTTACATAATTTGAGTCAATTGTAGGTGTACCTGTGGATGTATTTCAAGGCCTACCTTCAAACTCATTGCCTCTTTGCTTGACTACATGGGAAAATCAAAAGAAATCAGCCAAGACTTCAGAAAATAAATTGTAGACCTCTGCAAGTCTGGTTCATCCTTGGGAGCAATTTCCAAACACCTGTACAAACAATAGTACGCAAGTATAAACATCATGGGACCATGCAGCCGCCATACCGCTCAGGAAGGAGACGCGTTCTGTCTCCTGGAGATGAACGTACTTTGGTGTGAAAAGTGCAAATCAATTGAATAACAGCAAAAGACCTTGTGAAGATGCTGGAGAAAACATGTACAAAAGTATCTATAGCCACAGTAAAACAAGTCCTATATCGACATACCTGAAAGGCCGCTCAGCAAGGAAGAAGCCACTGCTCCAAAACTGCCATAACCGGACTACGGTTATGTTTGTTATGTTATGTTTGGAGGAAAAAGGGGGAGACTTGCAAGCTGAAGAACACCATCCCAACCGTGAAGCACGGGGGTGGCAGCATCATGTTGTGGGGGTGCTTTGCTGCAGGAGGGTCTAGTGCACTTCACAAAATAGATGGAATCATGAGGTAGGAAGATTATGTGGATATATTGAAGCAACATCTTAAGCCATCAGTCAGGAAGTTAAAGCTTGGTCGCAAATGGGTCTTCCATATGGACAATGACCCCAAGCATACTTCCAAAGTTGTGGCAAAATGGCTTAAGGACAACACAGTCAAGGTATTGGAGTGGGCATCACAAAGCCCTGACCTCAATCCTATAGAAAATTTGTCGGCAGAACTGAAAAAGCATGGAAGCCTACAAATCTGACTCAGTTACATCAGCTCTGTCAGGAGGAATGGGCCAAAATTCACCCAACTTATTGTGGGAAGCTTATGAAGGGCTACCCGAAACGTTTGACCCAAGTTAAACTATTTAAAGGCAATGCTACCAAATACTAATTGAGTGTATGTAAACTTCCGACCCGCTGGGAATGTGATGCAAGAAATGAAGGCTGAAATAAATCATTATCTCTACTATTATTCTGACAATTCACATTCTTAAAATAAAGTAGTGATTCACTGACATTTTCAACATGTCCCTGATTGAGTCTATAATACCAACATGTTTCAAGCAGATCACCATAGTCCCTGTGCCCTAGAACAAAGGCAACCTGCCTAAATGACTACAGACCCGTAGCACTCACGTGCGTAGCCATGAAATGCTTTGAAAGGTTGGTAATGGCCCACATCAACACCATTATCCCAGAAACCCTAGATCCACTCCAATTTGCATACCGCCCAAACAGATCTACAGATGATGCAATCGCTACTGCACTCCACTCTGCCCTTCCCCCCCTGGACAAAAGGAACACTTAAGGGAGAATGCTATTCATTGACTACAGCTCAGCGTTCAACACCATAGTACCCTCAAAGCTCATCACTAAGCTAAGGATCCTGGGACTAAACACCTCCCTCTGCAATTGGATCCTGGACTTCCTGACTGGCCGCCCCCAGGTGGTGAGGGTAAGTAGCAACATATCTGCCACGCTGATCCTCAACACTGGAGCTCCCCAGGGGTGCGTGCTCAGTCCCCTCCTGTACCCCCTGTTCACCCATGACTGCATGGCCAGGCACGACTCCAACACCATCATTAAATTTGCAGACGACACAACAGTGGTAGACCTGATCACCGACAATGACGAGACAGCCTATAGGGTCGAGGTCAGAGACCTGGCTGGGTGGTGCCAGAATATCCCTCAACGTAACCAAAACTAAGGAGATGATTGTGGACTACAGGAAAATGAGGACCGAGCATGCCCCCATTCTCATCGATGGGGCTGTAGTGGAGCAGGTTGAGAGCTTCAAGTTCCTTGGTGTCCACATCAACAACAAACTAGAATGGTCCAAACACACCAAGACAGTTGTGAAGAGGGCACGACAAAGCCTATTCCCCCTCAGGAAACTAAAAAGATTTGTCATGGGTCCTGAGATCCTCAAAAGGTTCTACAGCTGCAACATGTAGAGCACTGCCTGGTACGGCAATTGCCCGGCCTCTGACCACAAGGCACTACAGAGGGTAGTGCGTACGGCCCAGTACATCACTGTGGCTAAGCTGCTTGCCATCCAGGATCTCTACACCAGGCGGTGTCAGAGGAAGGCCCTAAAAATTGTAATACACCCAAGCCATAGACTGTTCTCTTTACTACTGCCAAGTCTTGGACAAAAAGGCTTCTCACCAGTTTTTACCCCCAAACCATAAGACTCCTGAACAGGTAATCAAATGGCTACCCAGACTATTTGCATTGTGTGCTACCCCCCAACCCCTCTTTTTACACTGCTGCTACTCTCTGTTTATCATACATGCATAGTCACTTTAACTATACATTCATGTACATACTACCTCAATTGGGCCGACCGACCAGTGCTCAAGCACATTGGCTAACCGGGCTATCTGCATTGTGTCCCACCCACCACCCGCCAACCCCTCTTTTACGCTACTGCACCTCTCTGTTCATCATATATGCATAGTCACTTTAACCATATCTACATGTACATACTACCTCAATCAGCCTGACTAACCGGTGTCTGTATGTAGCTTCGCTACTCTTATATCCTTGCTACTGTATGTAGCCTGTCTTTTTACTGTTGTTTTATTTCTTTACCTACCTATTGTTCACCTAAAACCTTTTTTGCACTATTTGGTTAGAGCCTGTAAGTAAGCATTTCACCTGTTGTATTCGGCGTGCGTGACAAATAAACTTTAATTCGATCCTAACGGACCTAAAACAGGGAATTTTTACTAGGATTAAATGTCAGGAATTATGAAAAACTGAGTTTAAATGTATTTGGCTAAGATGTATGTAATTTTCCGACTTCAACTGTATAATAGTGGCAAAAGTATTCTTAAGGATTGCAAAATAGTCACAATGTAGGCCTACATTTCTAGTCAGGACTATATCTGGCTTTAACTGATACCTTTGATTACTTATATGTCATAATCTGTCAGTTTAATTCGGACAGACAGAGAGCCTCTACCAGACCTCTGTGGCTTCACACTTTCGGGTCACGAGAACTACCCACAGACCCTCTCACAAGGGGATGACATGCAAGACCACTGACTGTGGAAAACAGGATACATAGACCGTCGCAACAGGAAATGTTGCACTCCGTCTATCTATTCTGTTTGACCAAAATTTCTCCAGATCAATGTCCACACTGTGCTGGTTTTGACATAAATTACGTAATCATCCTCTGACAAACTCTCTTGAACAACTAGAGTAATTTAGCTTGAATAGTTGGAAACATGTTATAGCCCAGTAAAACTTTCGCTCACACTTTATTTGGATAGTCCGGATTTTCCAACTCACTAGGTTGATAAGCAACTTCTTGCTAAGGTCATGGTTAGGGTTAGGTTCAGAATAAGGGTTAGGATAATGGTTAGGTTTAGAGCTAAGGTTAGTAGATAGTTAGTTGAAATGTAACTGATAGTGTCTGTAGAGCATCTACAGATGGACTATCCAAATAGTGTTACCAAACATTCTTCATTCTAGTTATTATTTAAAGAGTACTGTTATTAGTTTTGAAGTGATAACAACATATTCTAAACCAAGTAATTACATTTAGAAGAAACAGATGAAGACAAATGTGGACACAAAGTATTATCTGCCAGTGATGACCATAGGTCTACTGCCTAGATGTTAGCTAAAGATAATGTTTAAAGGTCCATTTTTACTCTTGATGTAACCCATTGACTCTCAGTCAAAGATAAAATATACTATTAATGATCAACAAGGGTAAATTAGCATTTATTATTTAACAACTTATTATGCAAGACTATCAAATCAAATAATGGATAAGGATAAAATGCAAACAACTGTAACCCAGTGATCTACAAAGGCCAAATTGCCTCTGTCATTACATCAACTTTTTCCTTCATTCAATAAAAAGTAGCAAGAATACCAACACTAGTTATACAGATATATCTCTGAGCTGAAACCAGCAGAAAAACATATTTCATAACATTACAATCTGTATCAAAGGATGCTCATGGGAAGAAACGCCTCCTGTCTCTCTCAGTCCAGCCAGCCTCACTCTTACCGTCACTAAGTCTTCCAGGAGCAGCATGGATAGTAGTACTCTCTCTGTGAATGCAGGAGAATCTCATTCAGTCGGTTAAAGCAAATTGCCACAGAGGGCAAGAAATCTGAGATTTCTATAACTCACTGAATTAACTAGGGAACTAAAAACTTCCTTAATTTTAGCAATTTAAGATGGAACTCAAAAGATTTTCTTCTTCTTCTCCTTCTTCCTTAAACCAGATGGTAACTAAACAGCTTGCCACAAAGCAAAGCTTGATTAGAGGTAGTGGTCGATGTAGTCGTCTGTGATCTGATTTCTGCTCACTCTGTGGAGCCACTTGCTCCTTCCAGGCCTTATACTGCAGGTGCAATCCAGTAGTATGCCATAGAATCCATTAGATTACCATATGATGAACTGAACACCAAGGGCCCTTATTGATTTGGATGTATATCAGAGAGTTGTTTATAATAGAACGGAGTGGACACACTGCAACGGGAGTGGGTTATCCAAATGTAAGTCGTAGTTATTTGTTTTGTCTACTGTCTACCAAGAAAATAAATAACTGGTTGTATGCATATGTCGGAGGATAATCAGAATATCAGATCCCAAAAAAACATTCTCAAAAAAAGAGAGCAACTGTCAAGAAAATTATGGTTTTGAGGGCAAGGCCAGAATAGACAGGCCGCAGAGAGGACCCTGACCCTGTTTTACTGCCTGACTGTCACCAGCAGTTTCGTTGGCCGTCATCTCTTTCACAATGTCATGGAGCCGCCCCTGACAGGCGTGCAAGGGGACATCCAGATTTCTCACTTCTTATTCCCGATTCCTCATTTTCCCCAATGCACTCGGCTTTACAAGATCCAACCATCAGACAAGGCTTGGATAGAAGATAAAGTTAAATCACATGGCCGATTGACAAGCACGCACACACGCACGCACGTGTGTGCACACTATGTTTTTCCATTAAACTCTGCTTCATGTACCCTTGTCCCACCAGCCATAAGTTCCTGTTTCTATATGCATTGCTCAAGTCAGCCAGGGATGACTCATAGTGCGAACATTATTCATGTTTTCTTTTATCTTAACCTCTCACAAACAATCTGCATGTGTTCTCAAGGCCCTCGTGTGTCCTTTGTGTTGCACAAAAACATTTCCTTTGAAGATGGTAGGGATAAAAACACAGCAAACAGAGGACATAGAAGGCACAGTATGTGGGTATGTACGGTGTATTGTGGTGGAAGGTGGGGTGTGTGTTTTTTTGTTTGGAAAAGTTGGAAATGCCAGAGCCCATACGTGTCTGCAAGCAGGAGTTGTGACAGAGAGAGCTTTCAATTGTGCAAATATGGGATATACATTTGAAAATAGATGATAAATATTGACTGATCATGATGGAACGGTCCCCAACCCTGTACCCTAGACACCCACCTGAGCGACCCACACACTAAGGAGAAATCCTTATCTGTTTTAAAGGCGTACTGAAAGTAGCCTATATGCAGCCAAGACAGAAAAACAAAGGTGGTCAGTGACCCACTAAAGCAGCACTGCCCCCTCAAGTATCTGAGCCTGCATTGCAGGATTGGTCCAATAAAGCCAAAGCCCCCGGATGGCTGAGCATAATATACAAGGAATTTCTCAAAGCTGCTAATGAGAACCTTGATGACCTTGTACCTAGTCGGTAGGGATTATGCTGGGGTGCCCCCACCCAGGTAGTGTCAGTGCTGGCAACATTAGCTGCAGTAACCCATGGGGAGGGGATCACACTTGAACAATCAGAGAAGGAGCTAATTATTGTGGCCCCTGTGGGACAAATTGGAAAATATTCTGAACAGGGGACCAGTGTGTGTGTGTTTCAGGGTAGGGGGGTGTATCTGAACGCCATCAATTAGGACTTTATATTGGTTAATCATTCTCCCCATTGTTGCTCAATTTGCATGCCTTCTCAAACAGCTACAATTGTACAGTTGAAGTTGGAAGTTAACAAATACCTTAGCCAAATACATTTAAACTCAATTTTTCACAATTCCTGACATTTAATCCTAGTAAAAATTCCCTGTTTTAGGTCAGTTAGGATCACCACTTTATTTTAAGAGTGTGAAATGTCAGAATAATAGTCGAGAGAATGATTTATTTCAGCTTTTATTTCTTGCATCGCATTTCCAGTGGGTCGGAAGTTTACACTCAATTAGTATTTGGTAGCATTGCCTTTAAATTGTTTAACTTTGGTCAAACGTTTTGTGTAGCCGTCCACAAGCTTCCCACAATAAGTTGGGTGAATTTTGGCCCATTCCTCCTGACAGAGCTGGTGTAACGGACACAGGTTTGTAGGTCTCATTGCTCGCACAAGCTTTTTCAGTTCTCCCCACAAATTGTCTATAGGGTTGAGGTCAGGGCTTTGTGATGGCCACTCCAATACCTTGACTGTGTTGTCCTTAAGCCATTTTGCCACAACTTTGGAAGTATGCTTGGGGTCATTGTCCACTTGGAAGACCCATTTGCAACCAAGCTTTAACTTCCTGATTGATGTCTTGAGATGTTGCTTCAATATATCCACATAATTTTCCTACCTCATGACGCCAACTATTTTGTGAAGTGCACCAGTCCCTCCTGCAACAAAGCACCCCCACAACATGATGCTGCCACTCCTGTGCTTCACGGTTGGGATGGTGTTCTTCGGCTTGCAAGCATCCCCTTTTTCCTCCAAACATAAGCATGGTCATTGTGGCTAAACAGTTGTATTTTTGTTTCATCAGACCAGAGGACATTTCTCCAAAAAGTGCAATCATTGTCCCCATGTGCAGTTGCAAACCCTAGTCTGGGATTTTTATGGCGGTTTTTGGAGCAGTGGCTTCTTCCTTGCTGAACGGCCTTTCAGGTTATGTCGATATAGGACTTGTTTTACTGTGGATGGAGATACTTTTGTACCCGTTTCCTCCAGCATCTTCACAAGGTAATTTGCAGTTGTTCTGGGATTGATTTGCACTTTTCGCACCAAAGTACATTCAACTCTAGGAGACAGAACGTGTCTCCTTCCTGAGCGGTATTACAAGCTGCGTGGTCCCATGGTGTTTATACTTGCGTACTACTGTTTGTACAGATTAACGTGGTAACTTCAGGCTTTTGTAAATTGCTCCCAAGGATGAACCAGACTTGTGGAGGTCTACAATATATTTTCTGAGGTCTTGGCTGATTTATTTTGATTTTCCCATGATGTCAAGCAAAGAGGCAATGAGTTTGAAGGTAGGCCTTGAAATACATCCACAGGTACACCTACAATTGACTGAAATTATGTAAATTAGCCTATCAGAAGCTTCTAAAGTCATTACATCATTTTCTTGAATTTTCCAAGCTGTTTAAAGGCACAGTCAATTTAGTGTATGTAATCTTCTGACCCACTGGAATTGTGATACAGTGAATTATAAGTGAAATAATCTGTCTGTTAACAATTGTTGGAAAAATGACTTGTGTCATGCACAAAGTAGATGTCCTAACCGACTTTCCAAAACTATAGTTTGTTAACAAGAAATTTGTGGAGTGGTTGAAAAATAAGTTTTAATGACTCCAACCTAAGTGTATGTAAACTTCCGACTTCAACTGTATATGCATTCGCATATCAAGTCTCTCTTGAGTTGGGCTCAGGGATGTTTGTGGGGGAAGGGTAGGGAGTGTGTGTGTGTGTGTGTGTGTGTGTGTGTGTGTGTGTGTGTGTGTGTGTGTGTGTGTGTGTGTGTGTGTGTGTGTGTGTGTGTGTGTGTGTGTGTGTGTGTGTGTGTGTGTGTGTGTGTGTGTGTGTGTGTGTGTCTGTGTGTGTGTGTGTCCCACATCTGTTGCTATGGGGCAATAATGTTAGGGACAATACAGGAGGAATCACAATAATTGTTTGCCAAAATAATAATTACTTGCCAAAAATGAAATGTTTGTAATTTCACGCCTGGTTATAGGTAAAAATCCTTCATATGAACTGACAACATTATTACGCATATTATTTGTTAATTTTGGAAATAAATTAAGACATGTAAGAATTTTTAATATACATTATATTTACCCCCAAAATATGGGGAATTGGAAATGATGCAGACAATTACATTGATGGAAGCTACAATCTATCTGCAATATTAAAGCTAATCTACCCCCTTAAAAAATGTGTCTGCATCATTTAAAATATATAGAATAAAAGAGTAGAAACAGTGTTATAGATTAATGTCATACTTTTTCTTGATACAATGTTTTATTCTAATCACACACTCAGGCAGGTATTTGAAAGAGGTCTCTGAGCACTACTCACCCATCCTTGGACAGGTGCTGTCTAAAGAAGTCATTGGCAGTTAGTTTGGCGGCCTTCTCTGGAGTGACCAGAGTCAGGTTCACAGCAGCACCTATTGGTCAAAGAAGAGAGGCGCAGAATCACACACAAACGTGTGGGCGCACATACACATGCACGCACACACACTTCTATTGGTGTGTCAATCAGTATGGATCTCACAAATAATCTTACGGAAGAGTTATCATTACAGAGGAAATCTTCTGAATCAACAGAGTATTTATGGAAATTCACCCTCATTCCCAGGCTCAAGAGAGAGAGAGAGAGAGAGCCGTCTGGTGGACGAGATTACTGAGTGCCGTACCTTAGAATATCTAGAAACTTCTGTACTGTAACTGTCAAATGCATCATCTGCTGGTCGAACTAGAAAGGCATGATGATACAGTGTAGGCCGCATGACATTTTTGTCAGGAGTCAATTTGTATTCCATAGATCATGGCGTTAACTGCATCATGAATCATAATGCCTGGGTCCCCAATATTTACTTCACCATCCATCACCTTCCAGGTCACTGGTACAGTGTGAATAAAACAACACAAGCCTTGAAAACTTTTTGGCACAGAGGGTGCCTTTTTGCCCTGAAGGCACAGTTTCTGTCCCATTTGGCTGCATTTAAATAAGCTCTCCGATTTTGAAAGCACAATATGGATGTATAATCATGTTCACTATGATTTCTTAATCAACATTAACGTGTTATTGCCCTGGTGGAATTATCTACCCCCTAAAAGAATGTTTAATGACATTTCATTTTTCACCATATAATATAATAAAAGAGTAGTGCTGCGGTCTAAGACACTGCATCTCAGTGCAAGAGGTGTCACTACAGTCCCTGGTTCAAATCCAGGCTGTATCACATCAGGCCTTGATTGGGAGTCCCATAGGGCGCGCACAATTGGCCCAACGTCGTCTGGGTTTGGCTGGGGTAGGCCGTCATTGTAAAAAATAATTTGTTCTTAACTGACTTGCCTAGTTAAATAACATAAATAAATACAAATATAAATCTTTCGATTTTCTATTGCGGTGACCTTATAGGCTACTTACTATTTGGTGTAAGGTGTAAAGTAACTAATTACAAATATACTCTCGTTACTGTCACTGAGTACTTATACTTTTTTGGAGTATTTTTCAAGTCATTCATTTTACTTCTACTATAGTGAAATGTCATTTAAGTACTCTTTCCACAACTGTATTTAAGATACATGACTGATACAAACATTCACATGAAACAGAAGCATTATTACTGGACATAAGCCTACAGCACTACAGGCTAATGTCAAACCTGGGGTGTAGCCATTACACCGATTCTGTTGCAAAGCGTTTGGCAACAGCAACCGTTCACTCTAAACGGAAAACGCAAAGGAGTTTATATTGGACAAATCCAGGTAGGTGCTCTCCGTTTGCTCTGTTTGGTTCTTAAACGGTAAACCGTTTCCGTAATGAATAGACCCCAGAAACCTACATCGCGAACATAAGTGCCTAAACTACATTTTGTCATCCCTCCTGTCAGGAATAAAAATACACTTCCGGTGACGTGGCTCCTCTGGAAAAGGGGAAGCCGTGGCAGGAAAGTTAGCTGCAGAATCAGCTGGAGAGTGGAACAGCAGCGCTAGCCTACCTCACTGAGCTGGATGGCAGGGACACACTGGTGGAAGAACTTCAGGAATCACAACAGGGTAAAATATATTAATATCACATTACTTATTAACTTTTTCTTATAAGTTGACTGCGTGATTTTAGCAATCGAAACTAACTGACTTCAACTTAAGGTTTGAAATGCTAACGTTAGGCTTGGCTAGTTAAGCGTGCTCGCTGAGTTTGTTTATAGACAGCCATTTGGGCGTCACGACCAGAACTTTCCAAGTAGCAGAGGGAATTAAATAGCAACTGGTTGCCAAATAAACAGTAACCTTTTATTAAGTAAAAACAAAAGTCACCTAGTTAGTTAAATAAATCCATGCGATGCATATCTAACGTAACAGATACAGCTGTTGCTACAGTGAGTGAGATGTGTTACATTGTAATTAACGTTAGCTGGCCCACAACTTGTTACGATTAGTCAAAATGTTAATGTGTGGGCCTTTCCGGAACGTGTGCAACACTCGCTTGTGCTATGTCGTCTCAACTTTTACTGCGCGAGCTGTCTGGCATCACACAACAGCATCCCATATCTATCGTTGACGTAAACAGCATTTTACTCGTTCCTGCAAGCCATGTTTGCGAATTCTTCACATGGCCTCACACTTTTTAGTGTTGTCTTTCACCCTTATATTTGTGATTTTCGTCGACCGTGAACAGCGCTCTGATGAACACATTCAAAATGCGACGCAGGCGCGCTGACGTGTAGATGGGGTACCGCAGGCCAAGGGGCTCGCGGGCATTATCACACACAACCATGTAAAGTTAATATAATAATACTTTTCTGAATTAAACGTCAACCATAGGTATGTGGTTTAGTTCAAGTCATGATGCTGTGTAATAGGTCCTCTTAGACACGTTTTCTTAGACATTAGCAGACCTAAGCAGTTGCTCATGGAGCACTTTTTCCATCTGTTTTGGTGGAATGACTACCCTACCAAGGGATTTATTTTGTCCTGTCTATTTTTAGTCATCACTGGTCACACACAATATCGCAACCTCAGCCAAAAATGTCTATACAAACTGTTTGGCAGTGAATGTGCATTCAATTTATTTGAGAAAGCATCTATGTTGAGTTAAGAATGCATGTAGGCCTCTACGTTATATGATGACTTCTCCATCTTGCAACATTGTCCTTGTTGGTTGCAGGTGCTCTCTGGAACGAGGGACGGATGAAATCAGGAGGTGGTAGGCCCAGCTGGGCGTTGGCTGCACTGTTCACTGGTGCTGCCCTGCTGGTCATCTCCTCCAGAGGGGCGTCCAGTGGGAAGATGATGTCCCAGGCAGCCATGGCTCATGCCACAGCCACAGCTGCTGGATCAGGCCCAGGGCTTCCAGATGAGTTCCTAGGCTTCCAGGCCTTAGCTGACTTCTTTGCAAGTGAACGTGCTGATGTCTGGCTCTGCTCTTTGGTTGGGTCTGTTGCTGTAGGCCTCACTGGAATTTTCCCCCTTCTTGTTATTCCTATTGAGGCAGGAGCGGCCCTCGAGACAGCGGGTAAGTTGTGACTGACTTACCATTAAGCAGAAGAGGCAAATGCCTCACATCATCAAGGGGCCCTTGTGAACTGGGCATAATTTTTAATCATAAAATACAGTTCTGCACTGTTTTTTTCTGAAGAGCCATTTAAATGTGGAGCAATGGCACCTCTATTTTTCTCTGAGGAAACTGCTGCTTACGAGCTGAACAATGTGCTTCTGAACTCTGCCTGACCATACCCTTTTAAACACACCCTTCAAGTAGAATATATAGAGGCCACAGTCACTACCTCCAAAGCTGCGTTGCTGATTTTTGTTGTTGCCTTGAGTATTTGACCATGTGAGATACCAGTACTATTTATGTGCATAAAGTGTTAAACTGTAACATTTTGGTCAAATGTCAATGATTCCTTTGCACCATTGGGATTATGCTTTTAGCTCACACAAATCCTGCAGTTTGTTTAAAAAAAAAAATGACCAGAGAAAGTAATTCTAAAGGTATCACTGACATAAGCCTTGTTTGATAATGGATAAATGTGTCAATGTGAATGGTACTGAATTGGGTGTGTCCTCATTTCCATGCTGTATTCTTCACTCTCAAAGAAGAGAAACCAGGCCACTATGTATTGCATTTCAACACCTCTCAGAAAACACAATTAACACTGAAGGCCACTGGCTTTGCTTGTCCTGGTCCTTTGTACTTATTAGTATTGGTAAGGAGAAAGTCTGATCACTAATGCCATATTGTAATACAATAGCAATGGCAGTTGCATCCTCTGAAGCTGTTCATTCAGACATTTAAAAAAAATCGAGCCCATAAATTGAGAAATGACCCAGTAGGCCTATTTATTTAATTGTCATAGTCATACTTCATGCAAAGACAAAAATGTTTAAATAGACAAACATGTAATGGCTCTTAATTGTAAAGCTAGAAATAGAAACACTTATTTTGCAGATTTATTTAAATGAAGCCTGTAAATGTTTTAGCTCAAACAGGGAAGAACCAGCATTTTTGTATATCATGGATGATACAGCCTACCTCAACTACACTTTTCATAATTGCCATCTCTTTCTCTCTTGTTACTCTCCGTGTGTTTCCAGCTGGCTGTCGGAAGCTAAAGCAGCTTCTGAGCTTTGCCATTGGTGGTCTCTTGGGTGACGTGTTCCTCCACTTGCTCCCGGAGGCTTGGGCACATTCCCACTCCTGCAGCCCAGGTGGGTCAACTTTCTCTCTCAGGCACCCTCCTGTTCTTTCTATACCCTTTATCCCTCCTGGAGACATCCCTATTCAAATTACCTGTGCTTATTTCCCCCCACCAGTATACCTCTTCTGGCCCTTCACACAGACCAGTGGAATGCCTGTGTCCTAAGGCTTGCATATCACTTATCTGACATGTCAGCAATATTGTAAAGATGGTCTGTTTGCGAAAACAATTGATTGACACTTTTCAAACTGACAGAGGGAATGACCGCTAACATTCCCAGTATACTACATTTATTTTTTCTAATAAGTTAACATTGGAAGTGCAGATATTCTCTTCAGTATTAACGATTTGTCAAATATAGCATTTTACAATGACTCTTCAAAGCAGTTTTAGTGCAAACATATACACTGAACAAAAATATAAAGGCAACACTTTCAAAGATTATACTGAGTTACAGTTCATATATGGAAATCAGTCCACTGAAATAATTATTAGGCCCTAATTAAAGGTTAAATAAAATAAACAAATATGGATTTCACATGCCTGGGAATACAGATATGCAGTTATTGGTCACAGCTAACTTAAAAAAAAGTTGCAGGAATGAGTCAGAAAACCAGTTAGTATCTGGTGTGCCCACCATTTGCCTCATACAGATTGACACATCTCCTTCACATCAGGCTGTTGCTTGTGGCCTATGGAATGTTGTCACACTGCTCTTCAATGTCTGTGCGAAGTTACTGGATATTGGCTGGCCATGGAAGAACAGGGACGTTTTCAGCTTCCAGGAATCGTTTACAGATCATTGCAGCATGGGGCCGTGCATTATCATGCCGAAACGTGAGGTGATGACAGCTGATGAAGGGCACGATAATGGGCCTCAGGATCTCTTCACAGCATCTCTGTGCATTTAAATGGCCATTGATTAAAATGCAGTTGTTTTAGTCTGTAGTTTATCCCTGCCCATACCAAAACCCAATGCTACCATGGGGCACTGAAGGTGAGCATTTGCCCATTGAAGTTGGTTATGACGCCGAACTGCACTCGGGTCAAGACCTTTGTGAGGACGACGAGCATGCAGATGAGCTTCCCTGAGACGGTTTCTGTAGAAATTCTACAGTTGTGCAAAACCACAATTTAGTCTGTTGCCTGGTCTCAGACGATCCCGCAGGTGAAGAGGCCGGGTGTGAGGGTCCAGGGCTGGCGTGGTTACACGGGATCTGCAGTTGTGAGATTGGTTGGACATACTGCCTAATTCTCGAAAACGTTGTTGCGGGTGGCTTATGGTAGAGATTAGCATTCAAATCTCTGGCAACAATTCTGCTGGACTTTCCTGCAGTCAGCATGCCAATTGCGTGCTCCCTCAACTAGAGACATCTGTGGCATGGTTATGACAAAACTGCAGATTTTTAGTGGCCTTTTATTGTCCCCAGCTCAAGGTGCACCAGTGTAAGGATCATGCTGTTTTAATCAGCTTTTTGAGATGCTACACCTATCAGATGGATGGATTATTTTGGCAAAGGGGAAATGCTCACTAACAGGGATGTAAACTAATTTGTGCACAACATTAGAGAAATACCATTTTTGTGCATATGGAACATTTCTGGGGTCTTTTATTTCAGCTCATAAAACATGTGACCAACACTACGTGTTGTGTTATATTTTTGTTCAGTGTCTTTTTTGTTTTTAATTTAGGATTACAAGGGATGCGTTCAGAAGGACGCAACATTTTGGAACATTCACATGCTTTGCTGACTTCTATGAAGTCCTCAGTGGTGATGAGCAACCCTAAGCCATGCCTGCATTCCACTGATCCATGTGAAAGGGGGTCTCCATACAATCCTAGAGAAAGTTTTCCAATTTGTTTGTCATCCTTGTTAAAATGGAGCCTATCTCACACTGTCTCTTCCATCCTCCCTGTGTTCAGACGAGAGCCAGCTCCACTACAGGACCCAGGGCCTGTGGGTTATCATGGGCATGCTGTCTTTCCTTCTCCTGGAGAAGATGTTCCCAGACGAGAACAGTCAGGAGGACTCCATTGGTAACAGCCAGCATGTCCCTGTGAGTAGTTAAATGCTGTTTTATTGTCCATGTCTACATGAGAAGTGCAACAGAGTCGAGTCAATGCACCGGATACAACTCTTTAATAGCCCCAAATTATTTAAAGAAATAGTGAGCAGGTCTTTCCAAAGAAGGTTAAGGTCATGCATCTAATTACACACCTCATCTCATATGCTGGAACCCTCACATATTGATTTAGTTGTGTCCAGTGCACCAGTGCTCTTTAATCCCTTCACTGGAACCACAGTGACACTGCTCTTCCACGCGGTGGGGTGGCTAGTGGATCAGTTGGCTCTATCTAGGGCTTTCTGTTTGATCTAAGCCGGTCTTCAGTGGATAACTCTGACTTAAACAAGGCACATTAGATCATCTTGATTGATAGTGTTGTAGCTGAAGAAACCACAATCAGTTTTTATTCCACTCTTCAGTGATTAATCATTAGCATTTTGACTTCAACAATCAACTTCTGAATTTAAGCCGCTTTAAGGTAGTGATTAAACAGTGCTGTGATGACACATTATGTCCTGAATGGGAATCTCCCAGAATTGTCTTATTTATAACTTTATAAGTGGAGTTGGAGTCCAAATGGAAAATAAGAAATCTGAGTCAAACTAATCCAATTTTCTACAGATTTGAATGAATATTATAAAATATGCATTTAAAAAATATATGCCCATTTTCCCACCAGAGGTTTGTTTCTATCAAATGGGTGTGTTGTGGATAAAAAGGCTGTGATGCAGTGTACATAGAAACCACTTGGTGCTAAAGTTAGTCATGTACCGACTAAAAAACATAAGGTCAATGTGTTTCCATTGCATTTTCTATCGATTTGGTTTTTGACACAAACTCTTGCGATAAATGGCAAACGTGCCCAATCAAGTTTTGGCATATTCTCTATAGAAAACAGCTTGCTGATAAAGTGGACAGGTTAGGTTATAGGATTGGATGGATAAGAATTTTTATTTCTTAATTGCCAGCTAAGCACAAATCATGTCACTAGCATACATAATAAGATCCTCAATATTTATTGGAAAGGAGCATCAAGCTCATGACTGTGCTCCACCCTGTGAAGTTCATCATAACTTCTTTCATCTGAAGCCTAATAAACTGGGCAAGCTTTTTCAAGTTAGGACCACACATCATAGCATCGACTTGACTTCAAATTTACCTCGACATGATGGTAATACTATCAAATTGCGCAATGAATAGTTTCCACCAATTTGTCGCATAATTAATTTCAGACACAAAGATCCCACCATGTCGAACAAGCAAATTGTCTGTTGACAATTATGAAATTGTATCGACACTTTTTCCATCCCAGCTGTCGTGATTTTTTTTTTTCACTCTAACTTTAATCTGGATTGAAACATGGTTACTGATCGATCCCCTACCTCCACAAGCAGGGACCCATTGTGCCATAGCCCTGAGTCGATCTGCTAGACACGCTTGGGATCAAAGCTGTATTCTATCTCCCCTCCATTTCTCTAATACCAGTGAGACCCTTTTTCATATGGGATTTGGAGTGGGTATTAGTGCAGAGTATTAGCTTCGGGATTCTTTTGATGTTTTGTGGTATGGAGTGATTTTTGGTGGTGCATTGAGTGAGTTGAGATGTTCTCTGCTCTGTAGAAATGGGAGAGCTTCTTGTGGCATATGTAAAACAGAGGTACACAACTGCAGGATTTTGAAGGCCTTAATGTCTGTAGGGTAACTTTTTATCCATCTTATTTCACTGATATAGTCACCTTTTCATCAGCAAGTTAGAGCTAAGGGTGAAAACCAGCACTTTAAATCATACTGCATTTGTGATCCCATATGCTAAAATGTTCTGTTATTCAAAAGATAATCCTTAATTTAATTGCAGGTATTTGTTTCTTACCCTTGTGCCCCATACATCTCGCAAAAGTTGTGTACCACTTTCCTCTTCCTTCTCTTTTGCTCAGGAGGAGGAAGATTGGCATCCATGTCTGGTCTCATTCATTGTAGCTATTTATAGAGATGGGGAGGAAGCAGCTGCTACATCTACTTCAGAGAGGCCAGAGGAGTGTGTTCAGGGGTGGATAGTGAGATTTGGGGTAGATCAGTGCTCATTCCACAAATGGAGTCTTATCAAGCATGTTTCGATGTTGGTATCAAGATGCCGTTACTATTCAATTCAGAGACATAGGTCATGAATCACGATCTCACTTGGTGTCAAACTCCCACTCTAATGAATTACCCAGCCCACTCACACATTAGGGGACAGATTGCTATTTGAGAAGATATGTAACATTTCCCAGCCACATTTAGAATACAGCAGGCTATTTGCCTCATTTAATTTGACTATTAAATGCCGCTGTCCTGTAAATGGCTCTAAACGAAGGGACCAGGAAGTCAGCCCTGCTCTGGAAAGGAGAATGGCCTGGGGTAGAATGAATTAGTTTTTTGTTAAAAGCACGCAAATTCAGTGGAAGATGTGATGACTGCGACAGGAATTTTAGGCTGTAATGTGCAGTCCGTGGTTGGAGGAGAGAAGCTATGGTTGACATAGAAGAAACACAGTACTGTAGGTTGACTCAATTGAATGTATAGGTGTAGTGTAATATGTAAACCTTTGCATGCTTTAGAATTTCCTGTTTGGGCTAATACCGTTTTTTTTTTTTTTGTCACCCCTTCTCCGCAGACCTCTCATAGCTCAGACTCCAGTAGTGAGGCGTTGTCCCACATCAATGGGCACCATTCTGATACGTGGAGCTCGCCCTGCAAGACAAAAAGCAGCTTGCAGCAAGTGCCAAAGAAAATAAAGGTACGTTGGATCAAATGGGTAAAGTTTGCCTGACGGGATATTGTTAATTTTAACAAGCCATATGTAAATGACAAAAGGGAGAACAATCTGGAAATGTCCATTTGCTTAAGAGCCACTAAAATGAAATCCCCAGAGCCACCAAACTGAAATCCTTTGTACTAAGTAACCCCTTTTGCTTTGTGTATATAACTTCAGTGTGAGTCAGCTGTGGGATCCTGTATAGACTTGGTTCTGTGTCTCTATCTGGCAGACAAGCGGGTACCTGAACCTGCTGGCTAACTGCATTGACAACTTCACCCATGGCCTGGCTGTGGCAGGGAGCTTCCTGGTCAGCAGGAAGGTGAGTTAGTCTGCAGCACAAATATCTGCAATGAAGTCTGTCCAGGTGCTATATACTAAATAGTCCCCATGTGTGGGTTTTTAATAAATGCTAATTAAACCTAATAGCAGTTACTAATTTCAATGCAAGCATTTCAACAAAATGCACCGTGGTCATGAACAATGCATACAATACTTCAACTTAGAGCAGACTTATTACAGACTACAGTATGTTATGAAAGGTGGTTGTTTTGGCATTTGAGGCTCATGCCCATGATTGGCAGAGGACCCAGCCCCCTTGGCAGACTTGTAGATAGCTGTATCAGCGCTCACTTAGCCATAACATTCACCATTCTCAGCTCAGTCCACTATGAGCATGATACTGCACCCCTGCTTAAGAGACTAGTTTCAACAACACAATTCTATGATTTTGATACAAAGTACGGTATTGTCATTATTACAGAACATTGAGTCAGGACATTGAATTCTACCTCGCTATTTTCTGAAGTATGATAATGATTACATTACCCACGGTTGTGGGTGAGAAAGTCCAGCTGGAGAGGCATAAGGCTAACAGCATGAGCCAAAGGGAGAGTTTGCCAGAGAGGAAGTAAACTAGCTAGATGTCTCTACATCGCTCACACACATGGGCATCCCACTTATTTTGGTTTCCATCTGCACTCATATTTCTATATGCAGGCATGATGGTGTTTATCAAAGTAGAAGCCCAGTTGGATGCATGAAACAAACACATGTATACACACTGTAATGTAGTACAAGAGTCGTTATCAGAGTTTGAGTAGTATAGGATCGGAAACATGTCTTGTACGTATATATTTTGCAGAGCCTGATCAGATACATGTTATGTGTATTTCCTGACAGGTTGGGTGTCTCACCACCTTTGCCATCCTGCTCCATGAAATTCCCCATGAAGTAAGTTCAAACTTGCTATTTTTAGGGGATGTGACTGATTTTTTTTGTAACATACTTCATGCGATGAAAGCTAATTATGACTGTCTTTTGAGTCATGAATTGATTCAGTTCTAGTTGATATCCCCATCTTTTTTTTAAATTACATAAATGGGCTCTGTGACGCATTGCTTACATGATGTTTGCTCATCTCTAGGTGGGTGACTTTGCCATCCTGCTGCGTGCAGGGTTTGACCGCTGGAGTGCCGCCCGCATGCAGCTATCCACAGCCCTGGGAGGGGTGCTGGGGGCCTGTTTCGCCCTGTGTGCCCAGTCTCCCAGAGGGACAGGTGAGCCACCTAGCATCCTCCATATACAAAACAGCAACAGAGCACTGAAACTACAGCTCCACACCAGGTGCTTGACTTGGACTGAAATAAGGAACAGTATTTATTTTGGGTGCCGGTACTGTTTATATTTAGGTGCAAGAGATCCACAATACTTTTGACTGAATATTCTATAAGCGGTGCAGGAGCTAAAGCAGTAGACTATTAAGTGCTGGTATTCTGCTCCGGTGAGCTCCTGCCCATGTCGAACTGTCCACACCCTTGGTATAGGCTAACAAGGAACCATAGTCTTCAGTGCTTTGGCAGCCAAGCAGCATGGAAAGCTTTGTTTAACTATTAAGCCAAACCTTTCATTCCACTTTATCCTGTGTAGAAAATGCAACAGCATGGATCTTACCATTCTCCTCGGGAGGCTTCCTGTACATAGCCCTGGTCAACGTGGTGCCTGACCTACTGGAGGAGACCAGCCTCGGGTATGTACACTGGTCAGTCTGGACAGCCACTGACCACAATGCAAATACCCACTAAGAGACTAAATATGCAGCGGGGGAAAAAGTGTTAAAACCTGTTATGGCTGCAATCCCGATACCGGGATCGATATGTTAACTACCAGTGAAAATGGAGAGCGCCAAAATTCAAACCACAAATCTCATAATTACAATTACTAAAACATACATGTGTCTAACATTTTAAATCTATTTCTTGTTCATCCCACCAAAGTGTCTGATGTCAAATAGGTTTTTCAGTGAAAGCACTACAAACGATTATGTTAGGTCTCCACCAAACCACAATAAGCACAGCTATTTTCCAGCAAAATATAGCATTCACAAAAACCAGAAATAAAGATAATTCAAGGTTAGTGATTAATTTTATCTTCATCAGATGGCACTCATAGGACTTCATGTTACACAATACATGCATGTTTTGTTTGATAAAGTTAATATGTAAAACAAATGAGTTTACATTGGCATGTTAGATTCACTAGTTCCAAAAACATCAAGTGATTTTGCATAGCCACATCATTCAACAGAAATACTCATTATAAATGTCGATGATGATATAGTTATACACATGGAATTATAGATATACCTCTCCTTAATGCAACCGCTGTGTCAGATTTTTTTAAAACTTTACGGAAAAAGAAATGCATGCAATAATCTGAGACGGCGCTCAATTTAAAAACACCACAGCCGCAAAGATGGCGTCAAAATAAAAAAGAAATTACATGATAAATATTCCCTTACCTTTTATCTACATCAGAAGGCACTCCAGGAATCCCAGGTCCACCATAAACTTTTTTTGTTCGAAAATGTCTGTTATTTATGTCCAAATACCTTCTTTTGTTAGAGCGTTTGGTATACATATCCAAACGCTAATTCTGGTCAGCGTTATATCGGACAGACTACAAAAAGTGATATTACCGGTCGAAGAAACATTTCAAACTAAGTACAGAATCAATCATTAGGATGTTTTTAACATATAGCTTCAATAAAGCTCCAACCGGAGTATTCTTTCTTGTCTTCATGAGCAATGGAAAGCAAGTGACTACCATGAGGAAAAAGTTGGATCACAAAATGGCTGCTTGATGGACAGCTGATATATTCTGTTCTCATTCACTCCCACAACAACATAGAAGCCTCATTATAATTTCTATTGATGGTTGACATCTAGTGGAACCCCTAGGCAGTGCAACATAATTCATATCTCAATGGGATTTCATTGGGGACTCTGAATACATATAAGCTCAGATTTCTGACTTCCTGTTTTGATTTCAACTCAGGATTTTGCCTGCCAATATGAGTTGTGTTATACTCGCAGACATCATTCAAACAGTTTTAGAAACTTCAGTGTTTTCTTTCCGATACTAATGCAAATATTAGCAACTATGACTGAGGAGCAGGCTGTTTGATATTGGAACTTTTTCATCCAAGCTCCTCAATACTGCCCCTGCAGCCATAAAAAGTTAAGCTAATATGAACATGAATGGGCAGGCACTGAAGCAAAAACATGTATCTTGTTTTTTTCCAGACACTCCCTGTTGCAGATCCTGCTCCTGTGCTGTGGCATTGCCGTCATGGCCGTCTTGTCTGCCGTAGTGGATTGAGCTCAAAAGACAAGCCTGCATTACCAAAATATAATTGAAAACATCACCGCAACATTCACTGGTCTGGGACGCAATCCCCATTTCTATAAAGTTAAGTCCTCAGATTGCATTCAGTCGCCCTTTTTATTATATTGAACTTTTTTTTTATACTCCACCTAGTGCCAAAAGATCCTATCAACATGGATGCGATCTGACAATCAGAACGGCACCTTGAATCATGATACCTGCTTTTTCTATCAGGACTCGAGACCAACTGTGTTCACCTTGTCTGCTGATCTCCGACTACGGTCTGTGTGGACACTAATGTGCCAAACCCAGACAGAGACAGACATTTTGAAATCGTAAGAGAGTTAAAGAAAGCTTATTGAAGCTTTCATGGAAGTGACTGGACTATCTGAGAGCATCAGACTATAATGGGCAGACACTCAGTCTCAGTCTTTATTGCACACATGCACATACTCAAACAGGTCATATCAGACACATATGAGAAGCTCATGCATACTGTACAAACTTAGTCTCACATGGCTTTACCATACTAAAATGCGTACACATTTCCTTACATTCTTCAAATTGTATGCTCATGTGCTGCTTTCTATTTGTCTCTTTCAGGCTAATTTATATTTATTGTGTCTTATTGGTTTCTGTATCTGCTTGTACTGCCTAGTATTTATTGAATTATTTCAGAAAGTAACATGGTGCAATGTTTTTGTCAAATTCTGTTGTGACATCCATCACGCACCATTGCGTTTTCTGTAGGGTTAATCTGTTACATTGATGTATATTCAAGCAAAAAGAGCATGTATTTTTCAATTGCATACAATGCTAATTTGTTAAGAGACAGTCAGACAGATATATTTGAAACTCCTTAATTATGAGAGCTTAATTTCAGGAAAATATGATTTAGAAATGTTATAATAATATTATGCAAAATATTTTTGTGGTCTTGATTTGACTATATAGTGCTTTCAGAAAGTATTCACACCCCTTGACTTTTTCCATGTTTTTTACAAAGTGGGATTGAAAACATGTTTTTTTTTTTTTAGTAAGCAATCTACAATACTCACGTCAAAGTTTTTTAAATAAATAATTTTTAAAAATATTGGAAAATAAATCACTGTCTTGATTAGTTAAGTATCCAACCCCCTGAGTCTGTTAAACACCTTTGGCAGCGATTACAGCTGCTTTTCTGGGTAAGTCTAAGAGCTTTGCACACCTGGATTGTACTATAGTTGCCCATTTTTTTTTTTTTTTTTAAATGTGGTTGTTGATCATTGCTAGACAACCATTTTCTATTCTTGACATAGATTTTCAGTTACTAGGCCACTTGGGAGCATTCAATGACATCTTGGTAAGCAACTTGTGTATATTTGGCCTTGTGTTTAAGGTAATTGTCCTGCTGGAAGGTGAATTTCTCTCCCAGTGTTGGGAAGCTGACGGAACCAAGTTCTTCTAGGATTTTGTCTGTGCTTAGCTCTATTTAGTTTATTTTTAACCTAAACAACGTATTCCTTGCTGATGACAAGCACACAACATGATGCAATCATGTTGAGAATATGAAGTGCTACACTGTTGTGTTGGACCCAAACATAATGCTTTGTATTCAGGACAAAAAGTTCATTTCTTTTCCACATTATTTTCAGTATTACTTTAGTGCCTTGTCTCAAACAGGATGCATGTTTTTTAAATATTTGTCGTCTTTTCAGTCTGTCAGTATTGTGGAGGAACTAAAGTACAATGTTGTTCCATCCTCCATTATTTTAAAATTGCTAATAGCCCCATGGTGAAATCCCTGAGCGGTTTCCTTCCTCTCATGCAACTGAATTGGGAATGGCGCCTGAATCTTTGTCGTGACTGGGTATAATGATACACCATCCAAAGTGTTAACTGCATCATGCTCAAAGGGATGTGTAATGTCTGCCACCCCCCCCCCCCACCCTATTATTGCGCAGAGTCCGTGCAATTTATTTGACTTGTTAAGCACATGTTTACTCCTGAACTTATTTAGGCTTGCCATAAAAGCGTTGAATACTTAATGAGTCAAGACATTTCAGCTTTTCATTTGTAAAGATTTTTTTATTCCACTTTCACATTGTGGGTTATTGTGTGTGTACATCAGTGACTTAACCTCAACTTAATAAATGTTTAATTTAGAATGTAACAAAATGTGGAAAAAGTCAGTGTGAATACTTTCTAATTGCACTGTATTCACTCTTGGTAGTTGCATGCGCACAAGTTACACTAAGTGAAAGCTATGGAGATAATGCATCAATATGTTATGCAATCAAAACAATAAAATTCCACACTAAACAAATGTTTTCTGTAAGCACATGTTCTGCAGCAAAGAGTCCGGGCTTAAAATGTAATTGGAGCCAGAGGGTGGTATTGATTGTTCACTCTTGACAAGAGCCCGTTGCCATAACGACTCCCTTGCACATTACTGTCTGTGGGAGCCTTCCTGTGAGAAGATACTGAAGCTCTGTTTATACCTGGTTCTAACTCGCACCATTTTATCCTGATGTTGTCCACATTCTGATTGTGCCCACACCTTTGGACAGGTGGAGATGATTAAAAGATGCACTGACATCTGGTTGTAATCAGATCTTCCTGACCACCTCCTGAGGTAGTCAGGCACGCATTGGGAGAATCTCAATTGAATACTCCGCACGCTTTCGCCTTGCCTTCGTAAACCCATTGGATGAGAAAGCCAGAGGTCCCTCCCTGACATCCTCCAATGGAAGAGGAGGCGAGTAGAGCGGATGCAATTGAGATTCTCCCATAGTCACCAGAGACCTTGGGTTCGCGCCCAGGCTCTGTCGTAACCGGCCACGACCGGGAGGTCTGCGGGGCGACGCACAATTGGCCTAGCATCGTCCTGGTTGAGGGAGGGCTTGGCCGGTAGGGATATCCTTGTCTCATCGCGCACCAGCGACTCCTGTGGCGGGCCGGGCGCAGTGCGCATTAACCAAGGTGGCCAGGTGCACGGTGTTTCCTCCGACACATTGGTGCGGCTGGCTTCCGGGTTGGATGCGCGCTGTGTTAAGAAGCAGTGCGGCTTGGTTGGGTTGTGTATCGGAGGACGCATGACTTTCAACCTTCCTCTCTCCCGAGCCCGTACGGGAGTTAGTAGCTACTAAAACAATTGGATACCACGAAAAAGGGGTAAAAAAATATATATATATATTCTCTAGTGTCTGGGTATCTTACAAGTGTAGATGGATTTGGACTGTGAAATCATTTATAAATCATCAGTATCAGACCTTTTAAAATCATTGACTTATCGCATGTATTTGTGTCTTAAAATAAACACTATTTTGAAAGAAAGTCAAATAATTTACATACAGGGCGGGACCAAGAAATGTAGTCACAATGTGGACACATTGGACAGCTATGAGAGACATTTTAATTTCATATGTAGAATGTGGACTTGACCAGGACAAAATACACATGTTAGTGCCAGGTATAAATGAGACATGAATGACAACCTATACCGCAAAGTGAGAAAATCCATAAACTTAACACAGTGCTGACCTCGAGCATAAATCGCCTCTGACTGTCTATCGGAACATTGCACAACATATCTAACAGGAGATGGATAGGTCTTGATCCCATTAGGTCCTAGGAAAGACAAGTCCAGTTCAAGATCAGCGGACCTCCAAACTCAAATCTGGCACACTTTGAAAAATTATACACAAGCCTTGTCCGATGTAAATGTTTGATACCTTGTTGTATTTAAAGGGATCATGTATTGAACATGGTATACGCAGAGAAAACAAATGCATGTAAGTCTTTCAAAGACATCTATTGTTGCACTATTGAACAATGTGCTGATTTTCATTGCTATCTTTACCTCCCTTTACCTCAGATGAACAATTGAGACCCATATGCACAATTTTGAATAGGAATATGTCCCCAAAACTTAATTGGTAACACTTTACACTGTTGCTCTTATACTCGTGTAATGACAATGCAATTACTCTATTAACAATGTAATTATTCAAGAAATAACATTTAATATGTACACCTTATTGCTTTGTATTGTAAATTAAAACCTATTCCTAAGTACTGGTTGAATGTCTCTCCAAAGTTGTGTAAAACTTTTCTTTGATATACGTTAGCAGTGTTTTTGGATCAGCCGAGCCTGAGTGAAGGAGGAATATCGTTTTATTCGTTTTAAATATTGATTTTATCATATAGCCCAAGGGTCTCCAACCTTGTTCCTGGAGAGCTACCCTGCTGTTGGTTTTTACTCCAATCCCAGTTGCAACTAACCTGGTTCAGTTTATCAAGCAGCTAATTATTAAATCAGGTGTGCTGGATTAGGGTTGGGATGGAAACCTACAGGGCAGTAGCTCTCCAGGAACAGGGTTGGAGAGCACTAATGTAGGCCTTGGGAATCCCTTGGTCAGTGTGTCTCCATGTTGTTTTATACATTGAAACGTTCACTATATTGAAAGGCTGTGGGTTCAATTCAATCAAACCTACATTGTGGAAGTTTGTAAACAAAGACACCAATCATTGCTGTGGTAGGTCCAATTGAATTTCAGCCCGCACCTGTCTCAGTGCGTTTGTCAACTGTGCACAGAAAAGGCTTGTAATGAAATATGTTGGGTTACAAATAGGTTTGGATCCAGCATGTGGTCCATGTGCATGTTTCTTCATGATACATAAAACATGGCCCAATATATATACTTAATATGATAGTAAAACAACTGTCAGGTCCTTACAGTTGTAGCAGATCACAATGTCCCAAATAATAACAATAATACTACTAATAATACATATGATAGAATTAGTATATTAACACAATGTATTCGTATTTGATCAATCATACATGTTTACCCCTAGTATTATTATTATTATTATTGAACAACCTGCAGGAGATATATTGCCAGTGCTTAGTTTCTTCCCATCCTACTGAAACCCGAGAGGAGAGAGAGTGCATTGCATCACTACCCACTCCTCGCAGCACTGGTCGCCATCCATCCCCTCTCCTCTTTCCAGTACCAAAACAGATGGTGGAAAAATCATCACATCTGCCGGGACGCACGACAACAATAGACAGCATCTAGCCCAAGATAACCGGGGCGTCCATCATGTTTGCTGTCCAGAGCTCCATGAGGGTGTGAGCGCCGTCGGGATTTTTGACACGGGGTACCATCACGGCAGCCGAGGATTCTTCTCGCGACTGTCTGGGCTCTCCATCGAGTGGGGAAGATGGCCGCCATGAAAATTTTAACCAGCAGTGGGCTGTTCTTAGCGTTCTGTGCGTTGGGGTTGCTAGCCATGGCAATCTGCACCGACTTTTGGTATGAGACAGATGCGCGAAGACACCGAGAAAGGTGTAAAAACTACGCCAACAAGAGAAACGACCCGGGGTACATCTATATCTCAAATAGCAATCTCCCCCTCCAGATGCCCCCAAAGGGCATTGAAAGGAAAGGTAACAGTCCAAGTGCCGGAGCTCAGCCTCTTATTAGGGAAAAACGTCACTTTCTGGCCGCAGCGTCAGCTATGGAGTCCCACTGCAGTCGCCAGTTCAATTCAACCATCTCTGGGCTCTGGAGAAAGTGTCATCGAGATGGATTTGACCTGGAGACAGAGGATCTCATATATAAAGGTAAGGGTGCTACAGCTAATAGCCTACATCAGGCCCTGGTGTGATGTGGTACTGATGCTGCTCACTGAGTGTAAGCATGATGCTCAGATCCTCAGATCCAAACTCATATTTGGTCATATTGATACCATGGGCATGGGATTAACTGATGCTCCTAACTGCCACTCTAGGGCCGTTGCCATAATGATATTTTACAAGAGGTGCTTTTGTTCATCATTGTAAACTACAGTAGCAAATAAATAATAATTAAATCATCTAGATGGAAATGCCAGTCGTGTACGTGACGCCGAAGACGTGGCACTTGCGTATTTTTTACGCTTTGTGTGTTCACCGCTGTCCATGGTGCTGAATTTATTTGCAGGCTTTGCGCCCAGTCCGTTCGCCTAGCAGCAGCACACAATGGCGGAGGAAGGGTTCTTCCCTTGTAAAAGCGAAACGATTTGTCTCAGGTGCTATTTGGACTGTTCGATTTTGCTGAGTGCATTTGGCATCTGTTACATTAAAATACTAGATAATGTGTTATGGGTGATGCGTCGATTGTCACGGGGGAGACCGAGAGAAGACCAAGGACTGAATTATTGATAAACATCCTGCTTCGTGGGAATTTTGAGCTGTAAGAGAGGAAAGCATAGTGCATGGAACTCGCGCAGAACGGCCTCGTCCGACACACGACAGCAGGGCTTTCTGTGCAATGCCATGAGGCGTTCATGCCTGACCACTCTGAGATTCTGACGAGTGATGAGAGAACACCAGCATTAATGTTAGCATAAACACAGTACCTTCGTTCAAGGAAATTCAGGACACTGAATATTTTTGAGAATTCCCCACAAATTATAGCGTGTTTGTTTACCAGGATGTTTTCCTAATGTATCCAGTCAGATTCAAACTGTCCAGAGTAGGCCTAGAGGACATGTTCATGGGTTAGTTTCACCATATAAAAACGAGAGCTCAGTTCATTTTTCAAAACATTGAACATCTAATAGTTGAGTTGAGTTGATTTATTTTTTACAGGGACAGTGCATTCAATGGGACAGTGCACATTAATCAACGTTTCAGTAAAAGTGCCGGTTTTAGCCAGCCGGCTAATTTTCAACCGTAGTTGGGTTAGCTGACAACGTCACGAAAACTATACTCGCGATTCAATGGGGCAGAAGTCTGTGTTGTTATTCTGGATGGCCAGCTAAGAACAATGACAAGCTGCCATGTGGTGTTTTGACTGATGTCATATCTATGCCAATGTGGCTCAAATTTTCTAGCTAGCCTTTCTGGGACTGGGGGCAGTATTGAGTAGTTTGGATGAATGAGGTCCCCAAAGTAAACTGCCTGTTACTCAGGCCCAGAAGCTAGGGTATGCATATAATGGATAGACAACGCTCTAAAGTTTCCAAAACTGTTAAAATAATGTATGTGAGTATAACATAACTGATATGGCAGGTGAAAACCTGAGGAGAATCCATCCAGGAAGTGCCATTATTTTGAAATGGGTGTTTTTCCATTGAAAGCCGATCCACCATATAAAGGGATATGACTCAGATTGCATTCCCTATGGCTTCCACTAGATGTGAATAGTCTTTAGACATTGTTTCAGGCTTTTATTCTGAAAAATGAAGGAGAATGACCACTTTGAATGAGTGGGCAGTGGAAAGTCCCAGAGCTGTTTGGTGCACCTTTATGTTGACAACGCTATTGTCCGGTGCAAATATTATTGATTATTTAAAAAAATAAAACCTGAGGATTGATTATAAACATTGTTTGACATGTTTCTACAAACTTTACTAGTACTATTTGGATTTTTCGTCTGCCTGTTGTGACCGCCTTTGAGCCAATGGATTACTGAACAAACCGCGGCAACAAAACGGAGGTGTTTGGACATAAAGAGGGACTTTATCGAACAAAACAAACATTTATTGTGTAACATGGAGTCTTTTGAGTGCAACCATTTGAAGATCATCAAAGGTAATTGATCAATTTTATAACTATTTCTGACTTTTGTGACTCTTCTACTTGGCTGGAAAATGTGTATGGATTTGTGTGCTGGGCGCTGTCCTCAGATAATCGCATGGTTTGCTTTCGCTGTAAAGCCTTTTTGAAATCTGACACAGTGGCTGGATTAACAAGAAGTTTAGCTTTATTTTGATGTATTACACTTGTGATTTTATGAAGGATAAATATTTATAATACTGTAATTTGAATTTCGCGCTCTGCAATTTCACCGGATGTTGTCGAGTTGTTCCGCTAGCGGCACGCCTTTCCCAAACAGGCTAGCTAACCAACAATTGTAACGATGTATTTGAGAAAAAACAAGTACGTGCTCATTGTGCAAATGTATTTGTTTTCAATAAACATTGGAGAGGAAATATAGTTTACGTGTTGTCAACAATCTAAGCCAACCCTGTCTGCTTTGCCCCATAGCTGTGCATGCATTTTGTTAAACAACCATCCCATCTATAGTAAAATCATAGTGTAAAAGCAGGTGAGCTGGCTCTCCTTTTTTTGCCTGTTTTGTGGTGGAAAACTGAGCGGGTCGAGCATATCACGTCAACCCTAGAAATGTTTTAACAATGTCATTTCTTTGGGTGTAGCTTGCATTTAATTGCCATTCTCTGTTTCGCACAACAATCTTCCATTCCCCATGTCATACGTGGATGTATGGCTGACTTCAACCCTGTTATGGTCAACCCTGTTACTTTATTTGGCACTTATTAGGCTTTTTTTTTACTTGAGATTTTTATTTTATTAAGTTGAACATGTGGTCTTAATGACAGAATGTTACAATTAGGTGAAAGCAAATAAATATATAATCCTGAAGTTACACATCTCAAAAGGCACCGAATTGGTGGAACGACCCTCATGCTGAGGTAAACGGTAACTGTTGTCAGAATTGTGGGAAAGTGAGCTGATTTCTTTGATAGAATAAGGTCATCTGTAGCATATCATAAATTGACAACAATATCCACTACACCCTCAGGTTGAATTGCATTGAGACACATAGGCCCACTGGACAACATGATATTCTCTCTAGTTGCTCCCTTGTTTATCAGAATGATGAGTTGGTCTGCATCTGCACACACCTCACAACTCAAACCTTAAAGTGTCTCTAAAGTGAAGTTAGTAGGTCTGTATACCACCATCACAGTAATACTGATATAAGTAACCTGGTGGGACCAGGGGGTAGCCACTAGCCAGATATGTTTGTAATTCAATGCTACATCTATGGCATGAAAACAAATGACAGATGAGTTGGCTTAAGCACAAACAGATCTGGCTACCACCAAACTATGAGACCACAACACATTGAAAGTGATTCATTTGGCCAATACTATAGATTCTCCTCAGTAACTGGGACATGGAACCCAATCAGGAAATGTCTATTTTTTCTCTCAGGCTGCTATAGTTCCATATCAGGGCGTGAACTGTTGGCTCCATTTTTGAGCCTGCATACAGTACTTTTGACTTCCTTTACTTCACATAGTTGAATGTTTGCAGCTGAAGTCCAGGTGTTCTAAGAGTGGAGCTTCACAATGTGACTTTTGACAACTCTATCACATTTGGTGCGTCAATACATTTGATTACTTGTTTTTGCTGCCTTTGACCTAAAATGTATCAAATAATATTAGCGAGTAGGTAGTCAGATCTGCTGCTGAGCAAGTGCTAAGTAAATTGATCTCCATTCATAGCTCTTGGTCTTGAGGCTCACACAATGTTAGATTTTGCAGAAGTAGTCATGGGACATAAATGTCTCACCGCTCATCTGGATATATTGTGCTTCCCCACCGAACATGAGAACAATGAATTATGTATTTTTGTACTCTGAACTGAGTGAACTCAATGCTAATCCTTGTCAAACCCTTTTTTGAACATTCACACTAGTTCATGTTTTCCTTTTTGATTCTTCCTCTTGTTTATGCCAGAACCATATAGCCTTTTCCATTCATGGTGACTGACTAGGCTTTATGGCAGGGGTCTTCTTCCAACATAAATCTCCCTTCTCCCTGATCAAACAAGTAACTGATTACAGTACACAGCATCCAGGAATATGTGAAGATATTTGCAATAATTTGAGCATAGGTGGTCTATCTCATCGCAGTGATATGATGAAACAGTAATGCAAGACTCGTCTCTTCCTGTTGTTATAATTGGTCTGGATACCCACCTCGCACGGAGAGATAATTAGAGGCTGATCTACATGAATGATGCCGGATGCTGTTTCTGCTCTGAATCACAGCTAGCTGTCTCTCACTTTGAGAGGCACACTGAGGATATTGCACGATGACATCATTCACAGTGACACAAAGGACTCATAACAATTTTTCTCTTTTAGAACTACTGTAGTGTCTACATTCTTAACTGAGTCACCATATTCAGTGTGGTTGAGTTTATTGTCTACAAAGCAGCCTGTTTTATCAAGGTCTTATCAAGACTGTGTTTCTATCATAATCATCAACTCTTTTCTTCAGGATTGATTCAGCGGTGCATCCCAGTCAAGTATCACTACTCTTCCTCCATCCTTCCGCGAAATTTACCCATCAACATCACCAAGACCATCCGTCAGGATGAGTGGCATGCACTCCGTAAGTCTGAGCCTGAGCCTGACTGTCTGTCTGTCTATCTAATGGATGTCTTACTGGCTGTACAGTATGTCTGGACTCTCCGTGTTCAATCTTTTTCTCTCTCTCTGTCTATCTCTCTAGTTCTCTTTCTCTCTAACTGTTATCTCAGGATCAAATACATTTAAAGTGGCGGCCATTGAGAGCAATTTCATTTTCTTGTTATCGCTGTTCACCCCTCCCTGTCGCCCTCTCTAGTTTTGATATCCTTCAAAAAGATAAGGAAGATTACATGGTTCTATGAAGGAAGTGACAGGGATTTGTAAGGGTGTATGGCTCTATTTGTGTCAGGAATATTCTATGTATCATATGCCGTGAATATGATTGTGCAGACATTGCATTTCTGTGCTGTGCATGTTGTAGATCCCACTGGGCCTCCTGCTCTGATCTCCACTGTTCAATGTCCACTAAAATGACGGAGGTGTGTGTCTGTTGGTGCAGATCTACGCAGGATGACGGCTGGCTTTGTGGGCATGGCCGTGTCCATCATCCTGTTTGGCTGGATTATCGGAGTGCTGGGTTGCTGTCAGCAGCATGACCTCATGCAGTATGTAGCTGGACTACTCTTTCTCATGGGAGGTAAGTGCTGTCTCCTCTCTGTTTGGTGTGTGTGTGTGTGTGTATGTGTGTGTGTGTGTGCGTGCGTGTGTGTATGTGTGTCTGTGTCTGTGTCTGTGTCTGTGTGTGTGTGTGTGTGTGTGTGTGTGTGTGTGTGTGTGTGTGTGTGTGTGTGTGTGTGTGTGTGTGTGTGTGTGTGTGTGTGTGCGCGCATGTGTGTGCGCATGTGTGTCTTTGTTTGATGCATTGTGTAGACTACAGTAGTTGTCTACACAATATATGCACTTGTGTGTGAGAGAGAGATATATGTGTGAACACATATAGGTTTATATAATAAGATGTACAATAAATCATGACATCTCTGTAAATGGAGTGTGAAGATGTTACCATTTATTGCCTGGCTGACCCACTAGGCCTACCAACATAGGAATGACATAATACCTTATATAGTTCATTGAAGTTGCTGTGAATCCCGTACATTTCCATTTGTCTCCTTGTCCTCCCTCAGGAACGTGTTGTATCATCTCCCTGTGTACGTGTGTGGCGGGCATCAACTTTGAGCTGTCGCGTTACCCACGCTACATGTATGGCCTCCCAGAGGATATTAGCCATGGCTACGGCTGGTCCATGTTCTGTGCCTGGGGGGGCTTAGGCCTCACTCTGCTGGCTGGTTTCCTGTGCACCCTGGCCCCATCCCTAAGCACCCCCTCCCGTACAACCGTCCACAAGCCCAGACAGGAGAACGGAACCGTGTGATGGGACTGTGTGACTGGCCCACAAAGCGCACAAATAAGCAACACCCATCCAACTTCGTCCAACGTTTTTGTCCAACCACCATCTCACCTCATCACCTTCCCTGTCCATACCACCTCTGTCAACCATCTGAATCATGAGTGTACCAGAGAAATTGTACATGGGAGAACAGAGCAAAGACATACCAAACTGTACTATTTACTGTACATCTAAGACACAGAGACATGACAAGACTACTAACTCTATGGCAGCCTAGAGGAATTGTCTTAAAATGGTGCTCTCTTTTAACACACACAACACAGAACACAGTCCAAGAGCTTAGAAAGAAACAACAAGCATCTCTAAATGGAACAAACCAACAAACAAGAAAACGTGGCAGAGCATCCTGTCATCATTCCTCTTTTAGTCTGTTGGGCTGTACTGTGTTTGTTATTGTTCGCAACAAAATATTATGCTGGCATAAACTGTCCGTTGTTTTGAATCAGCTGACTGATGTCAAGCATTATCCCTAGGAAGGACTTTACAGTTTAAGCCTAAAACCTGCTTCTTGCAGCAGAGGACCAAGAGCACAACATGGAAATGGCAGGGGTGGAACAGCAAGATAAAATACAGAACTGCACTTTTGAAGAGCAAATCTTTCAGCGCTTCTATGATTCAGTATGTACAAATGCATCTCTATGTAGATTCAGGTCATTGTTTGTATAAAGTAACTCTTGAATAAGATTTTTTCCCTGTTTGTTTCGAGGTAACAATGGCAATTTGGGTCTTCAGTGATGTTGTTTGCTGGAATAAATTGTACGCTTCATGATTAGAAGAATAAGAGTGATTGCAAGGCACATTAAGTACTGTTTGAGAGTAGCAGAGGCAGTTAAAGGTCCAGTGCAGTCAAACATGTGATTTGTCTGTGTTTTATATATATTTCCACACTATGAGGTTGGAATAATACTGATAATGCCATTTTAGCGTAAGAGCTGTTTGATCAGTTTCCCCTCCCCACTCAGACCATTCCCAGACAGTCCTAGCAACATTCTTGCTTAAGAAATTGCTCTTTGCTAAGAAGCTATTTTAATTGAAAACAATCACAGTGAGCCACTTAATTATAACCCAGAAATTATTTGATATTGAGATAAAAACGTCTGCATTGGACCTTTAAGGATCAGTAAATATTGTATGTTGAAGGACGGGGTTCAATGAATAAAAATGTAACCTTCTGGTAACACATTCAAACTTAGAAACAATGACAGACAGTAATTTACAGTTATAAGTGACAATACCTGCCGTCTTGGATTTGGCAGGAATTGAACTGCAGACACCAGTGTTGGACTTGCATTTAATGTATTCTGTCACAAAAACCTTCACATAGCACAACACATTGTTTGTAGCAAGTATCAATGCATTAAGTGATTTGGTTTGTGTGAACTGCTGCAAAATGCAGGTATTTGCACAGTTTATCATTGAATACATGTCTTATTCAACGCAACATTTCTGTTAATATTCTTCTGTCAGTGAAAATGGGTCATGTTGAGATTTACATTGAGAGAGCAGTAGGGCTGGGCAAAGTCATACTTAATATCATGTTTACATCAGTAACACCACAGGTATGTTGTTTTTCCTGTCTACCAATCCTTCTCTCCTCATGTTTGAGGCAGGGGTGTCTGCTCTTGCACATAGCTGTTCTCTGTATTCTTCCTCAGTAGGGGGAAACTAAGAATCTGCTCAGGTCTCTTGGAGACAAGACCAATAATGTGGCAGACAACATGATGTCCTGTTAAAGCATCATCTGCGTCACTTCAGTGTGGATCCCTATTGAGTCGACCACTTTCCTGAATGAATTGAGGGAGCTTACCATTTCTTAATTTCAGTGACACTTTTGCCCCAGGCAACAGGCAGTCTTACTGGCCCTTTGCAGAGTCCCGTTTACAATTCGTAGTGACAAGGAGAGGTCAAAAGGCCCTCATTTGGGTAACATTTGATTAATGTACTCTGTAAGTGCACTCTGTAAGGTGTAATAATTATACAAGCACACGTGTGTATTACATAAAGGTTCTGGGAGGAAACTCAGGCCATGTTGGGAGTTTGTTTGTGGCAGGTCTGGGTTCAGGCAGGCTTCGGAGGCTAGCACTGCACATGAATTAAGATGGAATTACAGGTAAGATGGAATTGATGTATTTTGTGAGTACAGGGTACTCAAGTAACACTGTTTTGTTACCTATATGTAAAAAGGCACTCATTGTGACACTTTTCCAGCAGTGTTATGAGGTGATGAGCTAGAACCTTTCCAGTGAATTACTATTTGACTGTAGATAAAAACATTGCCTCAAAGTGACTACAAAGTGAAACATCCAAACATTGTTACTATATGTAGCACCACCTCAGACTTGTAAAAGAGTTGTGGATATTGGTGGTGTTCTGCTGCCATTCTGAGCTCATCCACAGTCTTCTCCTCCAGTTTATATCAACACACATGTACAGGTTTTGTCCCTTAGATCTCTAAATTGGCCAATGGTATTGAATGCATGGATAATTGCTACAATAAACAATACATGTATTGCAATTGTGTTGTTTGAATAATGATAAAGGTTCTGTTGCTAAACCGGTTGATAGAGAAATATCTGGGTAGCGTACCAAGAATGCTGAAAAAGTAGTAAAATGGGCACATAAAAAAGAATGAGAGAAGGGGTAAGCACAATATACAACTTGTATGCAAAAGTGACAGCAAAATAGTTCTCTTAGTGGGACTTCTCGTGTTTCATGAGGAACTGGAAAGTGTTCAGTGTGAGCAATGTGGGACACTGTGTACAAATGCCACAATTTCAAGTGGCACCTCTTTAAGTAGCACTGCTATGATTTTCTACAAGTCATTTATACTGGTTTAATCCACGAGGATGGAGAAAGATGATTAAAAGACATTATAGTCTTGCATGAGATCATTATGGTTCATTTCTTTTAATGTATTCAAACTTGTCCATTTTTTTATCTAATTTATTTTACTGAAATAAAATGTAATTAACATACTATTCTGAAGTCAACTGTGTCTGTATATTTCATGTATTCTAGATGTCTATGTCATCTTATGTCACAACAGAAAAACACTGAGCTTAGGTAAACCTCTTCCTGTGTACTGGCCATCTGGGCTTACATGTACACTATTTCACACTCATAGAGAGTATAATCAAATAGGCTATTATGGTTCTTGCAACCACTGCAGTAAAGTTTTGGTTGGACATGTGGCACATTTTTCAGAGGAATTACATGAATGCCATGATTTGACAATAAAAAATTAGGCTGCATTTAGACAGGCAGCCCAATTCTGATATTTTTTCCCCACCAATAGGTATTTTGACCAATCGCAGATCGTTTCACATTAGATAATTATTAGGGCTGATCTGATTGGTCAAAACAATATCGTAATTATGCCGTATGTCTAAATGCAGCCATAGCTGCTAAGAAACCCTGGGCTAGGTGTTGCTTGTACCATCTATTTCTTATGACATGATGCCACCTAGAGGAGAGTTGAGTATTTTGTGGCTGTGTCCTCAGTCGTGTTTATTCCAGCAACCGAGGAAGAGTCAATGCTGCAGGGTAGTAGCTAACCATTGAACAACTGACTACAGATACATTCATAGTTTGCATGGGCATGAAAAACGGTACAAATGTGATGTCATTACATGATATTCAATCAGAGTACATTCCAAAATATACATAAAATACTGAAAAATAAACATTTAATAAATGATCCCTATATCGTCTTCTCTCAGGGTACTATCAAAAATATCTTATAGTACAATAAAACAATTCTTATAGAGAAATGACTGGACAGTCTTGAGATGAGCCCTCATCCAATATATTAAAATACAACTATAAACACCATTACCCCTCAGCTATACTAGCCATTCTGGATCAACTCTTTTCAAGACGACAGGATAGATTTTTACAGATAAGATCACTTTTTCAAACAAACCTTAAAAATAACACCATATTTTGTTGAAATCCTTTAGATGATAAAATATACCTTTCTACATACATGTGAACCACTAAACCCAACCTAACAGATAATAATACATCTCCAGAAAAAACCTTGATATGCTCAGAATAACCAGGAAGCTTCATTGCTAGGTTGTGGTGTCAGTTATCTGTTATGGTTGAACAGATTCCTGTTTTATTTATTGGCACGGTAGTGTGCCCCCACCACCATATAGTTGTCTGGTGACAAGTCCTTCATGTTGGGGGACTTTCCTTTGGCCCGACAGGTCCTGACCGGGGTGACCGGTGGACTCCGGCAGGGGTCATGCTTCAGCAGGTAACATCCCAAGGTCTCCCAGCCTCCCCCGATGCGCACCATCACATGACGTTCATTCAGCATCTGCAGGAAGAACAAGATGGAGGGGATAGTCAGAAACAGCAGGTACAATACAACCCATGACTGCTATTCTATTTGAGCAACTTAACCAATTCAACCATATCACAACAAAAGTACTTGTTTGTTGCTCAGTACCTAGCTTGGTTTTGAATCGCCCTTTAGCTATGTCTGATTTCAAGTAGGCCAAGGCATAGTAACCTTGGAAAATGTTATGATCCACTCCCCAGACTGAAAGTGCTCGTTGTATGACCCCCCTGAGCCAAGAGAAGATACCCTTCTAATCAAATATTGACCAGTTCCTTCTGCCTGTGTAACAGCTCTCATGAAAGTCAAATTATCTCTGAGCCATAGAAAGAGACATCTTTGTCAAAATCTCATTAAGCCAAATGAAACACTGCCTCATGATGCCAGCTGAGCACATGCAGTGGACTAATCCACAGACATGCACTCACGGGCGCGCACACAGAGGACACAGCATTCATAAATAGTACGTTGTTGTGAAGACACCATGTACATAGTTACACTTAGAACACCTGTGATTGCAGGCAAACACAGACATCAGCACTCTTTAAATCAAGCCCTCTGACAACTACTGCATAGACACCTTCTTCTACACATCACCCGCTGGTCTGGTGCAAACCTGACGCTACCATGGCAACAGCTCTCAAATAATACAGTCGGATTGTAAGAAAATTAAAGCAGCGAAATAGAGGCCGCTGTCTCTTTACAAAGCTGTAGCTCCACACAGACGTCTAGATTCCCAAGAGGCCTTGCCTGGCCATCCGTCCTGTCAACACCGGCCCACCCCCTCCTTCCTTATCGCCCATAACCCCTTCATTATGGAACCATTAAGAATGTGATAATACAAGCAGATTTACACCCCTGCTATACGCCTTCTGTCCTCCACTATGCATACTAATGGCGAGATGGACAGTGGAGGGGTGTAAGTGAATACACACACGCACATACACAAGCAACCACGTGCACACAGACAATGCCTGGTAGTCCCATTTACCAACCCAAGAAGACCCTGAAACGTGATTTGCCTCAGCTGTCCACCGGCAGATTAAAATGTTATTGCTGACAGCGGGGTCAAGTTTGACATAACACACGAACACAAGGATAAGAGGGAGGGAGGGAGGGTGGGAGGGAGGTAGAGAAACACCTATTTATGTTTTTTCCATTCATCAACCTTAGGTTAGGGCTGTCCATACAAATGTGGGATAAAATACTGTAGGCTATAAGGATTTGTCTTTTCAGTAGTCTCTCGAAAGCACTATATTTCAAGAGCTCTATGAGGAAAATATATTTGGGTTACTGTATTTAATTAATTGCATATGTAACAGAACACTAGTCAACACAGAACACTAGTCAAAACACGTTATGACTGTTATGGCTTTCAAAACTCAATATTCACATAGTGGAATTATGCAAGTAGACTTTCTCAGGAATTGTGCACACAACCCCCTGCGGCAGACATCTTCTTCTATATAATCGGATTCATTCTAACAGCCCCTGCCCCCCCACACGTGTGCCGTTACTCCAGCCCATAAGCTGACTGCTGGATTCCCCTGTGTCTTCCTTCCCTGGCAGCTCTATTGATTCTCTCTCCTCATGGTTTGTTGTTGAAAGATTCATGAGAATGATAATGGAGGAAGAGGCCTTCACCCATCATCCACTAGGGGCCATGCTTAAACCATTCCCTTCTGAGGAATATGTATTGTGATTGCATTGGTCATTACATGAGAGATGGAGTAATTGTATAGTAGAAATTCACATGTATCTCACTCTACGGGAGGATCTTGTCACATGCAAAAAGGGCAGTGACTTTAGTATAACCTAACCACCGTCTCCTACTTATTCTTAAATTAAACTACTTTTTTCTTTTAGGTAATCCCATAAAACTTTAATGATTGCTTTAATGGAGATATGTCTTCTTTTTATATCAGTCAGACCACTGCTAAAATATAAAGCAAATGTGTTGTGTTCTGATGGAAATAGGAAGTAATGGAAGTGAGATGATATTGTGAGAGGTTTTAATGTCTCCATTCTCTTCAGTGCCAGACACAGTTACCATCCCTGCTATAAAGCCTGGTGCTTAATTGGGCTTGGAGAAGAAAAGCCTTCCTTTCTTCAAAAGCTGAGAATGCTGCATGGAGCCTTCCAGGGCTAGCATGATTGAAAAATCTCCAGTGGAGAGAGGGGGTGTCATACCAGGCCAGGCTTCAATGACCTGTCTGATTAAATCACACCACTAATGACTTAGTCTTAGTAATCAATAGATTCTGCTCTTTAAAAAGCCAAGCAAACATCACAGTACTCATACATCCAAACAGACATACAGGGGTTATCAGGTCATCACTCCACACATTCACAGGTGCTCTATTCATACAGAGAAGAGAAGTGTGTTTTTTTGTGATTGAGAGAAAGGACTGTGTATCCTACAGGTAGTGCTGTACAGCAGGAGTCGTCAACCTTTTCTGGCTCAGGAACCTCCTCCTCGGCAACCGGCGACCCAGGGACTCCCATTATACATTAGGCGACATTAGAAAGAAAATAAGATATGCTCTTTTCTGGTGTGGATGACAATAATATATATTCTCTTCTTTTTTTGTTATTCACAATGCATTAATTCTGTTGTTGCTAGCGATATTATATATATTTTTTACCCCTTTTTCTCCCCAATTCCGTGGTGTCCAATTGGTAGTAGTTACAGTGTTGTCTCATCACTGCAGCTCCCGTACAGATTCAGAAGAGGCGAAGGTCGAGAGCCATGCGTCCTTCGAAACATAACCCAACCAAGCCACACTGCTTCTTGACACAATGCACATCCAATCCGGAAGCCAGCCGCACCAATGTGTCGGAGGAAACACCGTACACCTCGCGACCTGGTCAGCGTGCACTGCACCCTGCCATAGGAGTCGCTAGTGCGCGATGAGACAAGGATATCCCTGCCGGCCAAACCCTCCCTAACCCGGATGACACTGGGCCAATTGACCGGGCCTCCCGGTCGTGGCCGGCTGCGACAGAGCCTGGGCTCGAACCCAGAATCTCTGGTGCCTTAGACCATTGCGCCACCCGGGAGGCCGCTAGCGATATTCTTAAAAACATTGAATTAATAAAATGAAATACAATCACTTTTTTATAGTATTTTTTATGTATCTTTTTTTGGACCCCCTGCTGTACATGGGCTGCAGACCCACGGTTGAATACCTCTGTACAGTAATAACAGTTAGGATGGAGATGTTGGGCACACAGACAATCTAAAGTGAAAAGGTAACGTAGCCTGGCACAAGTCCATGTTGCTGTAATTAAATCTGTAATTAGCAGTTATGCTCAGGAAACCACAGAAGACTAAAATAAGCCAAAGTGTGTTTAGGGGAGGGCATCTGGAATATCAGGAAAAATACAGAGCTTCAACAGACAAGCGGTTCACATGCAACCAAACCCCAGTCATATGACCTTGGTTGCCGAGAAACACTGAAGGATGAAAGAAAGGAAAAATACCATTAAACCGTCAAGGTACGCATATTTCTCCACTTTGTCAATGTTCGTCCTAAACATACAGCCTCACTGAACTTGCCCATAAACCAACAACATCCCTTGGCTATCCATTTTTATGACCTCCATTTTCTTTGATGTGGCGCAAGGGCATGTTTTCCCATGTCAGACATTTGACTATTACTGAGAAACAGGTGTTCCATGAGTCTAAGGCAGTCATTATATCTAAATGGTTGGTAAAAATAAGGTGTCTGTTGCTCAGGGAAGAATAATAGGAGTGCAGTTGTAACTCAGCGTGTCAGCTTACTGACAAAGACAGCTAAATCACATACTGTTATTGAGTAACACATTCTAAGCCAATGGATTTCAATGAGATTAACTGAGCATTAAAACAGTCTTCTGTTGGTGACCAATTGTCCCCAAAAGATAAGAAACAGCATACGATTTGGTCTGTCAGCTCATTGTGGACAGCAGACAGACGATGCTACAGTGTCAGTCAAGGCCATATAGGGAAAGCTTCCACTGAGGAAGCAATTGATGCATTTCTGGTTCATTGAGCCCATAGAGTGCGACCCCATCCAATTATTGGTAAATGAACTATGGAATTGAATAGTCCATTTCAGAATATATTAGATATGGAGCAACTGAGTAAGATGTGTATTTTGAATTTAATCAAGTATAAATGTTAATTTGACATCATAGCTAAGATTGAACTTTTTGTTTAACAAAATAATATAGAATAACTTATTTGTAAGACACATTCAATACATATTAGGACAAATCAAGTAATACAAACCTGGGCATGTTTTAATAATACCTTTTTCCCATTAGAACTCAGTCTACTGTTGCCAAGCAACCCTGTATCCCATGGGGCTTTGCCTGGAACAAGTCCTTCTCTATAGATTCCCACTTATTGCAGCTTAGTGCAGCAAACACCCTCATTGCTCAATATATTTCAATCAACATTCTTAAATATCACATGATTAAAAAACAAACACATAAGGAAATGCAAAGAATGTAATATGTTTGTATTAAGTCAATACCAACAAATTAAATCGTTACATTTCCTCATGTGGTTGTTGGTTTAAATGAATGTTTATGTCCATACAGTATGTGTCCTATAAATGATGTCACTCACTGCTGTATAGAACAATATAAATATAATCTACTTCCATGGTTTCATGCAACTGCCTGAGGTTTATTAACCCCGACAATTAGGGTGAAGGAAGGGGTTTTGACATACTCGTACGTAGAGGACCTTCTCCCCGACACGGTAGCATCCTTTGGGATGCTTCTCCACAGGGAACTTAGTGGGGCAGCTGCATGGTGAGTCCTCGATAATGTTTCTCACCTGAAACACAAAACATCTCTAAGATAAAGCAAGCAAAGACACAACCTCCTCCTACCCGTAGGCTATACCTACCAGCATTATCACCGCTAAGAATGTTTGCTAAACAATTGGAGAGGAAGTCTGGTGTGCTAGACTAGGTCAATACTTAAGATCTTTCCTACGATACAGTCAGCGGGGCAAGATGACACTGATTAGCTACTGTATTTCTCATTACATTGATGGGTAATTCATGGTTACTTTAGGCCTATTTGAGAGTAGGTACTTACTATGTCATCCAACAAGTCGCATGTGCTTGGCGTTTTCTTAGCAGATGATTTGCTTGGACGACGCGCCTTGGGCTTAGGTGAGGGAGAGGGTAATGGTTGTGATGGAGGTGACGGCAGTGGTGGAGGATGTGAAGGAGGAGGTGGAGAGGGGGAGACAGGGGTCTCTGTAAGGCTCAGGGCTGAGATAGGATCTGTGGTTGGTGTTGTGGGAGGGGTCTGAGTGGAGGTTGTGACGATGGTAACAGATGAGGTTTGAGTGGAAGTTGTGCTAGTGGTGGTTGACGAGGATGAGATGGAAGTTGGAGGAGTAGGGTCTACTGGGGCTTGAGAAGGGGGTGGGCTTGGACTGGGAGGTGGGGATACAGAAGCAGGGGGTGTAGGAGCACGGAGCAGCGGTAAGATTAAGGGAAGAGTTGTGGGTGAGGGGAAGGCCAGAGGTGATGATGAGGTGAGAGAACCTCCCTCCTCCCTATCTATCTCTCTCTCCAGCTTCACCAACCCTGGGGGCTCCACACCATACCTAAAAGCGAGTCAGTGAGACATCATGACTGTTCGATGGTTAGTAAAGAAAGATTCCATGAACTGAGAATAGCGCAGTTGTGCAAGTCTCTGAGTGAATGATGTACACAGAGTCATGACAACTCACCTGGCTGAAATCCTTCCCAGCTCCATAAGACAGAGACACACCTCCCGAGGCTGTTTGTGGAGCACTGCCCATAAAGCACCCACAAGTTATGTGATGGCTAAACAAATAGTGTCATATTAATGTATAAAGCCTTAGGACATGAACAGCAGCTAAATGTGCGTTTACATGAACGCCCTTGACAAACCATACAGACTGTCAGGATGTCAGGGCACAAACAAACAACCTTCATCCTGCACCAAGCTATTTGAATTTCAGCAGGCACACAGACTAAATTGAATAAAGATCAAACCAATGTGTTTACATTTCAAGAACCACAAACATCACACATGCTACCCATTAACAACGAGTATCATTCAGCTGCCAAAGAGATGCTTGCAAAGATATAACAGGACATTATCTGTGAGGAAAATGAAAACAAGAGCAGCATTTTGAATACGGGTGAATGTCAGTGAGGACTCAGGAGGGGTTATGCCTTTCTCCAGAGCCCAGCTACCTTTGAAGCTGAACTCAAATCCCTGCAGGCACCAGACACGTGGGTAAAGAAAACGTGGGCATGCAGGCTTAACACAGCACGCTCAATGCCTGTAATCATCCGTAGTCTTCAAAGTTAGGCTCTCCAAAGTGATTAAAATACTTATCAAAACATATCTTGTTCTAAACATGTCATTTCATTTCACAGGGACAGAAGGTGTGGTTTTGTTTTGGAGGGAAAGGAATCATGGATATACTGTGTAGTTAAATTAACTTCTCTCAGTAGCCTAACATGAAAAGGAAGCACCACCAAAGCACAAAAAAATGGGAAGAGTTATGGTATTATAGTTCAAATGTGAGACACATTGGACACAGGTAACCTTTGATCTTTGAAATTGGCAATGAAGTTCCTTGTCATTGCTCTATTCTGTAAACCCATCACTACACCAGGGATGCAGCAGGGAAGAGGGAGGAGAGAAAGCAGGAATAGAGTAGAGCAGACATAATGCCACAAATACACAGTATACACTTACATGTGTACGTTGAAGTACAACAATTTAAGCAATTACGTACGTATGAAAATATACAGTATGAATGACTTTAAAATTCCTGTGTCAAACATAACTATTGAAAAATACAGTAGGCATCATGTACATGTCCTATCATTCTGAGTGCAATTCACCAATAAGCCAGTTGAGTCAGACTAGGGGGCAAACTGATGTGTATGGCAGTTAAACCTACACATTAACTCTCTCAGTGTCATGCATGCCCACGCTGGAACATGCCCAGGTGGAATAGGTATACCGCACACACAGTTAATATCACTAAATGTGGTCAACATGCTATAACTAGTCTCCCATGTTCCGCAGTACTGAAGGCATCAAACAGAAACAGAGGTGAATGAGTGATACATGATCCTAAGACAAGACAATCCAAGTCACAGAAGAAAATACATCATCCCACTATTCAGGGTACAGAGTCAGCTAGCGCTGTGAGCTGACCTGCTTTCCAGCTCCACCTGAACATCTGTCTCTTTCCTTCCTTTTAAACCATCTCACCCACTCGCTAAATCCTCTACAGCTAGTGAGGAAGCATGGCTGGCCTTCTCATAGGGACAGTCACAGATCAAAGCTAGGAAGTCAGTGGAGGACAAAGACAGGTGACACTGGAGTGTTTTCCAAGTGGGGCCATGCTTCTACAGGACAGAGAAGAGGACAATGGGACACAGAACAGTCTTTCCACAGGGGACAGGCTACTAATCCAGAACAGGCACAAGAAAGAAACCATTCCAGAGACTACTGCCAGAGGCCTCCTATAGTTTGATAAGAGGGTATGAGAGTATATATATGGATGAGAGTAGAGATGGGATAGGGTCCGGAAACGTTTTAAAAGCAGATGTTCTTGTGACGTGTATTACGTGTACTGTTTCTCAATAAGATTATCTCTGGTAAATCTCTGGACGTCACACATCCTGAGCACAGATTAGAATCGGCAGAAGTGTGTTAATGAACTAACTGTAGTCTGTTGCCAATTAGCCACACCATTTCCGTGTTCATGAGTTAATCTGGTAGACTGACAGAGATTTACAGATTCTCTCTTAGACAACTTGATGGATATTGGCTGTTTAAGGACAGATTTGTGTCCTGTCAGTGCCAGACGGAGATGGACAAGCAAGTAGGCACTTACCCAAGCCTTCAGACTCAAACAGGTAGGTCTCATCCACACCAATCTTCCGACACCAGTAGAGGAAGTTGGCAGTGTTGTCCCGGGCAAAGAAAGAGCCAGAAGCAGCATCAGCTCGCCAATGAATCACCCTGCGTACGAAGGTCTGGGGAAAACACACAGGGACAATCACCAAGTCAGTGTCAATACTCCGATTCATCTCAATACACTGAGTATACCAAACATTAAGAACACCTTCGAAATCCACAGGGATGCTGGCTCATGTTGACTCCAATGTTCCCCATAGTTGTGTCAAGTTGGTTGGATGTCCTTTGGGAGGTGGACCATTCTTGATACACACAGGAAACTGTTGAGCATGAAAAACCCAGCAGCATTGCAGTTCTTGACAGAGCCTGGCACCTACTACCTACCATACCCTATTCAAAGGCACTTATATTTTTTGTTTTGCCCATTCAGTCTCTGAATGGCACACATACACAATCCATGTCTCAATGGTTTAACATGGTATAATTAGTGCATTATAATTATTAATAACAGCTCTTTTCTATTTTATTTTTTATTTAACTTGGCAAATCAGTTAAGAACACATTGTTATTCACAATGACAGCCTAGGAACAGTGGGCTAACTGCTTTGTTTGGGGTCAATCCCACTACATTATCCTCTTAGCATCAATTATTTTCTTACAGGCCCAATATAGCCATTTTTATGTCAATATCAAATCATTTCTGGATAACAATTAAGTACCTCACTGTAATAGTTTTCCATAAACAGTTTAAAAAAGAAACAGAAATAGCATTTTAGCAAAAAAACTATTTCTCAAGCTAGAATTTTGCTGGGACTGTCTGGGAGTGGTCTGAATGGGGAGGGGAAAACTGAAAACTAACTGTTAATGCCAGGGAGGTTTGGAATTCTCTTTGTTATTGCTCTATTAACTAATTTACCGCCAAAACTCCATCCCACCAAAACAGGCTGTAATTTCAGGCAGTCTTTTCAAACAGCTCTTACACTAAAATTGCATTATCCTCATTTTCACAGTATTATTCCAACCTCATAGTGTGGAAATGTATTTAAACACAACAAAATCACATTTTTGACTGCACTGGGCCTTTACCTAATTAATCGCCTAGTGATTCTGTGTAAGATTCTAAACAATATTGAGTAATTTTTTTATGAACATAGGAAACAGTTACTAGTAAACGCAATTCAAGAATGACAATGAAGCGTGGCATTATGCAGTTCTCAGTCAGTATCAGTATCAGCAGCACTCTGAGAAGGGGTGAGGAGAACCACAGATGGTGACTTCAAAACCAGAGACTCTCAGTGAAACATTCTGTCCTTTAATGTCTACTTTCAAGTGATGCTAGGTTAACATAATAAAAAAATACACCAAATGTACACCAGAGACGGCTCAATTGCAGATCGTATCTTAAGACTGAGCCACTGAAATACAGACATCTGTATGGCATAAGTAAGTTGAGATCATGTATTGGGAATTGGGATCATGTAATGTATGCTGTCTATGGTCATATATGTTTGTATGTTACCTTGCCATTGCTGGCTTGGATCATCCTCTCCTGTAGCTCCTCGGCCAGCTGGCACAGCAGAACCCCATTATCCAGCCTGTCCATCAGGCTGTCAGCCGTGACCTCAGAGTCTGTGGTGAGAAATGTCAGTCACCAACACCATGATAAACAGGCCACAGAAAGGGGAGCCCATTTGACATCAAATAGTTGTCTTACATCATTGTGTGCTTTACATCTAATAATAATGTTTTATAAAAAATGTAAAAAATCTGTACATGATAAGTGACTATATAGTGGCTACATACTGATCATGTAGAGCATTATATGTCATTACACAGGTGTTTTTGTCCGGAGGTTACTACTCACTGTGATGACACAGATGTACTATACTGCTCCGGCATTATTTGTGAATAATGATAAGGGATAATGGGACCTTATTATTAACGACGTCATTCTCATGCAAACTTCCTGGTTGTATGTACACCTAGAAAATACCTATGTGTGGCTTTGCATTGTTGCAAGTCGATCCCTATGTGTAAGTGATGGATATTATCTCGTCATCTCCCCAACACAGACACACACAGGCTGTGACATGTTCAGGCCCTTCCTGGCTTCCTTCCAATAATATCTTAACAGGGTTCCTTTCAGTGACCAGACATGCAGGAGTATTTCAAGGATTTAGGTTAATGTGTGCCTTTCCAGTTCAGAACACCAACAAATAGCTATGTCCCCATTATCCAATATAAAAAGTATGATCCAGTTTCATGTCCTCACATAACCTGTATGTCATTGGGTGACATTTTTATTGATGTTCAGAAATGACAAAAATAGGCCTATGTTGCACAAGAATTGAGCTAAACCAATGCATCACATTATCTTAGTCATAGTTCAGACACATTCCTTGTTAAAAGTGTTTTAAAAGCCCCAAACCCCAAGATGGTTACAGGTTTGTTGCAGGTGTTTCGTAACAACATAAAAACCATGTGAAAGTCACCCTACCCAGAAACATGTTGAGCCAGAGAGCCAGGTCCTCTCTCATGGGCAGCAGGCTGGCCTCGTGGCGGCTGGGGAGCCATTTGGTGTACTGCTGTGGGCTCTCCAGACCAGGCCCATCGTGGTGCTGTTTGGGACTGAGGAGGCAACATATTCCGAGCCCAGTGAGATGTATTGGACTGTATTGGTCGTCCTCTGTTTCTACCAGACTGTTCATGGTTCCCTCCTCTTTTGCCTGCAGGACAGGAGGAAAAGAAGCTGTTAATATTATATTTAATTCATATTTAAAATATTTTGTATTGTCACTTTTCTAGATTTGCAACATTTGAATATGTCACATCAAAGGAGGGAGTTGGAGAGCTTATTTGTGGTGCGGCATTTCTATCTGTAAATCAGCTCTTTGTCAGAGGGGCGTCGACCTGTCTGTCAGCCTCTGGTACAGTATGTTTTCCTGGAGTTTCAATATTTTCTGCACATTTCTAGTTGTATACATCAGGACAGCCATTCGGTATAAAGTTTTAATAGCCTACTACAGCAAGAGTTCAACCCAACTCAAACAAGCTCTAGCCTCTCGTTCAGTTGACAGTAAATCGAATGGTGTGGAACACTCTCATTGACCCTAACCAGGCCTAGGAGCACTCCACACCTTCCTCCCAGAGCAGGGGCCAGGGCAGGGGCATACAGCTGAGACAGGAGCCAAGTGTGGGCCAGGTCGGGGGGTGGGCTATGAGAGTCAACAGAGCACAGTAGGAGGACTGTCCACCAGACTCCCACATGAGCGGAAAGGTCTGGAGTTGGTGGAGGTCCGGGCAGGAGAAGGTTTTGGCACAGGTAACTCGTAATGGTCTTCAGTGTGGAAACCAAAAGCATGGATGATACACATACAGACAACATACTAACCCACAGAATAAACACATACACAAACACTATGGACCATGTATTCACAAACATACAAAATACACGTACTGACACAAGAGATCACACACAGAGCCTACATACACACAAATCTTCACACAAACATGAACACACATGCACCAACCTTTTGTCATAACTGTTAGTGTAACTGATGTCAGGGAAGGATTTAATAGACAAACATCTAAAGCCAAGAGCCAATCCCCTGGCACTATTCTATGCCTCATTTCTCCTCTTTCCAGACAAGTATTCATCATAAAGGCCAACCCCATGCAGAGACATGCTTTGGCTTCCCATAATCCCCACAGAAAACAACACATGCACCGGGGTTGTAGAAAAGGACTGAATAAAATATACTGGTCAACTTCAACAAACACTGTTCCCATAAGATGCCCAGATTCTGTGGTATGTACATAACTTCAGATGTGCCGTTCATTTCAATTGCCAAGAAAATGTGAGTTCTGTTTAAAGTCACAGACTATCGGAAGGTTAAACAAACTGACTGCTGACAGGGACGTAACCCCCACAGAAGCCATCACTCTAATTGTACTGAAAATAGCATTTGTTGATAGCATACACATGTGCAAACAGTATAATTTCAAGGTAATGTCCTATTGTCTTCAAATATTGACTAAGGAGCTGTCATGCTGTCACATAGGCAACCACATGAAAAAATACAACAGTTTACGATAGAATTCTACAATAAACTGTAGTATACTGTAGAATACTATAATACACACCGTAGTATCCTTCTATCATGTGTAGTACCTACTATAGGATGTTGTACTATACTATAGAATACTATAGCAAATACTACAGTATTTAATTTGCATATACCCTGCCCATTCCCCTCCCTATATCAAAATTTGTCTCACCCATAATTGAGAAACATACATGAAAAGTATAGAACATATACTGTATTCCCTACAAGTTTTAGAAAAGAGCAGAAGCGCTGAATTATCCGTTCAGAATTTCTCCAGTAGGTTTCCTGAAGAAGAAAGCCTCCACTTCTATGTCAAAGATAATAAAACAAACACACTATAGTAAATACTACTGTAATGTCCGCAAAAACACTACAGTAAATACTACAGTACACTACAGTCCGCAAGAATACTACAGTAAATACTACGGTATACCGTACTACAGTCTGCAAAAACACTACTGTAAATACTACGGTATACCATACTACAGTCTGAAAAAACACTACTGTAAATACTACGGTATACCGTATTACAGTCTGCAAAATCACTACAGTAAATACTACGGTATACCGTACTACAGTCTGCAAAATCACTACAGTAAATACTACGGTATACCATACTACAGTCTACAAAAACACTACTGTAAATACTACGGTATACCGTACTACAGTCTGCAAAATCACTACAGTAAATACTACGGTATACCGTACTACAGTCTGCAAAATCACTACAGTAAATACTACGGTATACCATACTACAGTCTGAAAAAACACTACTGTAAATACTACGGTATACCGTATTACAGTCTGCAAAATCACTACAGTAAATACTACGGTATACCGTACTACAGTCTGCAAAATCACTACAGTAAATACTACGGTATACCATACTACAGTCTACAAAAACACTACTGTAAATACTACGGTATACCGTACTACAGTCTGCAAAATCACTACAGTAAATACTACGGTATACCGTACTACAGTCTGCAAAATCACTACAGTAAATACTACGGTATACCGTACTACAGTCTGCAAAATCACTACAGTAAATACTACGGTATATGGTACGACAGTCTGCAAAATCACTACGGTATACCGTACTACAGTCTGCAAAAACACAACAGTAAATACTACGGTATACCGTACTACAGTCTGATAAATCACTACAGTAAATACTACGGTATACCGTACTACAGTCTGCAAAAACACTACAGTAAATACTACGGTATACCGTACTACAGTCTGCTAAATCACTACAGTAAATACTACGGTATATGGTACTACAGTCTGCAAAATAACTACGGTATACCGTACTACAGTCTGCAAAAACACAACAGTAAATACTACGGTATACCGTACTACAGTCTGAAAAATCACTACAGTAAATACTACGGTATACCGTACTACAGTCTGCAAAAACACTACAATAAATACTACGGTATACCGTACTACAGTCTGAAAAATCACTACAGTAAATACTACGGTATACCGTACTACAGTCTGCAAAATCACTAAAGTAAATACTACGGTATACCGTACTACAGTCTGCAAAATCACTACAGTAAATACTACGGTATATGGTACTACAGTCTGCAAAATCACTACGGTATACCGTACTACAGTCTGCAAAAACACTACAGTAAATACTACGGTATACCGTACTACAGTCTGCAAAAACACTACAGTAAATACTACGGTATACCATACTACAGTCTGAAAAATCACTACAGTAAATACTACGGTATACCGTACTACAGTCTGCAAAATCACTACAGTAAATACTACGGTATACCGTACTACAGTCTGCAAAATCACTACTGTAAATACTACGGTATACCGTACTACAGTCTGCAAAATCACTACTGTAAATACTACGGTATACCGTACTACAGACTGCAAAAACACTACAGTAAATACTACAGTATACCGTACTACAGTCTGCAAAATCACTACAGTAAATACTACAGTACAGTACATTCCGTTAAAACACTACAGTAAATAATACAGTACACTTCAATCCGCAAAAACACTACAGTAATTACTATTGTATATATTACAGTTCTTTTTCACTACAGTATTTATACAGTGCATTCAGAAATGATTCAAACCCCTTAACTTTTTCCACATTTTGTTACGTTACAGTCTTATTCTAAAATTGATTAAATTGTTTTTTCCCCCTAATCAATCTACACACAATACTCCATATTGACAAAGCAAAAACAGTTTTTTATAAATGTTTATGAAAAACAGAAATACCTTATTTATATAAGTATTCAGACCCTTTGCTATGATGCTCGAAATTGAGCTCAGGTGCATCCTGTTTCCATTGATCATCCTTGAGATGTTTCTACAACCTGATTGGAGTCCACCTGTGGTAAATTCAATTGATTGGTCATGATTTGTAAAGGCATACAACTGTCTATATAAGGTGTCAAAGTTGACAGTGCACGTCAGAGCAAAAACCAAGCCATGAGTTCGAAGGAATTGCCTATAGAGCTCCTTGACAGGATTGTGTTGACACACAGATCTGGGGAAGGGTACCAAAAAATGTCTGCAGCATTGAAGGTCACAAGGAAAACTGTGGCCTCAATCCTTCTTAAATGGAAGAATTTTGGAACCACCAAGACTCTTCCTAGACTTTCAGACCATGGGAAACAAGATTCTCTGGTCTGATGAAACCAAGATTCTTTGGCCTGAATGCCAAGCATCACATCTGGAGGAAACCTGGCACGATCCCTACGGTGAAGCATGGTGGTGGCAGCATCATGCTGTGGGGATGTTTTTCAGTGGCAGGGAATGGAAGATTAGTCAGGATCGAGGGAAAGATAATTGGAGCAATGTACAGAGCGATCCTTGATGAAATCCTGCTCAAAAGCGCTCAGGACCTCCGACTGTGGCGAAGGTTCACCATCCAACAGGACAACGACCTCTAACAGCCAAGACAACACAGGGATGGCTTCGGGACAAGTCTCTGAAGGTCCTTGAGTGGTCCAGCCAGAGCTCGGACTTGAACCCAATGAAACATCTCTGGAGAGACCTGAAAATAGCTGTGCAGCGACACTCCCCATCCAACCTGCCAGAGCTTGAGAGGATCTGCAGGGAAGAATGGGAGAAACTCCCCAAATACAGGTGTGCCAAGCTTGTAGCATCATACACAATAAGACTCAAGTCTGTAATCGCTGCCAAAGGTGCTTCAACAAAGTACTGACTAAAGGGTCTGAATACTTATGTAAATGTGATATTATTTGCAAAAATGTCTTTGTCATTATGCAGTATTGTGTGTAGATTGATGAGGGGGAAAAAAACTATTTAATCATTTTTAGGCTGTAACATAACAAAATGTGGAAAATGTCAAGGGGTCTGAATACTTTCTGAATGCACTCTACTATAGTTAACTGTAAATACTACAGTATACACTACAATGAATACTACAGTAAAGTCTGACAAAACACTACAGTGAATACTACAGTATTTATGCCATAGCATGCTATAGTATTTTTTCAGGTTGGCAGGACGGCCTACATAGTTTACGCAACACAAGCCCCAGGTTAAGGAATACACCTGGGAGACCTGGGAGTTGTGTGGAATCCAGGCAGGTAGGAAGGGGGAGGAATGGCTGCTACTACCTATGTAGTCCATTTGCTAGTGAAAGCAGGTAGATGGCGCAGCAAGCACACAACCTACAGCAACAGTAGTAGGTCAATGTACCAACAAAGCCCTCAACCATGGACAGATCAGATTGATGACCTTGTAGACTTACGGTCCCTCTATGTTCGTCATTGTGACTTTAGTAGGGTGGCTTTGTAAATGCACCATGCAGGCCTAGGTGAATAGACGGAGGCCTGTTTGTCATGTATGTGGCTGTTTTTCAGGCTGATCGGCCCGGGCCTGGGAGCCTCACACTCTAACAGAACACACAGGTGCCACATTCACACATTTACTACAGGACAATCCAGGCACCTGTGTTCCTAGACAAAAGGGGTCTTTATACTCAAGGCCGAAAATACATTCACACATACTGTATGTACACCCACACACACGTGCACACATACACAGACACCCACGTATACACAGGCGCACAAAAGCCCATACCTGCATTGATATTATGTCTCTACCTCATTTATCTAGTCCTACCTAAAATCTCTTTAGCTAGTACAAGATTTCCTTCAGTGACATTTTGGGGGCCTGTTACTGTGTTGCTTAATCATTGATTGTGTCTTAATGGCAGGGAACAACCTCACAGGGAAACAAATCCATTAGAGGAAACAAAAAGTTTAGAATTCTACTGGTAATATCAAACTTAAGAATGTGTGTAGTATGTTCCTGTAATGCCAAAGCGGGCCATTGAAATTGAAATTCAAAAGACTGATTGATGGTCTGGTTCCCTTTGCCCGAGCTGGCCCTAACCTGGGCTCTGTCATGGGGACGGGTCTGACGGCTCTGATGCTGTCTCACATCTGGCACCGGTAAACAAGTGTCCTTTCAACAGGCTGAGAGAATATTTTCATCTTGAAATTATAGTACCTTCTTTCAGGCTTCAAGAGTTTGAGCAGAAAAGACCTCAAACTGACAATGGCTTGTCCTGACACAAAGTCAATTGCCAACAGCAGTGTGTTGTGGTATGTACTTAGGCACTTTACTAAACACCACTGATTGTCAAGTGGAACTAATTGATCACCAAACAGCCAGCAGGCTTTATGTGGCAACTATGAACAAATATCTATAGATGCTTTCAAAGACTTCCCCTGATCTAAATATCAGTTTTCCAAACAGTTTGAATGAACAATTCAGAGAAGATGGACAATCATAAGTTGATGTCCAACAGCATTGCTGGAAGCTACACCATTCTGAAACAGCATTTGAACAGAGATCTGGTGTCCCCAATTATCGAGTCTCAGATTTAAACAGCTTCACTGGGGTAATGCGACCCTGCTGAACACAGATACTGTATTCAAAGGGTTGGTTGCAGGGTAGGTAGACTACATCATGCTGGGCTCCAGGCCCGGTACATGGCTCTGTCTCAGCTGGTTCCAGACTAAATAAACCCCAGACCGGCAGATAGGATTGTAAGGTCAATTGCCCATTGCTGTTTATACACCTTGAACAACGGGCCTTTACTCTAGAATTCCACTGGACATTTTCTTTTTACTAGGCCACTATAATCAAACAGAAAAAAGGAATTTTAGCATGGATGGTGCTAAGGAGACATTTATCAGATAAACAGTGACTGCAGCACAAGCTGTTCATTGAGTGATTATTGGCCCAGCCATTGCCCTCTGGGCCACAGATATACATCAGTTCCCTGGTTGGAAGTTGGTCCAGGGTGATATGTACACTTAGATCAGTTCTTAGATCAGTTCTAGTAAATATGAGATGTTTTTCTTCATGGAGTACAATTTTGAGCACATCCCATACTAATTTCGTTCACAAAAAGTATTCTATGTTTATATAAAAACGTATTACATTTATATATATATATATATATATATATATATATATATATATATATATTATATATATATATATATATATATATATATAAAACTGAAAAATTTGCATCTTGTTTTAGAGGGCAAGAAGGCGAGTTTGATTAATCCATGAGTGCAAATCTGAATGCCCTCTTTTGCTATACTCGCTACTTTCAAACTGTGTTCTAAAATATATATATATATATATATATATATATATATATATAAATATATATAAATAAATTGAATGAATCTTAACATTCATTTTGAACCTGAATATATATAATGAATGTTAAGGTTTGGCAATGCAGCTGTCATTTACCATCTATAACTTAGGATTTATTACATAAAAGGAATGCTACCGCTTGAAACCATCACTATTTCACTGATATTTCAATGATAAACTAATGCATTTTGTAAAATACATACATTTTATCTATAGCTTCACTTTTCAGATCACAGGTCACAAAGTCAACAACTGGTTTTTCTAGTAGGCCTAGTGGTGAGTAGTAGAAAGTACAATTAGTGGAGATAGTGGTCAAACTAAACAAAAAACACAGGCTATTTATGAATCATGTACAGCCATCACCATCCTCATCAATGACCTTCATTATTAAATATTCAGAATATCTTAATCAACTTTCGGCATAGAAATAATACAGTATAAAGGAAATACTTACAGAGTCAATGAGTAAGTATAACTGTTCAATAAATCCCCCCATTAAAAATCAATCAACAAAGAGACTGTGTGTGTCGGCACAGCAGCACCAAGCATCACTTACAAGTTATCTTCTCAGGTCCGCTAAACGGAAAATGTGCAATAAGAACGTAGGCTACGTCCACTTCTCAATGAAACACCCCTGTGCGCCTGGTCAAAGCTGCTGGTGTCATCTTACAAGCTGTAGGTGTTACGGCTGTCAACGACGTTGGGACAAGAATAATAAGTTGTTCATATGTCGAGGTCCAATGTCAAAACTTTTCGCAACTGTTTTGTTTGATGACTCCACCTTATTGCTAGCCTACATGGAATGGATGACGCGCCAAAAATCAAAAGACACGAGGTGACAGTTCTGAATTTCAAGATACTGCCTGCACATAGTAGTCATAAAGACCACCCACACAAGTAACCCCTGCACGTTTTAATAGCAGATGGAGATGATTAAAGTCTCCGCGGGAAACTTGCTGGTGGAGGACTGACAAAACAGTGGTGCTGAGTGCTCAAAGCAAGAATGTCCAGTACTCACCATGAGACAGGGTAACATTAGCGATGACTAATGTAAGAGTTCTACATTATTTATAGTGGAATCCAGATACAAAATAATAGGGACTTGCTCTGTGACTAACACAAGTCTGCCTTTTCTCTAAGGTCTATGTCAATATGGGTGGCAGCTCAGCTACCCAAGTGAAGAGGAAATTCAACAACTTTTGGACAGTGGAAATTGATTATATATACATGTATATATATATATAAAAAGAAACCAACGCATTTAGTCCCTATCCAGTTTTACCTATGTCTTTTACCGATTAATGGTGCCTTTTAAATATTTGTTAAAGGCCTCATAGGATTCAGGGACATGGCAGCGGGTAGTAAGGGTGCTGAGGGTGCTGCAGCCCCTCTGATAAATCACAATAAACAAATAATTAATATAAACCAATATAATATTAACAAATATTTATAAATAATTTAAAAATAAATATATATTACTCCTGTATGAGAGGAGCCAAAAACTCTTCAGCAGAGCGGGGAGAAATGCACTCAGGTAGCTCAGAAATGTAACCTGATGAGGGTGAGGATGAATTTCCTGGCAGGTGCCATGAAGACCGCTGAGTTCGGACCTCGTCCCGGTGATGACAAAAATGATTCTGGCCCAGTGGGAGTGAGATTTTTGGAGAGAATGGATCCTTGCCTTCGGGATGGGTGGGGACTGTTGAATTGCTGAAAGTATCTCAAAGTGATTTTTTGTGTCTTCTGGGCGCTCCTCACCGCGCTCAAACTCCAGTACAGTATGTGACGGTGTATGCACCTTTCAAGTTAGTTACGATCCACCAATACACATTTTAAGAAGATGAAGGCAGCGTTTCCTACACCAGCTACCCTGGAAAGTTTAAAAGGTAGCAATTTTGTTCTTCAAAACGGGGGGCTTTTGGCATTAGTTTGACATTTCTAAACAATAAGTGTCAGGTAGGTAGGCCAAAACCCTCAAATAATATAACACTACGTTTCATCAGTTTTATCAGTAAAGGGCACTGTTTATATCATTGATAACCATCAAGTGGGATTAAATCATACACTACCTGACCAAAAGTATGTGGACATCTGCTTGTCGAGCATCTCATACCCAAATCATGGGCATTAATATGGAGTTGCTCCCCATTTTGCTGCTATAACAGCCTCCACTCTTCTGGGAAGGCTTTCCACTAGATGTTGGAACATTGCTGCAGGGACTTGCTTCCATTCACCCACAAGAGCATTCATGAGGTTGGGCACTGATGTTGGGTGATTAGGCCTGGCTTGCAGTCAGTGTTCCAATTGATCCCAAAGGTGTTCGATGGGGTTGAAGTCCTGTTTTTTTGCAGGCCAGTCTTTCACACCGACTGCAATTTCTGACAAACAATTTCTGTATGGACCTCGCTTTGTGCACAGGGACATTGTCATGCTGAAACAGGAAAGAGCCTTCCCCAAACTGTCGCCACAAAGATGGAAGCACAGAATCATCTAGAATGTCATTGTATGCTGTAGAGTTTAGATTTCCCTTCACTGGAACTAAGGGGCCTAGACAAACCATGAAAAACAGCCCCAGACCATTAATTCCTCCTCCACCGAACTTTATAGTTGGCACTATACATTTGGGAAAGTAGCATTCTCCTGGCTTCCGCCAAACCCAGATTGGTCCGTCGGATTGCCAGATGATGAAGCGTGATTTATCACTTGAGAGGTTTCCACTGCTCCAGAGTCCAATGGCAAGCATTGTGCATGGTGATCTTAGGCCCGTGTGCAGCTGCTTGGCCATGGAAACCCATTTCATGAAGCTCCCGACGAACAGTTCTTGTGCTGACGTTGCTTCCAGAGGCAGTTTGGAACTCGGTAGTGAGTGTTGCAACCAAGGACAGCGCTACACACTTCAGCATTCGGTGGTCCCATACTGTGAGCTTGTGTGGCCTACCACTTCTCGGCTGAGCCCTTGTTGCTCTTAGACATTTTCACTTACAGTTGACCAGGGAAGCTCTAGCAGGGCAGAAATTTGACAAACTTACTTGTTGGAAAGTTGGCATCCTGTGATGGTGCCACCTTGAAAGTCATTGAGCTCTTCAGTATGGCCATTCTACTGTCAATGACTGTCTATGGAGATTGTATGGCTATGTGCTCGATTTTATACACCTGTCGGCAACGGGTGTGGTTGAAATAGCCGAATCCACTAATTTGAAGGGGTGTACACATACTTTTGTATATACAGTTGAAACAAGAAGTTTACATACACCTTAGCCAAATATATTTAAACTTAGTTATTCACAATTCCTGACATATAATACTAGTAAAAATTCCCTGTCTTAGGCCAGTTATGATCACCACCCTTTTAAGAATGTGAAATGTCAGAATAATAGCAGAGAGAAGGATTTGTTTAATCTTTTATTTCTTTCATCACATTCCCAGTGGGTCAGAAGTTTACATAGACTCAATTAGTATTTGGTATTTTGTCCCATTCCTCCTGACAGAGCTGGTGTAACTGAGTCAGGTTTGTAGGCCTCCTTGCTCGCACACGCTTTTTCAGTTGTGCCCACACATTTTCTGTAGGATTGAGGTCAGGGCTTTGTGATGGCCACTCCAATGCCTTGACTTTGTTGTCCTTAAGCCATTGATGCTGCCACCCCCATGCTTTACGGTTGGGATGGTGTTCTTCGGCTTGCAAGCATCCCCCTTTTCCTCCAAACATAACGATGGTCATTATGGCAAAACAGTTCTATTGTTGTTTCATCAGGCCAAAGGACAATTCTCCAAAGAGTACGATCTTAGTCCCGATGTGCAATTGCAAACCGTAGTCTGGCTTTTTATGGTGGTTTTGGAGAAGTGGCTTCTTCCTTGCTGAGCAGTCTTTCAGGATATGTCAATATACAGTGGGGCAAAAAGTATTTAGTCAGCCACCAATTGTGCAAGTTCTCCCACTTAAAAAGATGAGGCCTGTAATTTTCATCACAGGTACACTTCAACTATGACAGACAAAATGAGAAAAAAAATCCAGAAAATCACATTTTAGGATTTTTAATGAATTTATTTGCAAATTATGGTGGAAAATAAGTATTTGGTCACCTACAAACAAGCAATATTTTTGGCTCTCACAGACCTGTAACTTCTTCTTTAAGAGGCTCCTCTGTCCTCCACTCGTTACCTGTATTAATGGCACCTGTTTGAACTTGTTATCCGTATAAAAGACACCTGTCCACAACCTCAAACAGTCACACTCCAAAACTCCACTATGTCCAAGACCAAAGAGCTGTCAAAGGACACCAGAAACAAAATTGTAGACCTGCACCAGGCTGGCAAGACTGAATCTGCAATAGGTAAGCAGCTTGGTTTGAAGAAATCAACTGTGGGAGCAATTATTAGGAAATGGAAGACATACAAGACCACTGATAATCTCCCTCGATCTGGTGCTCCACGCAAGATCTCACCCCGTGGGGTCAAAATTATCACAAAGATCCCAGAACCACATGGGGGGACCTAGTGAATGACCTGCAGAGAGCTGGGACCAAAGTAACAAAGCCTACCATCAGTAACACACTACGCCACCAGGGACTGAAATCCTGCATTTGGATGATCCAGAAGAAGATTGGGAGAATGTCATATGGTCAGATGAAACCAAAATATAACTTTTTGGTAAAAACTCAACTCGTCGTGTTTGGAGGACAATGAATGCTGAGTTGCATCCAAAAAACACCATACCTACTGTGAAGCATGGGGGTGGAAACATCATGCTTTGGGGCTGTTTTTCTGGAAAGGGACCAGGACGACTGATCTATGTAAAGGAAAAAATGAATGGGGCCATGTATCGTGAAATTTTGAGTGAAAACCTCCTTCCATCAGCAAGGGCATTGAAGATGAAACGTGGCTGGGTCTTTCAGCATGACAATGATCCCAAACACACCGCCCGGGCAACGAAGGAGTGGCTTCGTAAGAAGCATTTCAAGCTCCTGGAGTGGCCTAGCCAGTCTCCAGATCTCAACCCCATAGAAAATCTTTGGAGGGAGTTGAAAGTCTGTGTTGCCCAGCAACACTCCCAAAACAGCACTGCTCTAGAGGAGATCTGCATGGAGGAATGGGCCAAAATACCAGCAACAGTGAGTGAAAACCTTTGTTCTCATTTTGTCTGTCATAGTTGAAGTGTACCTATGATGAAAATTACAGGCCTCTCTCATCTTTTTAAGTGGGAGAACTTGCACAATTAGTGGCTGACTAAATACTTTTTTGCCCCACTGTAGTACTCGTTTTACTGTGGATATAGATACTGTTGTACCTGTTTCCTCCAGCATCTTCACAAGGTCCTTTGCTGTTGTTCTGGGATTGATTTGCACTTTTTGCACCAAAGTACATTCATCTCTAGGAGACAGAATGTGTCTCCTTCCTGAGCGGTATGATGGCTGTGTGGTCCCATGGTGTTTATACTTGCATAGTATTGTTTGTACAGATGAACGCGGTACCTTCAGGCGTTTGGAAATTTCTCCGAAGGATGAACCAGACTTGTGGAGGTCTACAGTATTTTTTTTCTGAGGTCTTGGCTGATTTCTTTTGATTTTCCCATAATGTCAAGCAAAGAGGCACTGCGTTTGAAGGTAGGCCTTGAAATACATACACAGGGACACCTCCAATTGACTCAAATTATGTAAATTAGCCTATCAGAAGCTTCTAAAGCCATGACATCATTTTCTGGAATTTTCCAAGTTGTTTAAAGGCACAGTCAACTTAGTGTATGTAAACTTCTGACCCACTGGAATTGTGATATGGTGAATTGTTGGAAGATTGTTGGAAAAATTGCTTGAGTCATGCACAAAGTAGATGTCCTAACAGACACGCAAAAACTATTGTTTGTTAACAAGATATTTGTAGAGTTGTTGAAAAACGAGTTTTAATGACTCCAACCTAAGTGTATGTAAACTTCCGACTTCAACTGCATAGTGTATCATATGTCCATAATTCTCAATTCAGTTTACACATCAAAATAAAGCAAACAGATTGCAGATCTGTCTGTAGCCTATGACAATTATGGAGTGTACCCACTGTATGCTAACCCAGTACAAACCATTCTCCCACTATTCCCACCTCCCTGTTTCCTGATGACATCAGCTGGTAAACCAGCTATTTTACATCCTCTCTCCCGCCCCTGTTACAGGCTCATTAATATCTAGTTTATTGGTGCTGAAGCAGAGGGGGGGTAGAAGTAATTGCACTTTTTGTCAAAGAGAGGGAGGGGTGGGGGGATGCAGCTTAAGGGCAGCTATCCATCTAGTGTGGCTGAGGCTCTGACATGCCAACCCCTGTGAGGAGGAGGATAGGGTCACAGGTGTGGTTGATCCACCACTCCTTCCCAGGGGACAGATCTCTTGTGCCCATAAACCCCTCAGACGCACCCCTTCTCAGTTGCCACTAGCCCATTCCCTAATTTGCACTGGTTAACATTCAGCCCATCAGACTTCTGTATATGTGTGTGCTTGTTAATGAGAGAGAATTTTTGTTGTTTTTCACTTTATATATTCACTTTGTATGTTGTCTACCTCACTTGCTTTGGCAATGTTAACACATGTTTCCCATGCCAATAAAGCCCTTGAATTGAATTGAATTGAATTGAATTGAGAGAGAGAGAGAGAGAGAGAGAGAGAGAGAGAGAGAGAGAGAGAGAGAGAGAGAGAGAGAGAGAGAGAGAGAGAGAGAGAGAGAGAGAGAGAGAGAGAGAGAGAGAGAGAGAGAGAGAGAGAGAGAGAGAGAGCAAATATATTTACATAAACAAATGTTTGTCTGAATGATTGCTTTGAGAGAGTTTTGAAGAAGCTGACCTCATGATGGACAGATTGAAGTTGGGACTCGTCTCATGCGACCTGAGGAATCAGTGTGTGTGTGTGTGTGTGTGTGTGCGTGTGTGTGTGTGTGTGTGTGTGTGTGTGTGTGTGTGTGTGTGTGTGTGTGTGTGTGTGTGTGTGTGTGTGTGTGTGTGTGTGTGTTTGTTGGCCGTGCTGCCAGTGTGTTAAAGGCATGTTAAACCCATTTAACAATGACTCAGAAGCACCAACAGAGTTCATTAACAGTAGAGCGTCTGGAACTAGACTTCAACAGGAAGGCTTATACGGTAGAAAATATGTACTATAACACACTTTAAACAGCATGTGTTCTTTGTGTATTCCAAAATGTGTTCTGCCAAAATGTCCTATTTTGAAATCCTTCAAAGTAAATTCTAATTTTGCTGTAAGATGTTTACTACAGAATTTGTGTTTCAGATCTATTGTTGTAGGAGAATTTATTGGAAGCGAAACTACCCTGTTCTAAACATAAGCTCATGGTTCTCTGTTTTTACAATGGCTGAGGGTGAACAAAGACTGTCTTAAAAACAATGTTTCAGATACACCACATGGATCAGTGAGCAGGACCCTGACAGATGGCATCACATGTTGCCAAGACAACCAGAACCATTAGTGTCTCCCCAAATATGGTGTAGGGGGGTGATGGAAATCCAGTAAACCCTGTGCTGTGCACCACTCAAATTGGTCTCCAGGGTCAAGAGAGCCTGTGCACAATCAGATGGGTTCACACGTATTAAGTATAGACCAATGTTTCATCACTCTGTCAAATTAGAATGGACAGATCTCCTTTTCAGGGGTAAATGTAGCTCAAGTAATACCATTTTTACCATAGAAGTTAAATGTGCAATGTATTAATATGTTTTAATAATCCTGCATTTTTGTTTGAGCATGTAGTTCCAGATCACCCTGTGTATGATGACTGGACCCCTGAACTTGTTAGTAATGTTTCACACACTAAATACTGAACACAATCAGTGGAAAAGCATTGCCATATTAAATGCCAGTCAGAAAGTATTTTCTGTCTGCCGTTGTAGAAAAAAAGAAGAAGTACTTTGTTATTTTTCACTCTGGCTCTCAAAGGAACTTATTTATTTTTAATCAGCTTGCTGTCGTCTTCTTAATTAACCAGAGCTGGAAAATTCAATCAAACTCAAAGACAGCAAAGGAATGGGTGTGAGACGTTCATAAAAATGTCTAATGGATAATGTGTCAGTCCTGCCAGACAAATGAACCTGATATTACTGGAGCCTGGGCTGCCAGGGAGGCAGGTCAGTAGCTGCAGGGTACAGTTGTAAAGTAATTACACTGGCTGTCTGCTTTGTCACAGTATAATGCTGATCTTACATGGAAAATGAGACGGCGGTATCCTTGGACTGGAAATGAGAAACATTTCAATACGGATCAGAATTTGACAAACTTAACTATCCAATGGCATTATTTGGTGACTGAGTCACTAAGCTCTGCATAAATAAAGCAATATGTTCTTCTCTGTAGCATCTGTAAGATATTTTAGATACAGTAAATAGTATGTTCATGATCCTGCAGTGTTTAAACCAGCCGCCAGGGGGAGATATAGTTACTTACTTAGTAGACAGCTCAGCATACTAGTCAAGAGAAAGGGAGGAGAATGTCTAGAGGGACAGCATCATATGATATGCTGTGTTGGATACAAACAGTTCTGCTTGGATTATCCTTTCCTGACAAAAGGGGATGTATTGAAGTATATTGGTGAATCATTTTAACTAAGTTCTTTCCAATACATTTATCCATTGTAGCGTTCAAGTTCCAGCTTCACCCTGCGTGTAATGACTTCATCATAATGGAATATTTTATTTGATTACATTATAATACAACCAACACATCTAATTCAAGTGAAAATTCAGCTTTTCCTTTTTCATTATATTCTTAATCAGAAATGAACCAATCTTTCAGCAATTAATACAAGGGAAAAAAGATTATTGAACCAACCTCTGCATGACTGTTGCTCCCCAGCACCAAGGTTACTCAACAAAAGCTTTACTCCTCCACACTGTGCATTCATTCATTCAGACAGACATTGGCTGCTCCATGAGCCTTTGTATGAGAGAGGCTGCCTGTTCTCTCTGTCACTGGGATGCCGACCACTCGGTTTTAACAAGATTATCCTTAAAGCGTGGAAGCAATGGAGTGCCACTGAAATGTAATTATCATGTGATGGAGTGCTTGTGATGGCTGTATTATCACTCCTCAGTCTCTTAACCCCTGTCACCAGGTGAAGTTGTACACCTGGTCTCTGAGTTATGACTGAGGGTGGAAGCCTGTTTAAACATGTTGGAGGATACCTGGTCATGACGAGCAGACACAACCACAGGCTCCAGGGAAGGTCCCAGCCAAGCCTCCTCAGGACTGGTGTCTGTGTGCATGTGCATATGGTTTCAACTTGTCCTCTTATCTACATTTACGCCACTTGGCCTGAGCAGAGAAAGGAAAGCATGATTTCAGCTGTGCCTGTGGTTTCTCTACTCTGTGTCGCTGTTGCAGTCTTCCTGCTCTCACTTTCATTCTCTCTCTCCTCGACTCCACAATCTCAGAGTATCTCATGACAACTGGATTTCTCCCTTCTGCCTGTTTCCTTTTCCACAATTGTCCCGGTCTCCATGACAACCTATCCCAGCTTTGAAAAGATGGACAAAAGGTGTATAGAAAAAGAGAACTTGACAAGGACACACAAATATTCTACATGCACACATACACACCTAGTCATGTACTGGATGTACACTGCCACAGCTAATACAGACACACACAGGTACAGTCAGGAGTTCTGATGAGCATTCCAACACACAGGTACACTGAGTCAGGAGTTCTGATGAGCATCCCAACACACAGGTACACTGAGTCAGGAGTTCTGATGAGCATTCCAACACACAGGGCGGCAGGTAGCAGTGGCAGGTAGCCTAGTGGTTAGTGTTGGACTTGTAACAGAAAGGTTGCAAGATCGAATCCCCGTGCTGACAAGGTAAAAATCAGTCGTTCTGCCCCTGAACAAGGCAGTTAACCCACTGTTCCTAGGGCGTCATTGAAAATAAGAATTTGTTCTTAACTGACTTGTCTAGTTAAATAAAGGTAAACAAACAGGGACTGAGTTAAGAGTTCTGACGAGCATGCCAGGACACAGACCCTCTCTGAGTCAGGGTTTCTGATGAGCATCCCAACACACAGGGATACAGACCCTCTCTGAGTCAGGGTTTGTGATGAGCATCCCAACACACAGGGATACAGACCCTCTCTGAGTCTCACTGAGTCTGGGTTTGTGATGAGCATCCCAACACACAGGGACACAGACCCTCTCTGAGTCTCACTAAGTCTGGGTTTGTGATGAGCATCCCAACACACAGGGACACAGACCCTCTCTGAGTCTCACTGAGTCAGGGTTTGAGTTTAAAACTAGACTCTCTCACAAGGTAGAGAAAGACCTGTATAGTTGTGGTGTGTTATAGACATATTCACTTGGTTTCACATCAAACTAACACTGACTGCTCTGCATCTTTCCAGTCCCCTTACTGTGTGCTTTTTTTTCTGTCCTTAGTCAATGGTGAGGGAAACACATATACTACATGTCTGCTGTGCCATTTCTCACTACTACTTTCCGTTATATGTCATATAATTTACTATGTTTCTCTCGCTCTGTCTCTCTCTCTGTCTCTCTCTCTCACTCACTCGGTCACTCACTCACTCAAATCAAATCAGATCAAATTGTATTTGTCACATACACATGGTTAGCAGATGTTAATGCGAGTGTAGCGAAATGCTTGTGCTTCTAGTTCCGACAATGCAGTGATAACCAACAAGTAATCTAACTAACAATTCCAAAACTACTGTCTTATACACAGTGTAAGGGGATAAAGAATATGTACATAAGGATATATGAATGAGTGATGGTACAGGGCAGCATACAGTAGATGGTATCGAGTACAGTATATACATATGAGATGAGTATGTAGACAAAGTAAACAAAGTGGCATAGTTAAAGTGGCTAGTGATACATGTATTACATAAGGATGCAGTCGATGATATAGAGTACAGTATATACGTATGCATATGAGATGAATAATGTAGGGTAAGTAACATTATATAAGGTAGCATTGTTTAAAGTGGCTAGTGATATATTTACATAATTTCCCCTCAATTCCCATTATTAAAGTGGCTGGAGTTGGTTCAGTGTCAATGACAGTGTGTTGGCAGCAGCCACTCAATGTTAGTGGTGGCTGTTTAACAGTCTGATGGCCTTGAGATAGAAGCTGTTTTTCAGTCTCTCGGTCCCCACCCACTCGGTCACTCTCTCCCTCTCTTCCTCTTTCTTTCCCTCTCCTCCTGCCATCTCTCCATCTGTTGTCTGTCAGATGGACTAAACAGGCTTTTCATAACCACACCTCCTCCCTCCTCCTTACTTCCTGCTCTTTCTCCCTCTCCCACCCCTCCTTCTTCACCCTCCTTGTTCCCCACTCCTGCCTCCTTCCTGTCTCTCCTATCTCTCCTCCCCACTCCTCCTTATATCTCCCCCTCCCATCATCATTTTCTCTCTGAACAGTACGAACATGTCTGCCAATACCCATTCAGGGGACATGATTTTATCTGCAACAGTAACAAGACACTTAAGCATTAGGTCTGTGAGAACAGCGTGCATGTTTATTTGAAGGAGGGGAGTGGCATTAAGTAATCAATTTGCGAGGGGACTTTGAAGAGCTTGTGCACCAAGCTGTTAAAACAACATCAACCGTCCCAGAGTGCTCATAATGTCACTGAAAGCTAAATGACAAAAGAGTGTCAAGCATTCTTCTCAGGCCTATATATGCAGAACAGTTTTCCTTTCATGGTCACATTCTGTCTGTGGGCAGTGGGCACTTTTATTTTCAATAGAAGGCCTGTGCTTGACTGACTTGGCCTTCGAGACCAAAGAAAATACTTTTAAAAGACTGTGCGGTTTTTCACAGCTGACATACCAACCATGCAGTGCTGACTTTCAATTTGAGAGAGAGAAATGGAGAAAGAGACAGAGAGAGAGCAGGATGTCTCTGAGGGGATGGCGTGTGGATTGACAGCCTCAGCCAGTCTGGGCATTCATCCTGTGTGATGTGTGGTCAAGGCAGTGTGAAGAGAGCATCATTAAAATCAGTTTATGTATTTATTCAGGTGTCTAGGTACATTGGAAGAGCACAGTCTGGTAATGGAGTTTATTTGATAAGTACACCAGCTCACTGTCTGTGCCAGGCTGTTTGCGGGCCAGCTGCAGAGGAAGGATGGTAGTGAGTACTGAGGCTAAATGTGTGTGTGTGTGTGTGTGTGTGTGTGTGTGTGTGTGTGTGTGTGTGTGTGTGTGTGTGTGTGTGTGTGTGTGTGTGTGTGTGTGTGTGTGTGTGTGTGTGTGTGTGTGTGTGTGTGTGTGTGTGTGTGTGTGTGTGTGAGAAAGAGAGCTAGATAATGTCCGGTTGCAGTGTGACTAATTTCATATCATGTAAGACCTAGCAGTTCTGCAGTGTCTGAGTCACCATGCAGTGACAAACAGAGGGGAGGGGGGGGGGCAGATGAACAGGGAATGGACATAATCAGAGAAATACAGCGACAGTGGTCATACGTTATCATATTATATCAATCTGACTCATTTTGACATTCATCTTGACCCTTTTCTGATTCTGTCCCCCACTCAATACATTATGCTCTGACACCTTCTTTATCTAGCAAACTCTGTGCTGATTTCTATAGTTCTGCCTTGGTGCCGAGACGCTATATTGTGGGGTTTTCTTGCACATGTCTTTGTCTATTAGAGAATCAGACTGCACTTATTTCTCTCTTCAGTAAATGTCAAGGCACTGTGTCTCATGTGCCTCCCCTTGTATGTGTTAATTTTCTATGGTTTGTTCCCTCTCACTCATCACAAGGTGTCTGCGCTCACACCTTCCACTCTTAAAGGGACAGTACGCGCCAGCAGTGAACACCATGCTCATTAAAGCAGGACAGCGAAATAGGAAAGCGAGCGAGAGATGAAAGAGAGTTGAACACCGAGGAAGGAGGAAGAGAGACAAACAAAATTGAATATAAATCCAGAAGAAATTAATGAACATAGATCAGGAAGCTCACTGAATCGCCCAGTGAGAATTGGAACACACCGAAATGCTCACATTAGAAATGCAAGAAAGATGGAATCATGAAGCTGAAAAGACAGAAGACAATTAAAATTATTTGGCAGCACATAGTGTATCTGCCAGGAGGAAAGAGCTAGCCATCCATCTGGTTATCCGAGTGGCTGTAACATTGATAGGGTTTAGATGATAGGCCAATTGGTATGTGTGTGTGTAATCTTACAATGAGTGAAATGACAGGGTTGTTGAATCTCCCATTCACTGTGTTATACTGTGAATTACACGGTCAGTGATGTGACGAATGAGCAGTGTTCAAAGCAGGACCACCTGCACTTACAGAGACATACATACACACATTGGAAATCATCACTCAGTCAAGTTTGTGGATACAATATCATACAGTATAATATAACTATTCAGTCCCTAAGTACGACATTGTGCTGCATCTTAACACTGAACAAGATGGGAGACTGTGATACTGTCACTCCTGTGTTGTCCTCTTCCTTCTCTGAAATCCCTCCATCTGATGTGTCACCTCACTGTGATCCGATAGAGAGGTGTGGTGACAACATGAAATCAATAAAGCATAGAGGGAGAAAGTGGAGGAAGGGACTAGGGTAGGCGGAGGGGACCAGGGACAGGGAGGAGGGCAGTGTTTGTGAGTGTGGGTGGTTGTGTTGGTTGGTTGATAAGTGAAAACATTTGTTTGAAAGGAAGAAAAGATCATTCTATGTGGCCCTGTAAAACTGGTTGACTTAAAATGCTGGTGATGTGTAACGCAAGTCACAGACAGTCTTGTTTTGTGTTTGTCATGGTAAAATACGGCAGTTTTGTGAAATGTCTATAACATTGTGATGCTTTCTTCATTTCATAACAAATATCCTTAATTTATCTGAGGTTATTGAAGACCTTTTGTGCATAGAGTGAGTTACAGTGGGGGCAGATGTTTGTGATTGAATCCAATATGCAAGCTTTCCCCATGTATTGTTATTAGAAAGCCTCCTAAAGCCTGCTTCAGCCACTCCTCTCACTTTTTAATGAGATTTGCAGTGTGCCTGCCTGTGTTACCCCACTGCGCTGCCATCGGTGACAGCCAAGAGGACAAAGGGAGGCCTACTGCTTGGGGTTCAGGAGAGCCCCCCCTACCCTTGCGACCCTCCACCCCTCCCTACCTCCCATCTGGTGAAGAGCTACTGAGAGGCTGAGAGGCATGCAGGGCTGAATGAGAAACTCTTGGCAGGGGACCCCCCATACACACGTGCCTAAGCTCCATTAATTGAAACCCCCCTTCCTGTGTCTCACTCTTTCTACTCCGTCTACTTTCCTTGTCATTCTCCATCCCCTACACACATCTGTTTTTTTCCCTTCCATTCCTCAGTTGACATTTTTGGGCAGGTTTGTGACCGTGGAGCTGTCCAGTGCTGAAACAGATCATTATGCTATCCCCATCACTCAGACTTTGGTGCTTTTCTGACATGCATTGGTTGTACGTGCAGGTTTTTGGCTTCTATCCCATCTTCTGTAACATGCTACCACATGCTCCCACATGGCCATTCCCTTGACATGAATAATGCAATAATGCAATTTCCCTTTTTATAGATTTTCAATGCTTTTCAGATGTTATCGTAGAAAACCCTTTTCAGTTTCTAACCATGTGATGCATCCTCTCCTTTTTATTTAGTGGTACATTTTTATGTGATTCTATTTATAGGTCAGGATCATCTCTCACACGGAAAAACATCCCCAAACCCATATTCCCAAAACCACTGTGTCTCATTCTGAAAAATGAATGCTTCTAATGCCGAACCAATGTCCTTGATTCCTAATCTTATGAGAATATAGTATGAAATATTCATATTCATTCTCACGTTTACCTTTCCTCTTGAAAAACGTTTCCCTTCTATGTTCTCTTCTACCCTGTAAACATCTCCTTTGATGCTACTCTAGATGCAGGCTGCACTACAAACACTGGCATATCCTTTGAAGATTGCATTCACTGACATTCTGAAAACAGTACGAGAGACAGTATTGTGTGCAACAATATTACTAATGGAAAACTACGTACAGAGGTCAGTTCTTTGAGCAGAGAGAGAAGAGCACCTGTACATTTGTCTGCGTGTGTGCGTGTGCATGTGCGTGTGCGTGTGTGTGTGTTTGTTTATACGCTTGTGTTTGTGCTTGTGTAGGCAGGTCTTGTAGAGTGTGATCTGAGAGGAAGCCAGATGAAGTGGAAAACTACGTACAGAGGTCAGTTCTTCGAGCAGAGAGAGGAGAGCACCTGTCCATTTGTCTGCGTGTGTGCGTGTGCATGTGCGTGTGCGTGTGTGTGTGTTTGTTTATACGCTTGTGTTTGTGCTTGTGTAGGCAGGTCTTGTAGAGTGTGATCTGAGAGGAAGCCAGATGAAGTGGAAAACAACGTACAGAGGTCAGCTCTTCGAGCAGAGAGAGGAGAGCACCTGTCCATTTGTCTGCGTGTGTGCGTGTGTGTGTGTGTGTTTATATTATTGTGTTTGTGCTTGTGTAGGCAGGTCTTGTAGAGTGTGATCTGAGAGGAAGCCAGATGAAGTGGAGTGCGTGTGTCTTCAGCCCTCTAACCATTATCGTGCCACACCCCAGAGATTTTCCAGCGGCTTCATACCTGTGATGCACATTTCATATCTCACACAGACGAGGGGGGGACAACACCTACCAGCTGGGGTGATGCAATTCAGCAACACGTGCCAATCCCCTCCACTCTCTATCACGTTGCCAGAGTCAGAGGCGGGTTCTCACCCAGCCAATCCAGGCCTCTCCCCTGCCAAATACACATCCTGCCTTAGTATGATCATTCATGTAACAATGTGAAACGTCCCGTGGCTTTTCATGACTGAAGATGGCTGGGGAGAGGAGATGCGATATGAGAGTGGAATCATATTTTTCATCCAGGGATGCCAGAGGTAACCGGGACATTGCACTAATAAGATTCTACATTCTATTGTTCCAGTCTGGAATCCAAACAACAGAGTTCATTCAATGAAAAATCAGTTGCAAGCTTCGTTTGTTATTGCACAAATGTAATGAAACCTCCAAATTATAGATGAGATCTGTAGCAGTGGTTTATTGGAGAGGGGATTGGGCTGTGTGGGTTGTACTGTTCATTGCGCTTTACAAACGACAGTTCATTCATTCATTCAATCAGTGTTTATGCACAGAGATGCTGAAATGCACGATAGGTGTGCTTCACATTATCGTCTCTGGGGGTGTTGTGTCCTCGGACAATGATTTCAGTAGCTCCTCCGTGTATCATGGAGGCTGTATGTGGAGAACAGGGTGTTATTTATATAGCCCAGAGGGTCTCATGGGCCCCAGTGCGTGCCCCAGTCATCAAAGAGTGATTTTGGCTTCCCAAAGCCTCCCCTCATGGTCCCCCGGGGCCCCTATAACACCTGTTCCCCAGCCACAGATGAGCAGTCATCTTTAAACCACTGAGCATATGGACATACACTCTCTTATGTAGCTACACCCTCTGATATGCACTAACACCACACATATATGTCAATTCACACACACACACACACACACACACACACACACACACACACACACACACACACACACACACACACACACACACACACACACACACACACACACACACACACACACACACACACACACACACACACACACACTCACTCACACAGACACTTCCATTTGCTCTCTTGCCTTAATAATCATATAGGACAGAGTAGGGACAGACAGTTTAGTTATAATAGATGGGTTGATGGTCACACAGAGGGTTATGGGTCAGTTCCCCTGTTTGCTATGAGATGAGAACCGTGACCAGTCTGGCTGGTTGGCTGGGAGAAAACATGATTTAAGGGGCTGGCTGGTGACACGTGTATCGAGCCTGTCAAATTAACGAAAGCAATGGGCTGAGCCAGGACATGGCTCATGGTGTAATTACAGGGTGTCTGTGTCTACACGCTCCCTCCCCCTTGATTGTTTATCCTCTGCTGATCCAGAAGGTGCCATCAATCAGCAAAGGAACATCCTGCTGTTTAGCAGAGAAACCAGGAAATACACCTCACAAAGGCACCAAAAAACAGACGTCACAAGTGTAGAAAAAAACTCTCTAGTCCTGTCCCTGTGTACTGGTACCTTTCATCGGGTGTTAAATGCTATTGAGCAGCAGCTGAAGATATATTTGATTTAAAGGGGGCAGTTTGGTTTTCTCCAGGGCACCAGTCAACACTTGACAACACTACGGATTGACAGTAGGCCAATTTTGTTAATGTATTTAAAAAAAAAATGTATGACCTTTTTCTCCCCAATTTTGATCTTGTCTCATCGCTGCAACTCCCCAACCGGCTCTGGAGGTGAAGGTCGAGTCATGCGTCCTCCGAAACATGACCCGCCAAACCGCGCTTCTTAACACCTGCCCATTTAACCCGGAAGCCAGCCGCACCAATGTGTCGGAGGAAACACCATTCAACTGATGACTAAGGTCAGCCTGCAGGCGTCCGGCCCGCCACAAGGAGTCACAAGAGCGCGATGAGCCAAGTTAGGGGAGGCCAAACCCTCCCCTAACCCGGACAAAGCTGGGCCAATTGAGCACCGCCCTATGGGACTCCCGATTACAGCCAGTTGTGATACAGCCCGGGATTGAACCCGGGTTTGTGGTGACGCCTCTGGCATTGTGATGCAGGGCCTTAGACCGCTGCTCCACTCAGGAGGCCCAGGCCTATTCTATTTGGAATTAGTTTATCTAATAAATGGAAACAAAGCCAGGACAATAGCGGAATGCTAACACATACGTAGCTTTACCTTTGTAGGGTTTAGGGGAATGGACACGTAATGAATTAATCACAGTTAATGAAGTTGAATTGGGAGTTACTCATCTCTTCAGTTGTAAATTAGTTGTCAAGTAGAAGGTAGCTAATTCAATTGGCATGACAGGGGGACAGGATTCTCTGTTAATGTACAGACACATGCTGAGACACAGGGAAGTCTAACAGAGACTGCAACCTTTCAGTTTCTGTCAAAATGTATTTGAATTGAAGGTCATCTTTTTACTGACTGTTGGTATCAATTGGCAGTGAATGCAAGAAGAGAAGCCCTTAACAATTCATCTGTGCCTTCTAAGCAACCACTCTTAGCAATCATGCTGGTCTTCACATCAACCATTTAACAATCACTCAATCTATCGATTTAACAATCTGTAAAAAAAAATATAAACTCTGTGTACCAGTTTAGTGCTGAATGTCGTGAATATAAGTAAATATTTCCTGGGCCTGTTTCATAAAGAGTGTTGTGGGTCTCCCACCATGAGGGGCTTCAGTCCCAAGGGTCACTCTGAATCGAGCAGTTCTTCCAAATAGCCCTATAAGTGCTGCTCCTCCCTCCCATCTCCATTAAGAGGTTAGAAGAGTCAATAGGTTCGGCTGAGCACGAGGGACTGGTCCATTGATTTCACTACAAGTCAAAGAAGGAGAATAGAGAGGGAGGAAGGGTCCTTTAGTGGAGAGGGGTCACCATATCCTGTAAGCTTAGTGCAAGACGGACTCTGGTCGTGCGCAGACATCATGCAAGGTATACATACCATAAAGCAAATTCTCAAGGAGAAAGGGTGCTCTGGAGGAAGCATGTAACTCTGAAGGACCATTGTACCAATGTTAGTGGTCAGACACATTTGCCACTTTTTCCTTTGGAATCCAAAATACCACAGTTGGACTTAAAGCCAGGCTTCTTCATCAGCCTATACAGACTTCACTGACTGAGCTGTACGATTGTGGATGTGTTCACACAAATACAGACACAAGTTATGTTTTGTTCATTCATTTTTTATAAAATGGATATATAGAGCATTTCATTTTGACATCAACAAATCTCTCCATTGACACAGCCACAGCAAAATAAGCCATAGAATCACACTGCAACTTCACTCAGAGGCACAAAACAGGAAGAAGGTACCGTTACTTCATGTTTTACATCTACCATTTCTGTAAATGTTAGATCACCTTTACAGACAATCTTCACGTCATTGAATATTGCAACAATGAAAGGGGTTTAGGTGGTTAGAGACAGATGGTTAAGGGGGCAATAGGGGTCCAGCCACTGACAGAACACACATCAATCAAACCAACAGGGTTTAGAGAGAGAGAAAAAACTGAACAATAGCACACCCTCCAAAACGACCACTGGAAACTGTACAGAACAACGGATGCGCAGACACCAACAGGAGTGGAACCATAGAGATATGGAGAAGGACATCATCCATGTCACAGGAATGGCCCAGGGTATCATTCTCTTCTGGTGAGCAGTCCCCTCACAAACTCCCTGCATTATCAGCATGTCAAAGAGCTGTGTGGAGGACTCTAACTACATAGGTTTGATATTTTTACAAGTACTTGTGTTTGTTCTTTTCTATATTTGATATCACAAAAAACACCGCTTGAAACGTAAAAGTAACGCTCTAGTTACATATGCTAGTGTTTTACATTTTTCAATGGTTGACAACAACTGTTACCATGGATTTATTGCTTTGTACACTGAGTATGGTTAGCGCCACCTGGAGAGGCCTACAGAGGCCATGCAATGTCCAGCAATTCCCTTAGTATATAGCCCTCCTGTTCAAACCCAGCTTGACACGTTACCTTTGGTTAATTGTGCAAAGAAATTGACACATTAGTAACAGTTTGAGAGACAAAATACATTTTGTGAAAGAAATAAAAAGTAAAAACATTTAGTCTACGGCTTTGTTCCATGCATAAATACATTTCCATAAATACATTGTGAAGTGCTGACTTTAGGTCTCCACAGACAGACAGTGAAAAGCAGGTTTAGGTCCCTGACACGCTACTGAAACCAATGATGTATATAAACCCTGGATTGCTGATGCTATGTATCGGCCAATGAGAGGCTTTGAAGCCATCGGTCAGCCATATTGGCACTCTGCAGTAGGAGCTATCCTCCATTGGAATGAATGGATTTCTACAGTATTTTAATTAAATGTTTATAGGCCAAAATGTAATGTATTTAAGTATTTTTTGTTGTTGTATTGGGGACAGTAACGTTAGAACTTTCAAAACATTATACTTTTAAGGAAAATGTTTTAATATATATATATATATTTTTAAATGTTTAGCTCACATAATATAATTTAAAATGACTCATTAAATGTTCTGTAATAGAATAAACGTGGCAAAAACAAATGTAGACAATAATAAATTAATTTCTATAGCTTCCAAAATATTTATTTACAATGTTGGGGAGTGCCAAGATGGAGGCACGGTGGCTTCTAAACAAGGCCGCTGTCAGTCATCGAGTGTATATATAAATTATTGACTGGAACCCAGTATCTCTACACTGGTCATTCCCACTCTATACACACTGGCTAAATCATGTCTTGCTGCTCTTTTGATTGTCTACCTACTCTTTAAGGAATGGTAAACGTTCAATGTGACATACATTACATAGGCAGCTATACTGTCATGTTTTTTTAAATTCTGTAATGCTCTAATGTTTTTACAAGTAGACGTAATATGAACCTCAATCACCAACTTGGCTAATTGTCCTCCTGGACTGCAATGTATAGTTTTCTTTAACAACATTGTCTATCTGGATCACTATCCCAGTCTAAAAATGTTTCCTTTTCATTAGCAAAACATATCTCCTGCTGACGGACTGTCTGTACAGTAGATATACTGATTGGCTACTTCTGGATCGGCTGGCTGGTCTTTCTCTGCATTGCACAGGCCCTTGATAGTGCCGGGCAGCATTTCTTTATATTGTCCATGTTATATTTCTTTAGTCACCTCAGACAAACATCTACCTTTAAACAACAACAAATCTCATTGAAATGACTTGAATTGACCAGACAATAAAATGGACATAATGATCATAAGAATTACATAACCGAGTTATGAATGTTTGTAACCTCCAATCATAAACATTTATAGATGTAACATTGTTATAGGCATGAAATCGAGAGCTTGGGACTATAAGGTTCTATCTGCAAAAAGATGATACTTAGATAATGTAATGTCTGCTTCCAACTCACACTCTCAAACACATAGATCCCCCTCACTCTCCAGATCCCAATCACCTGAATTCTGATCACCTGTTCACACACCTGTATGTCGTTATCTCACACTATTTAGTTCAGTTCTTTGCACCCCATCATTGTGAGGTATTGTTTGTTTTGTGACACACTTCTATTGGGAGCGCTGTTTTTCCCATAATGTAATCCTCCCGTGTATGATAGTTTTTGCCTGCCTCACTAAAGATGCCTTTTGCCTATTCCCTGCCTGTACTTTAGCCTATCGGATTTCCTGTTATCAAACTTTTGCCTGATCTCCCAGACAACGTTACTAGCCTTTTCCCTGCCTGTACTGTTGCCTTGTTGGACCCCCTGTGTATAACCTTCTGCCTGTCCCTGGACCCAGCTACCTGCCTCCTACTGTGGTCCTTTGCAATAAACACCTGCGCTTGAAACCAGCTCTCCGTCGTGTTCATTACAGATAATTGGCTTGAAAGTTCCGAACCCTCATTGGTTTGAATGGTGTCCGCTATTTTTATTTTGCATTCCTTTGAACTTAACAACTTGAATTGGGGTATATAAGTAGAGAACATTGAACAAAACAAGGCTATGTCACTAACTCCATTTAGTAAAAAATGCAGATAGAACCGTATAGTCCCAAGCTCTCAAAACGGCACTGTAAACACGCAACGCTTCGTCATTATTTTCTTTCATGCATCTTAAGACTTTTACATCAACTAGCGAAAGTGTTATGTTGTTCTTCAAAACATTATTGTATCTGTATGCCTCTGTGTTAAAGACAGTTATTCAAACACATAATAAAAAAAGAAAATGATATTATGCATTGAAAGGACACTACTTTCAGTGCATTCAGAAGAGATACTGTACAACCTAAGACATACAGTCTCATTCCTGGTTAAGTCCCCTTTTTACAGTGACATGTTTCTTTTACACTGCAATGGCTGGCTCATGAGGAGTTGTAATAGGAACCAGTTAGGCATGATGATCCAGGAAGCCAGTTAAATCTTGTCTGATCGTACATAACAGGCTTCTCCAGAATGAAGAAGCTCAGATTGATGAGGTGGAAATGGTTCACACTTACACACAATTGCACTCCAAATAAATATATCTATAATTTATATGCATATTACATTTACAAATAGATCTGGCAATTTGATGTGCTACATCTCTATATTTTGTATTTTATTTGTACAATAAAATCATCTTTTGAACAAATTTTATCTTTTGAAATAATGATTTGAATTTGTGCAAACATACAACAATGGATTGTTATCTTTTTTGTTTGGTTTTTGACTCGTTTCGTCTAAACTGGTAAACAATACAAAATAAGTTTACCGTTAGATGGTCAGTGAGTCTCCTGTCTCTAGGAGTAGTCCTGGTCCTGCCTGTAGCCATACGGCCCTCCCTCTGCCTCTTCCTGGACAAACTCCTCCTTTTTATCCCAGCTGTCAGCCCAGCCCCCGTTCTGCGTAGTGGCACCGTACGTTTTGGCCGGACCGCCGCCCAGGGCACTGTAACTCTGGGTGATGTCGCCCGTCTCCTCTGCCAGCTCATCCTCATCGATGAAGCCACACTTCTCATCGCTGGTCAGCTCTGGGTCGGCCCACGGCTGCTTCTCTCCAGAGGCAAAGATGCCATAGAAGATGACTCCCCCGTAGTGAACAAGAGCAGCGATGAGGAACACCCACTGCCACTCTTCTCGAGTCTTCATGTGGACAGATGGAATATAAAGTGTCTTGTACAAAGTCACAGAGAATTGTAGTTCTATCCGATAATGAATCTACGTTTAACCATAATGTTTTATGGACTTTCCAAGGGTAACAGAATGTCTTACCTTGTTTTTTGTCATGGCACCTACGATCAATGGGCATACCATGCCAGACAGGGTGCCCACACCATTGGATATGCCCATAAGGATACTGGCATAGCGTGGAGCAATGTCTAAGTGATTGACGTTGAATCCTAGTGGAAAGAACGTTCAGAATGAAATACAAGGTTTTCAGTGTGAAGTTACTCTCTATAAGACAAATCTCTAAGACAACAATTGATTAGCACTTGATTAAATAAAAACAAGTGGTTATAGTTCTTGTGGTTTAACTGATTTCACTCTAACTTAGACCTCGTTTCAATCAGATCGTATCAGACCGCGTTGGCCGACATCCGCATAGCGACTGTTGTTGGATGTGTAACTGCGTTATGAACTGACAAATAGGTGAGTGGCTGTTCTTGTGTCACAAACCACTCCCTTCCTTAGTATCCCCACTGCATTAGAAGTTCAAAACGCCAATAGAAGGTGTAGGCTAATGCATTATTTAATGTTAATTTGGATGGGGGGATTCATAGCCTATCAGGAAATAAAACATCACGCATTCGAGTGTTTGAACTTGTAACATGGCTGCATGAACTTCTAATTATAAAGTTGGATTATGAAGTCGGTTGGTTTCGTATTTTGCATCCAATGGCAGTGTCCGCGATAAGCTGACGCAAGGAGCCACTTATGGATTTGATAGCTCTAACGCAGTTCCACCTCAGACACCGTCCAAACAACCGCTATGTGGGTGTTGGCTAGCGCAGATCTGATAGGATCTAGCCCTTACGGTCTCTAGAGCTTTTGCTCATTCTTGGTAGGTAATAAAAACCACCATTATTTAATTACCTTTTTTCTTTAATGAAGACCACAAAACTACTGAAATAATACTGAAATATCAAAACTACTGAAATACCCCAAACATAATATAAATGTAATGGAAATGTAATGGAAATGAAATTGCGATGAATATCAAAGCCCCATGCAGCCATCTTGTTGCAACGGGAGTAGCTGGCCAGTGAATCTCCTCCCCCACACGGAGTGTCCTCTGTAGCTGCACACAGCCAGCCTGTATGGCAGCTCCTCTGGGACTTGTGCTGAATTATTAAATACTCCAGGAGAAAGCCCAAGAAAAATTAGTAGTAGTAAAACCAAGGTCTGCCTTGCAGCCACAAGCTTCAGCTGGAATAGATGTTTGAGAAATGTGAGAAATCGACCCTGTTCCCTTTGTACCTGGATATTGCTGATTGCAAGTCCTTTTTAGACCACATCGGTGGCTGTTGAACGACAAATAGGCAAGTTGGAGTTTTCATCATGAATCTTGTTCTGGAGGCAGCTCTGCAGATTGGTCACTAGCTGGCAAGGCCACAAAGTCATAAAATATTATTTAAAATCTAATCCTAACCACACGGCTAACCCTAATGCCTAACCTTAAATTAAGACCAAAAAGCTATGTTGTGTTTTCTTGAATTTTTACAATATAGCCAATTTCGGTTTTTCATGTGCCCATCTAGAGGAAATCACTCAGTTCTGCCTCCATGGCAAGATTCATGCAATAAATAGTGGCCATTCTAGACAGAATCTACGGTGTAGTTGTTAGATTTGTTCTCTGTCTATGTAACCATATTGCTTCCGTCCCTCTCCTCGCCCCAACCTGGGCTCGAACCAGAGACCCTCTGCACACATCAACCACAGTCACTCACGAAGCATTGTTACCCATCGTGCCACAAAAGCCACGGCACGTGCAGAGCAAGGGAAACCACTACTTCAAGGTCTCAACGCGAGTGACGTCACCGATCGAAACGCTATTAACGCGCTCCACCGCTATCTAGCTAGCCATTTCACATCGGTCACATCTACAAAGAGTAAGGGAGGAGTATCCTACAGGCAGCTGTGATCTATACTGGCAGACTCTCTGATGCCATGTGTTTAACTGACCTGATATGGCAAATCCACTGAAGCCCACAGCAAGGACCAGGAAGGAAATAGCCACCCCTTTTGTGTGGGAAAATCCCACTACCAGCAGCAGCGTAGCCTCCATGCCAAACCCTGCAGAGACAGACAGTCACACACATGCTACAGTAACCCAGGGGCTATGGGCCATCACAGTTGCAATTTAATTACAGTCCCAAAAGTCATTGTACCACATTCATACAGATAGTGTAAAAGCATTACTATTCTATCAAACACATTTGATATAATTGTACATATTGTGCTGAAGGGGCTCTCTCACCTCCACAGTTCATGATCTTCCTGACTGTAGTGGTGGATAGGATGTTCCTGCTGCGTAGGTAGTCAGCCAACTGCCCTCCAATGGGCACAATGATTGTCATCACCAAGTGGGGCAGGGCAGACACCATGCCAACCTGAGGACAAGAACTGTTGCAATCAACATCCACATAGAGGTATTAAAAGGTATTAAAGTCAGTTAGAGCCAAGCACAACATTTTCACACATCCCTCACCTAGGCCTCGAATACCATACCCCAGCAACAATGTTTGGCTAGGCTGGTGCCCTACCCTGGCAATGCTCCACTGGTCTCACCTTGCTTATCTCAAACCCAAACACCTCCTCAAAGTAGGCCGGCTGACTGATAAGCAGTAGGTAGAAGGTCCAGCTTCTGCAGAAGTTGGCCACGATGATTGCATAGACAGGCATGGAGGTGAAGAACTTTTTCCAGGGGGTCTTAAATTTCTACAATGGAGCAAAAGGGAGGAATATACATGAGTTACCGGTGAAAGGCTAGCTGCGGTGAGAAAGAGAGAAACACATACATGCAGCCTATAGAGAGCGCCTGTCCGCACATTCTGATAGATTTATTGTATATTTTAAACCATTTAAAAGTAGGCTAAATGCTACAACCATCACACTTCTATGCAAAATACGAATTGTTGTTCAATATTTAGTTTATCATTATATCATTGGATTTCTATGTCCTGCCTTCCTATAGGCTCTGAGTTGAAATAGGCTATGATGTTAAACTCCTATCACACAGCAATACTGTAGCTACCCATACTGTCAAATATTTTACATAAGCTACCGGTCTATTTACTGTGTTGGCAGAATCTTTTAATATTTAGCAGTAATTTATGCTGTAGCTGACAAAAGAACTGTCAGTTTCTGAAAGAGAAAACAATGGAAATGTTGTTGACCTGTGTTATATAAATAATCTAATATGAAGCGTTACTAGCAGACCAAAGCTCTGGTTACAGTCAAGTCTAGAGCCTGTGTGCAATAACATGATTATCCGAAGGACACACAGCTGCCATCACGCAAATATACTCCCATGTAAACTACAAAGAGCAGCCTGCAACAATAACGAGCTTAGAAGTGCCAAGCTATCTCACTGACATTGAACCCTTGCATGCACTCCTGCAAAGACAGGAAACACCTGGGCCTAAAGCAGACATTACCAATATCCACGTTTCCTTGACACACATACATTTCATGAGCACTGTACACACACACACTCCCCCCCCCCACCCCCCACCCTACTGGTCGGGTGCCAAGAGCAAAGGACTTTGCTGTGCACCAATGGGGACGCTCTGGCTCGAGCAAGGCCCGCCTCCAACTCTTCAGGACCAGTCAGAAGACCAACACGACGAGACTCCACCTACATTATTCTGTGTATACATTCTGCTGTAAACTCTGGCTGAGCAGCCTAATTATTCTGACTCCTCACAGGAGTCACATTCCTTAGGTCCGTGCACGATAAATGGCAGGACAGGATAACTTTGACCAATAAACTGCCTTTTTGATACACCTGATTCCACTCTGTCCAGCGTCGTTGTTTTGCATTCCCTCTCCAGTATGAAACACCAACACCTGTCAGCAGAACGTTTGAATTCAACAATGTTTTGCATGGACTTTTCCCCCATCCTGGTTACGATGGTCTGCCCGCAAATTCTGAAACATTGTCTCGGCTGAAAAAAACATCCATTGCAGTACATCAACCTGGCCTTGGAGCCATATGGAATATACTTTACTTATTTCTGAGCATCTCCAAGACGTCCTGTATCATACCTACTAATGGTCTAGTTACTTTGGACATAGGGAGGTTGGTCGGTGAGGATTGGTGGGCCAAAACAGTTCGGGAACAGTTTGTGCATATATTTTTATGACATTTTGTGACTTTTTTCTTAATTGTGGACTGGCAAGGGTTTTTTCGGCTGTTCATGCACACAAAACATTTTCTCCAGGCAAGCCAAAATTGGAAGCCGAAGTGCCTGTTATCATTCATCGAGAGACAATACTCGTTCTCATGCAAAAAAATACTGCACCAAACATCCTAGTCAGATGCAAAACTGGACGACTATGAAAATAAATGACAATTTCTTGAGTTATTTTAGATGAACTATTTTGAGGAAGCGTATACTGGCTATGGCATCTCAAAATGGACAAACAGTACGACTGATGCTTTTCCTCGTTTTTCAAACAAGGGACTTTTAAAGTAGTATTTGAGCACACGCGTTCAGTTCACTTGGCCAAACTTGCCTAGGCACCAGCCAAATTGAAGCAAGCTGACGTCTTAATCCACGACAGACTAGCAATCCAAAAATTGCATGTTCAAGTCGCGTCAGAGACAACTTTTAGCTAACCCTTCTCTTAACCCTTATTCTAAACTTAACCAAATTCATCTAACCAGCTACATAAATTCACGTAAACTTTGTCGTTTTAGTTATCCTAACATTTTGTCGTTAGTTACCCTAACCGCCAACATAAATTCTCTCCATAATTCTCCTTTGTTATTATGGTGCAAGCAACCTGATCTCAGATCAAGACGTACAATACTATACCTCATTCAAGATGTATGATAAATTAAATCCAATTCGTATGCTATTGTATAACTGGGTAAGATGTATGATACTATAAATCCTCTAATTCATAGAATATTGTACAAGCGCTATTCCATTCATAATGTACCTAACCCCCTGAGACCCAGCAATAATTCATCAGTTCTTGGTCCGTATCTCTAAGGCCATACATGCCACTGTATTAAGACCTGTTGTCCCTTTGAGAGGACATTATGGGCTTTTCAATTATATCACATGTGGGGGTGTGACCTTGACAACTTTATCTTCCTGGTTCTTTAAAAAAATGGATGCCTTTCAAAATGTACACACTTTATGGTCATTTGAAAAGAAGTGTGAGTAATTATAAATGATAATTTTTATGAGTTTGATATTCAAATTGTTTCTAGTAAGTGGATTTCTCAGGGATAGTTAAGTGAGTTGTCAGGACTTGTAATATTTTTTTCACATTAAATAAGAGCTAAACAAGAGCTTATAAAAAAAAGTGCTCTATAGTGGACACCCACATGCTGCAACTATGTTTTTCATCTACTTTACCCATTGACTGTAATGTCAATTTTGTAATATTTACATCCTAATGACCGGTACAGAGGACAATTTTGCACATACAATAAAATATAAATAACCATATTTTTAGACCCCAAACAAATTTTTCCGGGTCACAGGAGGCTAACGTAACGTAACATACCATACTAAATAAGAGTGTCAGCGTGTCACAGATTGCCCTGAGACTATGTTGTGTATTACGGTCGCCAACATAGGCCTACTTCAATGTAAAAGATCAACTGTTTACCTGTTAAATTCTACTATATACTATAAACCGTGCTGCTTAACGGATTGCATAACTTGAAATATACAGTTGAAGTCGGATGTTGACATACACTTAGGTTGGAGTCATTAAAACTTGTTTTTCAACCACTCCACAAATTTCTTGTTAACAAACTATAGTTTTGGCAAGTCGGTTAGGACATCTACTTTGTGCATGACACAAGTCATTTTCCAACAATTGTTTACAGACAGAATATTTCACTTATAATTCCCTGTATCACAATTCCAGTGGGTCAGAAGTTTACATACACTAAGTTGACTGTGCCTTTATGCAGCTTGGAAAATTCCAGAAAATTATGTCATGGCTTTAGATGCTTCTGATAGGCTAATTGACATAATTTGAGTCAATTGGAGGTGTACCTGTGTATGTATTTTAAAGCCTACCTTCAAACTCAGTGCCTCTTTGCTTGACATCATGGGAAAATCTAAAGAAATCAGCCAAGACCACAGAATCAAAATTGTAGATCTCCACAAGTCTGGTTCATCCTTCGGAGCAATTTCCAAATGCCTGAAGGTACCGCGTTCATCTGTACAAACAATAGTATGCAGGTATAAACACTGTGGGACCACGCAGCCATCATACCGCTCAGGGAGGAGACACGTTCTGTCTCCTAGAGATGAATGTACTTTGGTGCGAAAAGTGCAAATCAATCCCAGAACAACAGCAAAGGACCTTTTGAAGATGCTGGAGGAAACAGCTACAAAAGTATCTATATCCACAGTAAAACGAGTCGAGTCCTATATTGACATAACCTGAAAGGCCGCTCAGGAAGGAAGAAGCCACTGCTCCAAAACCGCCATAAAAAGCCAGACTACGGTTTGCAACTGCACATGGGGACAAAGATTGTACTTTTTGGAGAAATGTCCTCTGGCCTGATGAAACAAAAATAGAACTGTTTGGCAATAATGACCTTCGTTATATTTGGAGGAAAAAGGAGGATGCTTGCAAGGCAAAGAACACCATCCCAACCGTGAAGCACGGGGGTGGCAGCATCATGTTGTGGGGGTGCTTTGCTGCAGGAGGGACTGGTGCACTTCACAAAATAGATGGCATCATTACGAAGGAAAATTATGTGGATATATTGAAGCAATAGCTCAAGACATCAGTCAGGAAGTTAAAAGCTTGGATGTAAATGGGTCTTCCAAATGGACAATGACCCCAAGCATACTTCCAAAGTTGTGGCAAGATGGCTTAAGGACAACAAAGTCAAGGTATTGGATTGGCCATCACAAAGCCCTGACTTCAATCCCACAGAAAATTTGTAGGCAGAACTAAAAACAAGTGTGTGCGAGCAAGGAGGCCTACAATCCTGACTCAGTTACACCAGCTCTGTCAGGAGGAATGGGCCAAAATTCACCCAACTTATTGTGGGAAGCTTGTGGAATGCTACTTGAAATGTTGGACCCAATTTAAAGGCAATGCTACCAAATTCTAATTTTGTGAATGTAAATGTATTTGGCTAAGGTGTATGTAAACTTCCGACTCCAACTGTATATAGCCTATCTATTTACTAGGCTACAAGGTCCACTTAAATGAGAGCTGTGCATTGTAATTTGTTGTATGGCTACTTCAAGAATATGAACCTGTCATGGAAAGAAAAGGTGAGGAATTTATTCTGCAATGGTTATGAAAATAAAATAAATAGGAAAAGATTCCTATGTCTATATGTTAGAATAAAATGAAACACATAGATTTTCAGAGATGTGAGATGTGCTTCCGCATGGTCTAAAGTTTCCGGATAGGTTAGCACATTGTCTCAAGTTATATTTGTATAAATGTCAACTTTTTTGGCGCATGCACAATTTGTGGTATATTCTGGACGTACTCACAGTTTATGCATGAGGCCTCAGGGGAGCAGAGATCAAATCAAGCCTGAGTAGGAAGTGGGGCATAGCATCATCTCCCAATTTAATATCATAGGAAACGATTTGAGGAGAAGTGGACTTTGAAGACTTTGAGAACTCTGGCCTAATATCACTCAGAAAACGTAATGGCCTACTAAAAAACCTTGTCAAACTTTCACACAGATTTGGATTATTTCACTGAAACAGAGAAGCAGGGCATGAGGTTAGTTGAGTGAAAGTTGTTTGAAACCCTTCAAACAACTTTTATTCAACCAACCTCAAGCCCTGTCCCTCACCTCAGCAGGGCCCATGAGCTTGGCACTCTCCCCGATGCTCTCCTCTATGTAGACTCGTTCCTCCTGGGTGATGGTAGGGTGCACAGCAGGACTTTCATACGACACAAGGATCCAGAACATATACCAGAAGATCCCAAAGCACCCTGCACAATGATATTGGGATTATTACACAGGATAAATAAAATATGGGTGGTGGATTATGTATATCTTCTAGTCATTATGCAACCATGCAGCAAAGCTACAGAAACCCTATTGTAAATGTGTTTTAATTGTGTCATTGTTGTATGTGAACTTAGATCGGCCTGTACAATAACATTACATTCTTAAAAGGCAGCCGGATCTTTTAGAAATCCCCTATAGACTAAACCCTCAGACAGAAAGGCCAAATTCATCTAGTCCAGGTTGAGATGGAAAATTATTGGAGAACAGACACACCAACACATTGGAAAGAAATCAATGGTCTGGAGGTCTGAAAGCATCAGCAACCAGCTTTAAAATGTCCTGAAGAGGATGTACTCTACTCAACATATTTTCAATATTTTCAAATAGGTTGTTGGTTAGAATGTGATGATGATTAAAAAAAATGTAAAAAACAAATTTTGAAGCTATATAAAAAGATAAAAAGAAAGTGGAAAACTCTATATATGCTCCCAACAATTGAGTGGGTAAACCTAACCAACATTTCGGCACGCAGTGACTTTTCAGGATGGGTGTGCAGCAGCTCATGCTTTTACATTTGGAAGCTATAACATCGCCATGGAACTATATCTTACCATAGAGATAGAACACAGAGGACCAGCCTGAGTACTGCACCAGGATCCCTGCTAGAGGCATGGCAATGACAGCACCAGCATAGGAACCTGTAAGAGGAAATGGTAGAGAGGGGGAAGACACGAAAAAGGACATCTAAATAGACAAAGGAAGTACAACTACTGTCACTCTTGCTTCACTACCATAGTGTGACAGATAAGATACTATTGAAAAGAGTATTTACCACAGAAGGAGGTGGTGGCCAGGCGACTCCTCTCCAGAGGAGGAGCCCACTTACTCCAGATCCCATGGCAGGCTGGGTAGGTCACTCCCTGGGTAGGTCACACACACCACAGAACCATGAGCAACTAAGAGTAGGTAACTGGTTTAAAGTAAATCATACTGCTGCTATTATTCTTAAGTTATAATGAATAAGACGGCCAGAAAATTCTGATCATCCTGCTCCTTATGGCAATAGCAATGGATTCTAGCAACACTGCTTAACATTTAGTATTTAGCATTTTATTAGGATCCCCATTAGCTACTGCTAAAGCAGCAGCTACTCTTCCTGGAGTCCACACAAAACATAAAACATGACTTAATACATGTACACAAGTACATCACAAGACAGAACTACATACATTGTAAATAAGTCTACACGCTTTCATACATTTATACCTTCATAATCATGTGATTCATAGACTACTGAATGCAGGTGAAACACACAACAATGGAAATACAATAAGAAGGAGGTGCGTTGCAAATAGGCTGACACTTTTCACTAAGTTCCCATGATGTGAATATAGCAACCTTGTTCCTCTAAATTCCCCTAACGTGAATAAAGCTAACTTGTTTCTATAGTTCCCACCCTTAATAATTGATATCCTGGGGTAAATCTAAGTATAGACTTTTTTATAGTTACCACACACAATGGGTTAAAAAATCTAATACATTGGAGGAAAACTCGCCTCCCTGCGGACCTGGCATCCTTTCACTCCCTCCTCTCTACATTTTCCTCCTCTGTCTCTGCTGCTAAAGCCATTTTCTACCACTCTAAATTCCAAGCATCTGCCTCTAACCCTAGGAAGCTCTTTGCCACCTTCTCCTCACTCCTGAATCCTCCTCCCCCTCCCCCCCCTCCTCCCTCTCTGCAGATGACTTCGTCAACCATTTTGAAAAGAAGGTCGACGACATCCGATCCTCGTTTGCTAAGTCAAACGGCACCGCTGGTTCTGCTCACACTGCCCTACCCTGTGCTCTGACCTCTTTCTCCCCTCTCTCTCCAGATGAAATCTCGCGTCTTGTGACGGCCGGCCGCCCAACAACCTGCCCGCTTGACCCTATCCCCTCCTCTCTTCTCCAGACCATTTCCGGAGACCTTCTCCCTTACCTCACCTCCCTCATCAACTCATCCCTGACCGCTGGCTACGTCCCTTCCGTCCTCAAGAGAGCGAGAGTTGCACCCCTTCTGAAAAAACCTACACTCAATCCCTCCGATGTCAACAACTACAGACCAGTATCCCTTCTTTCTTTTCTCTCCAAAACTCTTGAACGTGCCGTCCTTGGCCAGCTCTCCCGCTATCTCTCTCTGAATGACCTTCTTGATCCAAATCAGTCAGGTTTCAAGACTAGTCATTCAACTGAGACTGCTCTTCTCTGTATCACGGAGGCGCTCCGCACCGCTAAAGCTAACTCTCTCTCCTCTGCTCTCATCCTTCTAGACCTATCGGCTGCCTTCGATACTGTGAACCATCAGATCCTCCTCTCCACCCTCTCCGAGTTGGGCATCTCCGGCGCGGCCCACGCTTGGATTGCGTCCTACCTGACAGGTCGCTCCTACCAGGTGGCGTGGCGAGAATCTGTCTCCTCACCACGCGCTCTCACCACTGGTGTCCCCAGGGCTCTGTTCTAGGCCCTCTCCTATTCTCGCTATACACCAAGTCACTTGGCTCTGTCATAACCTCACATGGTCTCTCCTATCATTGCTATGCAGACGACACACAATTAATCTTCTCCTTTCCCCCTTCTGATGACCAGGTGGCGAATCGCATCTCTGCATGTCTGGCAGACATATCAGTGTGGATGACGGATCACCACCTCAAGCTGAACCTCGGCAAGACGGAGCTGCTCTTCCTCCCGGGAAGGACTGCCCGTTCCATGATCTCGCCATCACGGTTGACAACTCCATTGTGTCCTCCTCCCAGAGCGCTAAGAACCTTGGCGTGATCCTGGACAACACCCTGTCGTTCTCAACTAACATCAAGGCGGTGGCCCGTTCCTGTAGGTTCATGCTCTACAACATCCGCAGAGTACGACCCTGCCTCACACAGGAAGCGGCGCAGGTCCTAATCCAGGCACTTGTCATCTCCCGTCTGGACTACTGCAACTCGCTGTTGGCTGGGCTCCCTGCCTGTGCCATTAAACCCCTACAACTCATCCAGAACGCCGCAGCCCGTCTGGTGTTCAACCTTCCCAAGTTCTCTCACGTCACCCCGCTCCTCCGCTCTCTCCACTGGCTTCCAGTTGAAGCTCGCATCCGCTACAAGACCATGGTGCTTGCCTACGGAGCTGTGAGGGGAACGGCACCTCAGTACCTCCAGGCTCTGATCAGGCCCTACACCCAAACAAGGGCACTGCGTTCATCCACCTCTGGCCTGCTCGCCTCCCTACCACTGAGGAAGTACAGTTCCCGCTCAGCCCAGTCAAAACTGTTCGCTGCTCTGGCCCCCAATGGTGGAACAAACTCCCTCACGACGCCAGGACAGCGGAGTCAATCACCACCTTCCGGAGACTCCTGAAACCCCACCTCTTTAAGGAATACCTAGGATAGGATAAGTAATCCTTCTCACCCCCCTTTAAGATTTAGATGCACTATTGTAAAGTGACTATTCTACTGGATGTCATAAGGTGTATGCACCAATTTGTAAGTCGCTCTGGATAAGAGCGTCTGCTAAATGACTTAAATGTAAATGTTTTAAATATACAGTACCAGTCAAAAGTTTGTACACACCTACTCATTCAAAGGTTTTTCTTTATTTTTCCTATTTTCTACATTGTAGAATAGTAGTGAAGACATCAAAACTATGTAATAACACATATGCGATCATGTAGTAACAAAAAAGTGTTAAACAAATCAAAATATATTTTATAATTGAGATTCTTCAATGTAGCCACCCTTTGCTTTGATGACAGCTTGGCACACACATTCTTCTTCACATATGCTGAGCACTTGTTGGCTGCTTTTCCTTCACTCTGTGGTAGCCATGCTGGTGAAGTGTGCCTGGAATTCTAAATAAATCACAGTGTCACCAGCAAAGCACCCCCACAACATCACACTTCCTCCTCGATGCTTCATGGTGGGAACTAAACATGCAGAGATCATCCGTTCACCTACTCTGCGTCTCACAAAGCACAGAATTTGGAACCAAAAATCATACATTTGAACTCCACCGGTCTAATGTCCATTGCTTGTGTTTCTTGGCCCAAGCAAGTCTGTTACTTGAACTCTGTGAAGCATTTATTTGGGCTGCAATTTCTGAGGCTGGTAACTCTAATGAACGTATCATCTGCAGCAAAGGTAACTCTAAGTCTTCCTTAGTGATGATAGACTGTCGTTTCTCTTTGCTTATTTGAGCTGTTCTTGCCATAATATGGAGTTGGTATTTTACCAAATAGGGCTATTTTCTGTATAACACCCCTACCTTGTCACAACCCAACTGATTAGCTTAAACACATTAAGAAGGAAAGAAATTCCACAAATTCACTTTTAACAAGGCAAGGGAGTTTCATTTGTTAAGAAAAAAAGATGGTGGTTTACGTCCGTGTATTGATTATAGAGGTCTAAATTCCATCACAGTGGGTTTTAGTTACCCACTACCTCTCATTGCTACGGCAGTGGAATCATTTCACGGAGCGCAGTTCTTCACTAAACTGGATCTCAGGAGTGCTTATAATCTGGTGCGTATTCGGGAGGGAGATGAGTGGAAAACTGCATTTAGCACTACTTCTGGCCATTATGAGTACCTCGTCATGCCATACGGTTTAAAGAATGCTCTAGCTATATTTCAGTCCTTCGTGGATGAGATTCTCAGAGACCTGCACGGACAGGGTGTAGTGGTGTATATTGACGATATTTTAATCTACTCCGCTACACGCATGTATCTCTTGTGCGCAAGGTTCTTAGACGACTGCTGGAGCATGACCTGTATGTGAAGGCGGAGAAATGTGAGTTTTCCAAACAATCAGTTTCCTTCCTGGGTTATCGCATTTCCAGCTCTGGGTTGGTAATGGAGGGTGACCGCCTAAAGGCCGTGCGAAATTGGCCGACTCCGACCACGGTAAAGGAGGTGCAGCGGTTCTTGGGGTTTGCTAATTACTACCGGAGGTTTATCCGGGGTTTTGGTCAGGTAGCTGCCCCTATTACCTCACTGCTGAAGGGGGGGCGGTGCGTTTGCAGTGGTCAGCAGAGGCGAACAGAGCTTTTCATAAGTTGAAGGCGATGTTTACTGAGGCGCCGGTGTTGGCGCATCCGGACCCTTCTTTGGCGTTTATAGTAGAGGTGGACGCATCCGAGGCTGGGGTTGGAGCGGTGCTCTCACAGCATTCGGGTGCGCCACCGAAGCTCCGCCCCTGTGCCTTTTTTTCGAAGAAACTCGGGCCAGCGAAGCGGAATTATGATATGGGGGATAGGGAGTTGTTGGCTATGGTTAAGGCGTTGAAGGTGTGGAGACACTGGCTTGAGGGGGCTAAGCACCCTTTCCTTAACTGGACTGACCACCGTAACCTGGAGTATATCCGATCAGCTAGGAGACTGAATCCTCGTCAGGCAAGGTGGGCCATGTTTTTCACTAGATTTCGTTTCACTATCTCGTATAGACCAGGTTCCCTCAACACTAAGGCCGACGCGCTGTCAAGACTCTATGACACTGAGGACAGGTCCATCGATCCTACTCCCATCATTCCGGCAGCTAAGCTGGTGGCACCAGTAGTAGGGGATGTGGACGCGGACATCGAGCGGGCGCTAAGGGAGGAACCTGCACCTCCACAGTGTCCGGAGGGTCGTAGGTACGTGCCGCTGGCTGTCCGTGATCAATTGATTCGATGGGCTCATTGTCTACCCTCGTCGGGTCACCCAGGTATTTATAGGACAGTGAGAGGTCTTGAGAGGAAGTACTGGTGGCCCACTTTGAAGAGGGATGTGCGATTCTATGTTTCCTCCTGTTCGGTGTGCACCCAGAGTAAGGCTCCTAGACACCTACCAAGAGGTAAATTACAACCTCTTCCCGTTCCACAACGGCCGTGGACCCATCTATCGGTGGATTTTCTTACTGACCTTTCCCCCTCTCAGGGTAACACAACTATCCTGGTCGTTGTGGATCGGTTCTCTAAGTCCTGCCGTCTTATCCCATTGCCCGGTCTCCCTACGGCCCTACAGACTGCGGAAGCTCTTTTCACCCATGTCTTCCAGCACTACGGGGTGCCCGAGGATATAGTTTCTGATCGGGGCCCCCAATTTATCTCCCGTGTTTGGAGGGCATTTATGGAACGTCTGGGGGTCTCGGTCAGCCTGACCTCAGGGTATCACCCGGAGAGTAATGGGCAGGTGGAGAGAGTTAACCAGGAGGTGGGTAGGTTTCTGCGGTTGTATTGCCAGGACCGGCCAGGGGAGTGGGCGAGATATATTCCCTGGGCAGAAATAGCCCAGAACTCACTAAGCCACTCCTCTACCAACATGTCACCATTTGAGTGTGTGTTGGGGTACCAGCCAGTCCTGGCACCGTGGCATCAGAGCCAGACTGAGGCTCCTGCGGTGGAGGAGTGGGTACAGCGCTCTAAGGAGACCTGGAGGGCGGTCCAAGAGTCATTACGCCAAGCGAGTATAAGGCAGAAGAAGAGCGCGGACTGTCACCTCAGTGAGGCCCCCGTGTTTGCACCTGGGGACAGGGTCTGGCTCTCGACCCGAAACCTGCCCCTCCGCTTGCCCTGCCGGAAGCTGGGTCCGCAGTGTATAGGGCCATTTAAAGTCCTGAGGAGAATAAACGAGGTTTGTTATCGATTATTACTTCCTTCGTATTATCGCATTAACCCCTCGTTTCATGTGTCTCTTCTCAGGCCGGTGGTAGCTGGTCCCATGCAGGAAGATGAGGTCCCGGAGGTTCCTCCGCCCCCTCGGGACATCGAGGCGTCCCCAGCGTACAAGATACGAGCTATTCTGGACTCGAGACGCCGGGTGAGGGGCTTGCAGTACCTCGTTGACTGGGAGGGGTACGGTCTGGAGGAGAGGTGCTGGGTTCCGGTGAGGGATATTCTAGACCCATCTATGTTGAGTGAATTCCATCGCCTCCGTCCGGATCGGGCAGCGCCTCGGCCCCCGGGTCATCCCCGAGGCCAGCGTCGGCGCGATGCGGGAGCTGCGCGTCAGGGGGGGGGTACTGTCATGAATATTACCGAAGGTGACTCCCCTTCCTGTTCGGGTGGCGCTCGGCGGTCGTCGTCGCCGGTCTACTAGCTATCGCCGATCCGTTGTTCTGTGTTCCTTTAGTTCTGTCTAATTGGTAGCACCTGTTTCTTGTTTGGTTGTTAGGGTAGGGTTATATATAGTCTGTTCAGCCCGCTTCTGTTTCGTGCGGGCTTGTTCGTCTGTTTTGTTGTTTGAGTGTATTTTTGTTTGCATTTGGGTTTCACGCTGTCCGTTTATATTTCTGTTCATTTGTGTTTCCACTTTTGTTCATGTTATGTTTCCGGGACATTAAAGTGTGTTTTTTCCCCACATCTTTTGCTCTCTGTGCCTGACTCCACACCTCATCACTAATTTGCCGTAACAGGTGGCTACTTTGAAGAATCTAAAATCTAAAATATATTTTGATTTGTTGAACACTTTTTTGGTTACTACATGATTCCATATGTGTTATTTCATATTTTTGATGTTTTCACTATTATTCTATAATGTAGAACATTGTACAAACAAAGAAAAATCCTTGAATGAACAGGTGTGTCTTTTGACTAGTACTGTATGGTTTATTTGTCACATATACCTGATAGTTACAGTTTTACAGGGTCATCCAGTAGTACGACGCCCTTGGAGCAAATTAGGGTTAAGTGCCTGACTCAAAGGCACATTGACACCTTGTCGGCTCGGGTATTTGAACCAGCGACCAATCGGTAACTGGCCCAACGCTCTAACCGATAGGCTACCTTTCCTGGGGTAACATGTAATATCTTATACTTGCAAGCCTTTTGTTAGTTACCACCAGCTATGGGTTTCATTAGGTAAAATTAAACATTTATGAACATGAAATAACCTCCCACTGGGCACAGACGTCAATTCAACGTTGATTCAACCAATGTGTGCCCAGTGGGCAGGCCTTGAATCTTGAGCCTTGTTACAGTCTATTGCCCTTAACGGGTTAGCTGAGATATAGTGTAACGTGTTACAGTACCACCTGTTATTGGATTCATTAGGTAAAATACAACGTTCATTTGTTATCTTAACCTTGTCTTCTAATCTTTCTTCACATGTCCTTTAAATACCTCCCCCATTTTGGCCAAACTGATTAATACATATAAAAAAAATGTTTAAAAACACAAAGTTGCACAGAACCATTTTAAAGACTAAATGTAGGGAACTGTGTTATTCAAATAGATGGTTTCAAACAGATTGTCACAGAATAATGGGAGAAATTGTAAACATAAGACATACTGATAATAGATTTGCCTGCACTGAGCTGACAATCACAAGAGATGATACTACCAGATATGAGCTGCCATGGTTGTAAATCAAATATGATCACAAACAAAAACCAACATACTCTCTTCATTGCCTGTTTGATTAACATTAATAAGAGACGCAGTGCTCTGAGCTAACTGATGAGCTTCTCATTACACTGACAATGCTGCTGCCATTAAATGTTCATTAGCTGCTAATTGGAACAGAGTGTGCTATTTGAAAATGCAATCTGCATGGACATGCTAGGAGGAGATTTATCCTAGCTATCCACTGGACTGATCTGAGATCACTATATATTAATCACTTTTAGGTCCTCCTATAAGCTCATGGAATGTGTACCACTCACAACTGAATTAATATTGCTCTATTTACTGAATATATCCAAAACACCGAAGCCTTTCCTTACAGAGACAAAAACAAGACATAACCAGATTAGCCTTTGTCATCTGATGGCTCATTCAAATCAAGGACCCACTGGGCACAGACGTCAATTCAACATCTATTCCACATTGGTTCAATGTCATTTAATTGAAATGACGTGGAAACAACATTGATTCAACCAGTGTGTGCCCAGGTGGGAGCTACTGGCCCAGTCTCACCTCAGCCATCAATGCCAAACAAGTAAATGTGCGGTTGTTATTGAATTACACCATTCAGTATCACAAGACATTAATTTGAACCCTATTTCTATCACTCACAGCCAACACAATAGACAATTATTTTAAGATAATTATTGCATTGAAAGTAGTTAGTAATGAGTCAGGCTTGTGAGAATAAATACATATTTCCATTCTCTGCAAGATAATGGACAATAAAGTATTATTCTAAAATTCCATCTATGGTGTTCAAAATGATTCTCAATGGTTGGCTCTGGTGCCAGGATGGTGTATCGGTGTAAAGTACTTAAGTAAAAATACATTAAAGTACTACATACGTTTTTGGGGGGGAATCTTACTTTACTATTTATATTTTTGACAACTTTTACTTTTATTTCCCTACATTCATAAAGAAAAGTATGTACTTTTTACTCCAATGCTTAGCAGTAGAGGAAAAGGTCCAATTCACACACTTATCAAGAGAACGTCCCTGGTCATCCCTACTGTCTCACATCTGGTGGACTCACTAAACATACTTTTACTCAAGTAGCATTTTACTGGGTGACATTCACTTTTACTTGAGTCGTTTAATAGGTATCTTTACTTTTACTCAAGTATGACATTTGAGTACTTTTTCCACATCTGATTTGTTTAGCTGGATGTGTTTTATTATGACACTGTGAATGGCATCATGTTTTACTGTACAAGGCAGCCGCTGCCAACATCTCATGTTTCAATATGCCTACTGGACAGTGGATTCATGAGCTGCTGATATATCAGCACATTGTCTTTGGGAATATGATTCTGGCTAGACCAGCATTTTTCTAACTGTGGTGTTACTACCAGAGAGCAGAGCAGATATGTTTCAGCAGGTTTATTGGTTCATTCGGATCCCTATTAGCTTTTGCCGAAGCAGCAGCTATTCTTCCTGGGGCCCACACAAAAACATAACACATGTCAAGTAACAACCCACTGGGCACACACTGGTTGAATCAACTTTGTTTCCACTTAATTTCAATGAAATGACATTGAACCAACAAGGAATGGATGTTAAATTTCCATCTATGCCCAGTGGGAAAACACACTGATAGAAAAGAACAGTCACACAAATTTAAAATAAAAACATATATAATATGTGTGTGTGTGTGGTGCGTGCGTGTGTGCGTGTGTGCGCGTGTGCACGTGTGTGTGTGTGTGTGTGTGTGTGTGTGTGTGTGTGTGTGTGTGTGTGTGTGTGTGTGTGTGTGTGTGTGTGTGTGTGTGTGTGTGTGTGTGTGTGTGTGTGTGTGTCATTTCACCATCCCTATTGTGCCATGAGAAGTTGTTTTATAATTTTTTTAAAGGTAATTTTGCTGTTTGCTTGAGAATTGGAGATGGAAGGGAGTTCCATACGATCACGGCTCTGTATAATACTGTGCTTTGCCGTCAATTCGTTTGGACTTGGGGACTGTGAAGAGACCCCTGGTGGCATGTCCTGTGGGGGATGTATGGGTGTCTGAGCTGTATGATATTTGATTATGCAGACAATCTGGAATTTTCATCTGTTAATCATCAATTAATCTCTGATCAACCGTCAACCAGGAAAGACTGACATGTGCAGTTAAGGGCAAGGTGTGCTGCTCTGTTTTGAGCCAGCTGCAGCTTTACTAGGTCTTTCTTTGCTGCACTTGACCATATTACCCGACAGTAATAAAGATGGGACAAGACCAGAGCCTGTACAACTACAGTTAATTTTTGTGTGAAAAACACAGAACATATTTTTTAGAACAGACAGAGGGACTCTCCCACAACAAATACCCAGCTGCAGATCAATACAACAGTCTCACATTTCCCCAGGGTGCATTCTGGCTGTTGTACTGCCTCTATTCCATTGCCTCTGACATACTGTAGCCTAAACACTGCCACAAAGAAAAACTAGCTATTTTCGAAAACTGTGCTATTGACAGGATAGGCGTACTCAATCTGAATTTGCAAATAAGAAAAAAGCTCTCCAGAAATGTGACTTTTCAATTAAAGAACTCCTTACCTCCACCAGCCCTTGCAATATCCTCACAAAGATGACCAGTCCATAATGCGTCCGTGCCGCCGAGGGGATTAACATATTGAGCGTCGAGGTAAGGAAAATGGCAAGACCAAAAACCCTAAAAGAAACAGAAATATACACATTTCCATGTATCCTATGTCGTAGGCCTTATACATCATTTTGATAAACAATGTGTCCAGTAGGCCTAGTGATTTATTTAAGCTGTATTTATGTCTTGGCCAATTTATTCTTCAAAGCAGGAAACAGTTAGTTTAGTTTAGGCCTAGGCCTCTCATTGACTTCATGTTTAATTAATGTATTAATCTCCGATTTTTAAAAAAACCATCCGGACTAAATTTAGCAGGGACCCATCGAACAAATCACATTCCACACTCATTTACTGGCTTACTATCTAAATGGAGTTAGTCCTATTCAATGTAATTTCTCTGTCCCATTTTATAATGGTTATAAGGCCTATATTCTTCTTCTAATCAAATGGCCAATCTTACGTCCAAATATATATATAATTTTCTTGCATCATTAAAATATTTAAGACTTTGATTTTTGTCATGTCAAGCATTGGCTAGTGCACCATTAACTTCTTGATTTAGGTTAGATAGCAATAATTCATTTGGAGAAATAAATGAAAGCGTGATGACAGGGAGTGCCGACAGCAGAGGGCATTGAGCGCAGCTGAGCCAGTGGAGGCAATCCCAAATGAATAACCGAAACCATGTTATTTTTTTTTTTTTTGTCACGTCTTGTAAACACCCGGAGACCACGCCCCTCCCACCCGCACGCGGGGGGCAACTCTAATCGGATTGAGGCAACTCTCTGGCATCGATTACATCTCAATGTCAATCAAGAAAACATATAGACAATAAACATGTTATACATTAAACTACATTATACAAATGTAATACATCGTATATGTTTAAATAGCCCGCTCAACAAATAATATTGTATTTACTCAACAAAACATTATGATGCCAAATCATTCATATAATTCATATATATTCAGGGTATAAATTGCGATCACCAATTATGGACACTACAATTATGAACAGTGGACCAAAGACCCACTAAAATATATAGTAATTTCCTATTATAATATCCTATATTTAAATGCTGCTCATGCCTCATGTAAGCTAGGCCTAAACCTTATTTATAAGCCATGTTTAGTGTGCACCGTGCATATGAGCGTGAGTAAGCCTTCGGCGACGAGGACCGGGCTGGTCGCCATGGCCCCAGAATGCAGCAAGTTAGACACGGCTCCCCCCGGGGACCTCATTAACAGGTGGCAGAAAGCCCTGTGGACCGGAGCGACACCGTCAAATCTCAATAGCCCTGCCAGCGTCAGCGGCTGAATCGCTCCCTCCCAAATTAATTATCCATTAATGGCCTTCTCCATTGCAGTCACTATTGCCTACTGTCTGTTAAACCTTGGGTCGCAATACTGGCCTGCAAATCCTCCCTCTCATTTACAGTAAAGGTCTAATTGTCATAAAGATGTGAAACGTCCAATTAAACCCTTGTGGGATGCCTTTGTGTCTGCAACATTTCCAGACCATTAAAATGTTGATTTTGTTTAAAAATTCGTTCCTCACATAATTTATTCTGACGGGAAAAGGTGTGATAATGACAAGTTGAAAACCGATAATATATCCAGGCTTCAATAATCTACATCTACGTCATTATCCCAGTTGCTCGGATCTTACATATTGGGTACATCTCTTGATGACTAAAATAAATCGGACCTATTTTCATTTTTTTTCTTGAGGGTCGTTCATTTCATAGTGATACATTTTAGTAACCAATTGAATAATTACGAATAGATCGCATTTGAGACTGTGAGAAGGAATACGAACTTGTGTAAAATAATATATATTTAAAAAAATTATAATAACGAATGTAGGCCTGCCTACCTGTTAGCTGCCAGTCTCGAGCATATGTACCCTCCCGGGATCTGCGTCACTATATAGCCCCAGAAAAACGAACCATGGATCATACCGACTGTCTCTGGGTCCCAGTTGAACTTTGCTTTCTTTCCAGTGAAATAAAAACAAAGACAATAAAATAAACAATACACAATCGATGGAACATCGTAATAAATCATCTTCACATATATAATTCCATTGTAATTCAATACAATAATTCACAAAACGTATAAAGACGTATAATAACCTTAACAAAAGCCTAAGGTCACATATCATAACAGGAAATAGGGATATAGTGAGAAGCAGAAATGTGAGCTATAATCATTACCATCATATACGGTACACGCTGTGTAGGATACACATGCTAAATGCTGTGTTATTATGGAATACAATAGTTTATGATTGTGGCATACCTATAATGGCTGCACTGAAAAAGCATGGAACAAAATGAATCTAGCTATGAAACCAATACACGAAGGGAAATGTCCTGTATCTTCCTTTGCTTATTTTTTATTTTCAATATAAGGTCAGGTCAAGTGTGAGAAGATTAGGAGACCTCGAACATCTGGACTATTTTTAGGGACGACAAATTAGGGAGCAGGAGGGCGGTGACACGATGTTGACGTCAGTAAAGTGTGCACCACACACACCTCTGTGATGATGATCTTCCCATCTTTGTGAATCGTGCTATTGTTGACCATTCCCACGATGGCCACGCCCAGATTGCATCGGATGCCGAAGGAGATACAGAAGCCTAGACCGCTCATGATGGCGATGATGTATCGGCGGGGCAGCCCAAAACACGTGCAGTCGCACAGGGGTGCTTTCTTCTCCTGGGCCTCAGAGGGCCTGCCGTCCTCTGTTAGTTCGATAACTTCACCAGTTCCCTGTCGCTTCTCCATCACCCTTTAAACAGCCAGATAAAAAAAGTCATCCAATTTCGTCGGAAAATCAGCCTCAAATTAATGGATTAACCTATGTTCGATATTTGAATGTTGTGAATAATAAATGCATTTTAGTGTAGCAAAAATTCAGGCCTGTAATTAAGTTCAATGATAGACCTATACAGTTATATATGTTGTAGTCTGCAGCCTTCAAATATAGCCTGCATCAAGTCCAATAAAAATCTTTAAAATGTAAAAGTTATTGAAAATAAGGAAGGAGACTCATTTATATTTTAAAACCATCTTCTTCGGATAGCGTACTGAAACACCATTTTAGGTTATCTAGGTCTACATTAAATATCTATGCATATTCAATCCGCTGTTTTATGAGGATAGTGTATTCGCCCCAACGACTGGGGGCGCTATCTGATGAATGATAACCAACATGATTCAGAACATGATAACTAACATGATCCAGAAAATGTTTTTGTTTTTTTCATTAAACGAAAAGTCTACTTTAGCAAGGTAATTTAGCAACTATTAATAGAAAATAGCGCTGTATGTTAGCGGCACCAGGTTCAGTTTCATCAAATGCCCCCCAAAAAAGCATCGTACATTGGAGCAAGAAGCGAATGAAGATGCGCCCACCGCATTGCAGCAACCGCTCACCTTCACCCTCATTTGCATTCACGGATTTGGCTGTTGCTAATCTCTCCAGGAAAACATTCACCCTGCTGTTTCAAATGCATTATTGGCCATATGCACAATTAATTCGTTTGCCAAAATAAGGCCAAATAAAGCTTAGGCTACAGCTACAGTATTAGGCCTATACCTAAAAAAAAAGAAAGTAAAATCGCCATAAGGAAAAAATTACAAGAACTCTTATCTTATCTTAGCTAATTATGAACTCCTGTTTAGAATATACATTTGGAATATCAAAACTACTGCACATGAAATAGATTAATGTGATCATTTCGTTATGCCCAACGAAAAATACATATTTTTTACGCAACAACATGCAGCTGTTATTTCATACAAGCTAAGTTTAAAATGGGACTTGGAATCCAAATAGGCCTATCGAAGGAAGCAACAATACATCGAAAAAAATCTAAACCAAAACTAAATAGATTCATTTAGAGGCTTCAACAATACATTGATTGACATTAGGCTGCAACTACAAGCATCAGAATAGATGTCAAATGTTATTTGTCACATACACATGGTTAGCAGATGTTAATGCGAGTGTAGCGAAATGCTTGTGCTTCTAGTTCCGACAATGCAGTAATATCTAACAAGTAATCTAACAATTACCCAACAACTACATAATTCACACAAATCTAAAGGGGTTAATGAGAATATGTACATGTAAGTATATGGATGAGCGATGGCCGAGCAGCATAGGCAAGGTGCAATAGACGGTTTAAAATACATTATATACATGTGATATTAGTATTGTAAGATATGTAAACATTATTAAAGTGGCATTGTTTAAAGTGACTAGTGATCCATTTATTAAAGTGTATCAATGTAGGCAGCAGCCTCTCTGAGTTAGTGATTGCTGTTGAGCAGTCTGATGGCCTTGAGATAGAAGCTGTTTTTCAGTCTCTCGGTCCCAGCTTTGATGCATGAAGCCCTTGCCACTTAGCAAGACAAATCAGTTCGACGTTTAGGCTACTAGCAATAAATCGATATCCATCCCGTAAATAATGAAAGAGATAACCTCCTGTAGTTGTTGGTTTCAGTAAAATATTTTAAATATTACAGGGACCCGGTCACAAGCCAATTGCAAACGAAGATAACACTCCGTGGATCTGTATTTAATCGCATACATAGTAGACTAGTTCGCGGCAAATGCTTTTCGCAGCTATCTGTTTAATGCATTAAGGTATTGTTGACTTTTTCCACATGCATCAAGGTCCTTCCTGCGCTTTCACGAGGTTATGCATAATTTTCCCACTACGTCTATTAGAGGCGTGACCATGACTGCAAGCTGTTTGAGATAAAAGTAACACACTTCTCGGCATAGGATAGGAACGTACAGTAGTCTACTACCATTACACCACCATATGACAACACCATATTGTAGGCCTATCACTTGAAAATACAGAAATCATAACCAGCCCTATGTTTAAACATGGGCTAGCCTGCATATTAAACATAATTTCAACACCTACTTGTACATCTGTCCCAGGGTCTTCGCCCCAAATTCCTTTATCCCCTCTTTGGCTCTCATCTTGACGGACTCCATATCCAAATTTGATGTTTTTCTATAAAAGGTCTACTGTTTAAGCTTCATGTTACGGTGCAATGTGACCGAACAAACCCGTGGAGCAAGCGATGTATCTGATTATTTGATAAGAAAAGCAGACAAGATCTGTAGCCTATCACGCGTCGTTCGCTGTAAAAACGCCTACATGTGAGAGAAATCAGATGATCTCTGATTCCCCATTCCCCATATAAACTAATCGTTCACCTCACGTACATGTGCCATCGCAATGAAAATCAACAGATAATTCCTAAATTGAACGAAAGAGAAAAAAGTTAGAAGCGTCGACGGTGAAAACCATATAATCTAAAACAAGAAACAACCAGTAAAAGCGGGAACTAGCGGTGTGTGGAGTTGCTTCTATAAACCACAGAGCTGGGCTTGCGCGTCTCAGTGGAGAGCGCCAGCTTTTCTGACGTCGCGAGAACCTCTGGCTGTTCAGCACCAAGGTCAGCGACAGCCTCGTGCACACTATCTGCGCTTGGTGCACGCCGCATCCACATACCTGATCACCAGAGTAATACTCAATATAGCCCACTGTCCAGAAAGCTATTGTTGTTACACTGTAATCGACTGTTTTAGGGAGTGGTTCAGGCTGGAATAAAAAAGGATGGTTAGATGGTTTGTTTGCATTTGGAAATCATAACCTTACAAAGTGTGAGGGCTATGCGTGGTGACATACAAACGCAAGTTATTTTCAGTTTTACAACCTTTCCCAATATTTGTTTTTATATTAGGCATGAAGTCTACATGGAGCCTACATAAAATACTGTCTTATCTTCCGGAGGGCGGTGCTATGGAAACCAGATGAGGGCTGGATTCCCCTCCTATGAGCTCTCGTGAAAACAGGAATCCATCAATAATTTAGGCATCCCCCCAACACATACACTTTTACCCACTTCTCTCTCTTGCTTGCTCCACACACACATACACACACACACACACACACACACACACACACACACACACACACACACACACACACACACACACACACACACACACACACACACACACACACACACACACACACACACACACACACACACACCTGTAACTATAGCATCAAAGGGTAGATCAAAGTTATTTTGCGGTTCCACCACAGTTCATTCTGAAATATTAAAATGTAAGAGCCGAACACCTTTGAGAGACACATGGAAATTCTTAAAGAAACTGGCAGCTACCTAATGCTAATAGAGTATAAATGGATTGGGGAACTGACGCCATCTGGCGGCCACTTAGTATAATTCCTGTCAGGTTTTTGCATTAGGCCAGTGAGACATCCTCGAAGTACACTACATTTTACATGCAGTACTGGATTGGATGAAAACGTGATAATATATATATATTTTTTAAAACCACGATATTTGATTTGAAGTATTTCTGATATTAATAGGCTGCTATTTTCATGCCTGTATCCTCCAAGATACCCTAGACCCACTTAAATTTGCATACCACCCCAACAGATTCACAGATGACGCAATCTCCACACTGCCCTTCCCCCCTGGACAAAAGGAACACCGATATGAGAATGCTGTTCATTGACTACAGCTCAGCATTCAACCCCATAGTGCCCACAAAGCTCATCACAAAGCTCATCACTAAGCTAAGGACCCTGGGACTAAACACCTCCCTCTGCAACTGGATCCTTGACTTCCTGACGGGCTGCCCCCAGGTGGTAAGGGTAGGCAACAACATGTCTGCCACGCTGATCCTCAACACTGGGGCCCCTCAGGGGTGTGTGCTTAGTCCACTCCTGTACTCCCTGATCACCCAGACTGTGTGGCCAAACACGACTCCAACACCATCATTAAGTTTGCTATACATGTTCTATACATGTTCTTAGTTATACAATAATTGTTGTGCACACATTTAAAATCCTGAAATATTTTATTTAAAAGGACATTATCAGAATGTTGTTAATAAGTTCAATAGCCCTTCATGCAAAACAATTAAGACACAACATATTTAGACAACACAGACTATGATTTTAAAACATATGAGTTGTGAAACATCAAAGGAATGGAACAATAGAAAGTTATTGTTTTTGAAGAACATCCCAAAAAGTAAACATAGACATTTAAGGCATTGATCTACTGGTCATGTACTGTGGCTTCCACCCTGTACGCAAAAAGGACATGAGGAGTCAAGAGTCTCCCAAGGGATTTTGTCTGTATGGCTGAGAGTGGTGTTAGTCAAGCACTGGAATATTGACAAGCCTGAGATAGTGATGTCGTACGTGACTTTGAAGTTGAAGTTATACCAAGTTATACCAAGTCAAATCGTCCAGGGGTATATTTTCCACCATCAGCATGAGAAGATATTAACATTTACAAAACAGATTAGTTCAAAACAGATGAACCTAGAAAAAGCCTACAAATAAAATCTGATCAATATATTACATAATTAACTGCATTATAAGACCTAATCCTACATTGAGCAAACTATACTTTACAAATGTAATCTGTACAACAATCTAAATAAGTGATTTGTTTACTGAACCTAATATGGCAACTACTGTACATACCCCAACATTTTTCATGTGTATACAGGCTGTGATAAAATAGTGTGAACTGATTGCTGTAAAGGGGACATTATGCAGGTTAAATGATGCATGTTTCCTTACATTGAATGTCTATGGGACAGGAGATTGTGATGCATACTCTGAGTCTATATACTGTATAGCTAACACCTCTGTTTGCACAACTCACTTTACAGTAACTTGAAATCTATTCAATAAGCTACAGTTCCTTTTGAAGTTGAATTTCATAACAATTGCTTTGCAACATGTAATCTAAAGTCAACTTTCCTTTTAATATGAGACCATCCAGACATGTTGGAATGATTGACATTAAACAGTAATAATGTAATGGGGTTTTCTGTCTGAAAGACTCATTGGCTAAATAAAACCTGTCCCATATAAGTGCTCTGTGCTAAATCAAAATTAAAAAGAGAAGGCCTCCCATTGTGCTACTGAGTACAAATATAGAGTATGACTGAAAAGCAGATAGGAATGATCAACTTAACTTAAGTGAGTAATGACTAACAGGGCTGAGGAATCTGATTTTCCTGCTTACAATGAGTTTGATAAGTGTCAAAATAAAGAGCAGATAGAGATACATGTGCAAGTAACACAGGCAAAAACACATTTGGGTCCCACACCAGAAAAAATCACACATGCAAGTTGCATATCTTGCCATAAATCTAAACAAGGAAGTGGAATGCAACCCCAAAAACAGGGCTAATATTTTGTCTGGTTTGATTTAATATGCCACTCAAAACATTTCAAACTGAGTGTAGATTATATCCACTGAAAAGAGCTCTATCAGACCAAACATATATACAGTAGACATGGGTGTATTACCGTCTTGGACCATTACAGTATCTCTATCTATCATTACCCAGCTGAGAGAAACCGTTTTTAAAGGGCCACTACAGTCAAAATGCTTTCCCCCCTGTGTTTTATATTGAAATTATACAACAGCTGATGAAATTAACACTCTAAAAGTGTGAAAAAATGTGATCAGTGTTAATTCCTGATAATCACTGGTTGAACATACAATCTACACAGGACCTCCTAATCATCAGGTTTGCATGGATGGGAGTTTCAGCTTTCCATGGTGACATCACCATGTGGTAAATTTGTTGATAGACCAAAAACAAAGAGAGTTCCAAACCTCTCTGCCAATAACATCTAGTTTTGAGTTTTCCCCTCCCCACTCAGACTACTCCCAGACAGTCCTAGCAAAATTCTTGATTGAAAAAAAAGTCTTGATAAAAAGTGATTTTAGCCAATTTTTATGGAAATCTATTACGGTAAGGTACTTAATTGTTACCCAGAAATTATTTGATATTGATATACAGACGGTTGCATTGGTCCTTTAATTGACAGTTTTTACATTGACTCCCATGAAAATATTTCAAATACATGACATTAATCAAAGGAAAACACATCACATTTAATGTAGCCCAGTTACAGCCAAATTGCAACAGATAACATGCCAACATTTGAAGGAAAATAAATTAGATTTTATATGTTACATTCTATCAAACACGCATATGACTTTAATAAAGGTAATTCATTAGATAGCTGCTGATAAAAGCCATGGGATATCTTTGGCAGTCTTTGCTGGATATGTTAGTAACATATTACGACATTGTGGATAAGGTGAGCATTATAATAAAACATTTTCAAGAAGCTGTATATTGTTGGTACAATATCATGAATCCCAATAGTATTTAACAAGTTGGCACATACTTTTGTAGGATTCCATAATATCCCATCACAATCAACACTGGCACTGAATGACTGAAACAGATGCAAGAAACCTCATTGCACAGAAGATATGAAGCAAGCTGAACAATAGGAGCTTGCATTGCAACAGCATTGGACGCTGAGAAAAGGTGACGAGATGTGGCCATCGATCAAATTAATCGGTCCCTGCCTCCAATGAAAGTCCTAATATAGGCGAAAAGGTTGAAATCTGCTAGCTGCTCATTAGAAAATGAATAAACAACAAAACAAAGAGAAACCGTTGATAGGATTGCCCCACTGACAGAAGCCCTTTACTGTACTTCTGTTTGCCTTCAGTGGAGGAGACTTCACAGCAACACCCTCCCAGTTAGGTTAGCCAGGTGGGTGTGAGTTACTGATTTGGGGCCTACAGGCACTCTGATAACACGTCATGCATGTCGGTGGCAGTGCAGACCCCAGGTTTGGGTTCAATGATAAAACGCTGACTCAGCTGGATCTTGAGCTTCTCAACCTCGTAGTTGTGCAGGTATTCCTGGATGAGGTAACGTTCCCGTTTGATCCGAGCCTTCACCTCGGATGGCACATCCGGTATCAGCCAGGCCACAAAGAACTTCACCACAAACACCACGTGCTGATGGGAAAGAAAGAGGGTTTTTACAGAGCATACCATTATCACACACTCACCTTATGAAGTACAGATGATAACATGTTGAAAGACAGTGATAGCAAAGATTGGGCTCTGCTGCATACTGTATATAATGGAGAGAGGCACCTGCCGGTTTAGAGTGGAGAGATGTGCTGTGTTCCATACACATATTTTGGATGTCTTACCTCCATGATAATGATGAAGGCCAGTTTGGCTGCCAGGATGTGCCAGAACTGCATAGTGTGAGAGTACTGCCTCTGGTGGCCTGGAGGGTAGCGGTAGTCACGGTACCTGAGACAACATATAGGACTAATGTCGGGACACAACAACTACATACACTAGTGCTAAACCCCAAGCATTGACCTGTCCTCTGTAAACATCTGGATTAATACAATCACAGCTCCATAGTCAAGACTTCAAGTGAAGTCAAGACAAAGGGTATTTAAATGTGCAAGTGAGTGGCCTGGCATTGCAGTCGCTTCCCACCTGCAGGTGGTGATGTTGCTGTTGAACCAGGCAGGAATCGCCCCCTCCTCGGGCGTACTGAGGAGAGGGATCTGGGAGATGTCATACACTGACAGGCTGTTGTTGATGTAGCCACTCATGGTGGCTTCAGAGCCAGGGTGGTAGGCATACAGGTAGACCAGGCGGGGGATCATGTCTGAAGTAAAGGCCATGATGAATGCCTGGGAGATGAGAGAGCATGAGAGGGGATCCGAGACACATTGAACTATTGAATTATTGTATTTTGATTATACAGTATATATGAATTATAAAATGGGGCTGTTTCACAATAAAGACATAGATTTGAACACTTGATAACAACAATGTGGCTACAGATTAATAACATTTAATCCTACTCACATTGGTGACAACGGACAAGATGGCCACCACATTGAGGATCTCCTGCCATGCTCCGATGTTGTGGGCCTTAGCCGCCACAGGCCGGCGGAACTGGGTGGTGAACTTCCAGGCGTCCACTCTGACCTCCAGGATGTTGTTACAGAGGGCCAGTAGGGGGGCCAGGGGGAAAGAGGCCACAAACAGAGTGATGAAGCCAAACTGGATTACTGCAGAGAGAGAGAGAGAGAGAGAGAGAGAAAGAGAGAGAGAGAGAGAATGTTGATGAACAGCCCTACACCGTCTCCTGTCTATGTGGGAAGAGAGTGAAGTGGGTTAAGGGCCTCCTTACCCATCTCCAGGTACTCATAGAACAGGCCCAGCTGGCTGAAGTTCTGCAGGTCGTGGTCCTGCTCCCAGCGGCTGTACTGGTCTTTCCGGGCCTTCCTGCTGCACCACCAGTTCCTCAGCAGCCTGACAGGATATAATATAGATCAAGAGAATACTGAACTCTGAGGAGGGCACGTGTACAAATTACATACTGAATGTCAGAAATCCTTAACAAGTTCAAGCTAGTTCACACCCAATGGTGGAGTAGATATGCAACTGAAAGGTCATCGAGGTACATTTCACAGTCTATCAGAAGTAGGTCAGAGGTCAGTGAAACTCACGGTAGTAGGGCCTCCTGGATGTTCCCACACACCTGCTTCCCTGTCATGACTATCACCAGCTGGGTGGTCAGCTCAATCAAACAGCCTCCTGGGTCACACTGGGACAAGTTGCAGTGGGTGTTTAACAGTTAGGTTTGAGATCTAAACATAAATACTGTAGTTTATTCTTCAAAAGGTGTGAGTTTCATATAGTAAAATGTGTTCATATACTGTAGATGCTGTGTGACAAAGCTCACCTCCTCGTTCCTCAGCCTGCTGTATTTGCCAAACATGTACGTGTAGTTGCCTGGGTAACCCACAAACTTCCCCTTGAAGAAGGCCACGTAGAAACATGAAGAATAGTAATTGACAAACTGGAAGAGGAACATCTTCATTGTCAACTTGTTTTCATACTCCAGATGTGTCTTGGGAATTTCTGTTGGAGCAAGTAGTTGGAGGTCAAAGGCATTCAAGGCACACAAGATACCTAAACTAACGGTGCAATGTACTGCTGAGGTATGAGTGAATTTTTAAAGGAGAGAAATTTTTATTTTATTTAAATAAGCAGGAAATGGGTAGTTAATGTGACCTGGGGTAAACATCACTTTAACTTGATGTGCCATCTGTGTTCCATCTTCCTGCATTTCCTGCTCCTCCTGATCTAATCGCCATGATAGCGAGCTACTCCTCCTCACCCATATCAGTGATCCAGATGGCCACTCGCTCATAGAAGAAGTTAAGGATCATAATGATGACAAAGTTGATAAAGGAGGCGGTGACAGAGGTAGCGAGCTGCGGGGTGATGAGAGAGCCCACCAGATGGATCTTCTTAGTGGGGCTGTCCTTCATGATGCTGGCAAAGGCTGCATACACAGCCAGCCTGTAGACTATCACCCCAGTGATACAGGCCACAATCAGAAGCATCTGTGGAGAATACAAAATCCACATGCTACCGTGCACACATACAGCACACATACAGTATACTGCACACTGGCGAACAAATGCTTGCAGACATACAGAGTTGGTGTAGTATGTTGGCTTACCCAGAACAGAACAGTAACACCGGAGAGGCAAAAGCGACCACACTTTTTGGGGAGGGGTAGGTATGGCTCCATTTCCTGCACAATAACAAATAACGGAAAGCCCAGTCAGTAGTTTACATTGAACACTTTAGAATTTTCACACAAGCAGTGTGTAATAACCAGCTGGCAGCCCGTACCTGGGTGATCCGGTTGAGTCTCTGGTCAGTGCACTTGGTCTCAAACTCCGGGCGGATCTGGAGCTGCTGCTGCTCCTCCTCGAAATCCACCAGGTCCCACTCATACTCCAACTGGGCCTGGCGCCGCTTCCAGAACTCCAGGAACAGAGTCACTGCAGAACCGACAGGGTCATTACACTCTAACAGTAACCGTCTGTCTCCTTCACAGGGGATGTACTGTAATTCTCCAACAGGTTAATACAGTAACAACAGAGTGGACAGACACTTACCCCAGATCCCCATAAACATGGCAAAGAATACTGTCCCCTCGTTATCAAACAGATGGGATTGCTGGAAGAGGGACATGAGACAGGATGAGCTCCTAACCACCCAGAGGAAATGACATGCTGTGCTTTGGCCACAGCAAGATGACATACTGCACACTCAGCATGGAAGATTTCACTGGCTTTGATTGACAGGATGGTTTAAACAATATAACAATAAGCTAATCACGCATAATATTCACAGCCATAATTTCTTTAAGTGTGAGGAGCCATCAAGAATTAGATGTAATGGCTAATCATCAAGAGATTATGATTAGCCATTTTAGGAAAGGTTACGTTGTGACTGAATGACAGAATAAAATGTGTATGTTCCTTTACCCAGGATGAGAGGCACGTGGAGTTGAGCTTCCAGTAACTACACTTCTTATCACACAGCGGACACATCACAGTACTCCCTCCAATGCTGGGGTCACAGATCTCCTTACTGTGGGAGAGATAAATAGGAAGAATAGAAAGTGGGAAAGAACATTAATACATTTGATATGACGTGACTTTACATGTCCTGTATAGACTGACAGAGTTGCGTGATTTAGTGTACTGTTGGATGTGCAACAACAAAGATTTCATTTTTTTTACACAATTATTATTAATATACTGACTACACACCATTAGGTGTGTGTGTGTATGATAGCCCACTTAGGCATGATTCAATGGCTGTGTTTAAACAGGCAGCCCAATAATTCAATATCAGATCTTCTGCCAATAATTTGGCGAAATATTAGAATTGGGCTGCCTGTTTAAATGCAGCCAATTAACTGTTTTCCTATTTTTCAAATAAGGCACATTTCTGCCCCCTGGTGGTACTAACCTTGTTAAATTATCATCGTAGCTTAGCACACCATAGGTAAAACATATGACCCCCATGACCGCAGCAAAGAACAACATCTCTGTGTAGAAGCCCAGCCAGGCAAAGTAGATCCCAATCTTCTCCCCATAATACTTCCTGTTAACAACACAGACATAATTCAACTTATTTGGCATTAGGGAGTAGGGACACTTAGTATTTGCATGGAGCTATGGATCAGGGGTTCTCAAACTTTTTATCTCGGGGGCCCCCCTCCCATCATTGGGGGACATCCTGCATCTCCCATGTGCATGCACACACACCACGTCTATTTCTATGGGCACAGGGACTGTTCATGATATAAACTGTTCACACCTCTCTTGTAGGTGGAGAGAAGGTTGCAGGTTTAAAGCAAATTTTCATGCAATTCTATACATTTGGTCATGTCTAATGTGTGTTCATGTGATATTTGAGTGACAACAATTATTACAACAATATCTATGGGCTAAAAAAACTAAATAAAAAACATTGGCTGACATTTCTGACAAGTTATAAATAGCTCTCTAAGATATGCAATGACTGACATGATAAGAGGAACTGATGATGTACTACCCTATTTAGAAATGGTACCTTGTGCATTCTACTATTACAACTTTCAAGAGTAAGTTTAAAGCCGGACTGAGTTCGCCCCCCTCCCTCCCCCTGTTATAGACGTAGATCTTTGTGTCTATGCATAGGGGAAATGTAACCGACGTCCAACCGATGTTGTCTTACCTGATGAGGTTGAGGGGCTGCTCCTTGTAGAAACAGAGGAACCTAGCCCAATTCTTATAGAGGTGGTAGCGTTCGCTCTCACACTGCTCATTTGTGTTCCTCTCCCAGTATCGACACTGACAGCATAGAGGACAGGAGAATAGTCAGCTCTAGTTTAGAAATAAATCTGACATCCTCACATGAAATCTACTGTGAGTATGTTGATGTGATGTAGGTGGGGCGTCACCTGTTTCTTACATCATGAAGTGGGAAGGCTGAGGTGTAGGTCCCGTTGTTCAGCAACCGCTTGATACCTTTCTTGTCTGTCTCCTTGAGGTCCTCTTTATGGTACGGACAGCGAGACAGGATGTAGTACACCTGACAGGAAGGGACATCAGATCAGTGTGTGTGTGTGTGTGTGTCGCTGGATTCTGTGTTAAGATACTGTACTCACTATTCTGTTGCGTGTGGAGGGGGGGAAGAAAGTGTCTTGGTTTTCGATGAGGAAGAAGTCTATCTTGTCCTTATCAAATGGAGAGGTGAAGTAGTCAGGCTGTGGGCGCATCACCTTCTCTGGCAGGCGGAACGGTCGGGAGAGCCAGTCCAGTGGAACGTCCTGTCCGTGGGGGATGTCGCTTTCCTTAAAGGGAACCTTGATCTTCAGCACGTCAGCGTAGGTGGCCAACACCTCCCACGGGGCGTGGATCTTCAGGAAGTACGTTTTCAGATCATCTGAGTCCTAAGAGGAATGAGTTGAGAGAGGACAGAGAGAGGCAGTTTGACTGACCATACCATTTAAGCAAAAAACAGAGGAATCATTGAAAATATTGAGTACATTTTTTCTACATTTTCCATTTGAATATAGTACACATTTTCACCTAAAAATTGTAAAGAAAACATAGAAACACTGAGTGTATAAAATATTAGGAACATCTTCCTAATAGTGAGTTTTTTTGTTTGTCCTCAGAACAGCCTCAGGGGCATGGACTTTAAGTTGACTCCAATGTTCACACCTCTCTTGTAAGTGGAGAGTAGGTTGCAGGTTTAAAGCAAATTTTTATACAAATCTATAAATTTTGTCAATGTATAGACCAATTTCAGTCTTTGTTTCCATTCCTTGCAAGGACTCCAGTCAATAACAACGGAGGTGGTGGTGTAAACGTGGTGGTGTAAACGACTGCATTATGTCAAGTTGGCTGGATGTCCTTTGGGTGGTGGAACATTCTTGATACACACAGGAAACTGTTGAGTGTGAAAACCCCAGATGCGTTGTTGTTCTTGACACACACCAACCTGTGCACCCGGCACGTACTACCATACGCCATCCAAAGGCACTCAAATCTTTTGTCTTGCCCATTCACCCTCTGAATGGGACACATTAACAATCCATGTCTCAATTGTCTCAAGGCTTAAATATCCTTCTTTAATTAACCTGTCTCCTCCCCTTCATCTACATTGAATGAAGGGATCATATAAGGTAAGCTTTCACCTGGATTCACCTATGTCGTGGAAAGAGCAGGTGTTCCTAATGTTTTGTACACTCAGTATACGTTAAACACCCTTCTACCACTTAGGAAAGAAGACTATTGAGTGGAATTCCCCTATAAGAAAGCTCTGCTGAGATATGCCCCACCTTGCAGTAATGTGATGTGCTGCTGCATGATGACCACTAGAGGATGCCAGCGTGCCACGGCTTGGGTAACTCACCGATTTGTCCTCAGTCTCAAGCTCCAGTCCAGCCTTCTTAAGGTTGGCCTCAAACTCCCTCCTCCTCTCCTGTACAAATACAGAGACAGACACACATGCACTTTAAGCAATAGCAAGGACCAGGGCAGAAAAGCATTTTTCCTTGTATCTCCCCCTCTATCATCGCTGCTGTTACTTTATCCTTCCATCCATCCTTGTATTCTAACTTCCCCATTCATTCTCATAATCCATTTTGTTCTTGTAGAAGCTCTGTTCAAAGACTGCCTGGCACCAGTCACAGCATTCTCAAAGTCCAAAAATCAGAGGGCCTGGTAATAATGAAATGTGATCTGTCTATGGTCTGTCTGTGGCATGAAATCTTTGCTTCTCTGTCAAGAAAGAGGTGATGCAATTACCCCAACAACAAAGTTTCAACCACTGGGAACTTGTCAGCCACTTCCTTTTAGCCACCTTCTCCTCTTTACCGCCCTGATTCAGGCTGATTATGAGTCATGGTCACGTGGCCAGTTGACCCCAGACACTGTCTTTACTGTGACAAAACGTTTTGCAACGGAAAACTGAAATATCTGTGTTCTTACTGAAGCCAGTCAGGCTCAAAGCAAACCTGACCACTCCAAGGTTAAGGCTCTGTGCTGTCATGTCCGTGTTGATAAACTGCCATGTGTCTCTCTGTAACCACACAATGCTCTCTGTCTCTGTGTTGATGATGGTGCGTTATGCTGCCCACCTGCTTCTTCTCTCCATCCTTGTCATCTAGGTACGACAGTATGAAGTCAATCCTGCGAACCCCGTCCCTGAAGAACACGGTGTCTTTGTTCAGCTGTAGTCTGTCCGTCTGGAGGGCAGACAGAGAAGAGTGTCAGAACACTAACCCACACAAACTATTGCTCTCCTCCTCCTATGAACAGAGAACATCTGCTTACTGAATGTGACAATGTACGTTAGAAGCACGTTAAAAGTACATGGTAGTAGTTTAGTATATGGTTTTGGACACGCCCAAAATGAAATAAACAGATTTATTTTGTAACGATTGTGGACTTTCTCTCTTTTGTGTGGTTTGTCTTATGTAACTTGAATAGGAGTTAGGAGACAGTGGCTCCTGGACATTTTCCAGTGAAGGCATGCCTATCATTATGCTAAACGTAGCCCTAAACTATGGCAAGCAAAGAGGTACATACTGTACTAGGGCCTGAAATTAACTTTTTGTTTTTAATAATAACGTTAAACCTAGTCTTGATATTCTCAGATCATCCCAGACCAGTATACATCCACTTCTTGATTCAAGCTCCAAACCTGGCACAGACAATACTCTTCAATCACAATGCTCCACACTCCAGTTTATTTATAAGCATATTAAGCATATGCAGGAGTAAGTCTTAGTATAGAGAAACTGCACCCTTGTTAAAAGGAAAACTGCTTGTGAAATTGTATATACAGTTGGTTAAAGGCTGTTTCTCAACTAGGTTTGTTTACTCCTGGTTTTATTCCACCTGAGGGGTACAGCTAAGTATTTACAGTGCTATGCTCTGCAGCCAGGACGACAGAGGGAAAACAACCTTATCGACACAGCCTTGGACCTGGAGTGGAGGAAAATGGCTTTTCTTGATCCAATCGGCTAAGATTATGTTCACCAATTCCAGGTATTACATCATCTTTTGAACCTCATTTGTAAAAAAGGATTGTGTGGGGTCAGTTTCATCATGTGACTAGGAGGAAAAGCGCTTCAGTCCGATTAGCAATAAAGCACAGGCGTGTCCCTAAATTCAGCAGTATCCTGGCTCTGCAGGACACACTGTGGTCGGGAATAGAAACAGAGCCCCTCCCCTTTTTGTTTATCAGCCCCACACCCCCAAACAGGGAGGAAGGAAACAGGGGGTGGATACAGCATACAATTCCCAAGATCATCAACAGAATTAGGTTGGCGAAAGCATATTAGAACAATTTGAAATGTATGGCCTTCCCCCTTCATGTGTCAAAGCACGCTTGAATATGAGTGAGAGAGAAAGTGTTCAAGTTCCCTCGTTCTTGAACAACAGATTAATGCTGGATAGAGAACACATAACAGACACATAACAGACACAGTAATATTCTCTCTGTAGGCAGTATTTTAGTTTGTGCTTATTGCCTGGGGAGATCTGATAAAGAGAGGAGCTCTCTGAGAGACACTGAGGTCTTGTGACTGAACAATGAGAACTGTAGTAGAAAGAGGTCAGTTGTTACCAACATAGGTAAGTTACAGAAAGGTATGCAAAACAACCTCTTTTCAATACACACTCACTATTGATCAAGAATATTGATTACGGATGAGGATCAATCAAGCATGTGGAGGAAGACTAAAAACAAGCACATAATCATACATTTCTTACAGCGATGTACACACATAAGTGCAAAAATGAATCTACTAATCCAGTATACCTTCAAAAGCTTTCAATTAATTTGCCCGTTGCATTGCAGAACACTGCTGCATAACAGCACAGAGAGCTTGGGAAGTCATCTAGGGCAGGGATACGTTAATGTAGAGGGAAAGGAGAGTGTCCAGGCAGGTCGACATGGGTCATGGGACTCAAATCAACGTTTATTTGTCACGTGCGCCGAATACAACAGGTGGAGATCTTACAGTGAAATGTGTGAAACTCACCTCTGTGTGTCCAGGTAGCTGTGTTCCTCCATCCTCTATAGAGTTATTATGACTGTGGCCATTACATTCTTCTGTGTAGAGAAAAGAAACACGAGCAGAGATGAGTTGAAAGGGGCAATCTGCAGTTGAAGTCAGAAGTTTACATGCACTTAGGTTGGAGTTATTAAAACTTGTTTTTCAACCACTCCACAAATTTCTTGTTAACAAACTATAGTTTTGGCAAGTCGGTTAGGACATCTACTATGTGCATGACACAAGTAATTTTTCCAACAATTGTTTACATACAGATTATTTCACTTATAATTCACTGTATCACAATTCCAGTGGGTCAGAAGTTTACATACATTAAGTTGACTGTGCCTTTAATTGATTGGAAAATTCCAGAAAATGATGTCATGGCTTTAGAAGCTTCTGATAGGTTAATTGACATCATTTGAGTCAACTGGAGGTGTACCAATGTATGTAGTTCAAGACCTACCTTCAAACTCAGTGTCTCTTTGCTTGACATCATGGGAAAATCAAAATAAATCAGCCAAGACCTCAGAAAAATAATTGTAGACCTCCACAAGCCTGGTTCATCCTTGGGAGCAATTTCCAAACGCCTGAAGATACCACGTTCATCTGTACAAACAATAGTACGCAAGTATAAACACCATGGGACCACGCAGCCGTCAAACCGCTCAGGAAGGAGACGCGTTCTGTCTCCTAGAGATGAATGTACTTTGGTGCGAAAAGTGCAAATCAATCTCAGTGTCACGCCCTGGTCGAAGTATTTTGTGTTTATCTTTATGTATTGGGTCAGGCCAGGGTGTGGCATGGGGTTTTTGTATTGTGGTGTGTTTTGTCTTGGGGTTTTGGTTATTGTGGGAATGTTGCTTAGTGGGGTGTTCTAGGTAAGTCTATGGCTGTCTGAAGTGGTTCTCAATCAGAGGCAGGTGTTTATCGTTGTCTCTGATTGGGAACCATATTTAGGCAGCCATATTCTTTGGTTGTGTTGTGGGTGATTGTCCTGAGTGTCTTGATGTCCTTGTGCTGTGTTAGTTGACACAAGTATAGGCTGTTTTCGGTTTTCATTACGTTTATTGTTTTGTAGTTTTTTGTGTTTTGATTCGTGTTACGTTTGTTTTATTAAACATGGATCATAATCTACACGCTGCAGTTTGGTCCGACTCTCCTTCACCATTAGAAAACCGTTATACTCAGAACAACAACAAAGGACCTTGGGAAGATGCTGGAGGAAACCGCTAACAAAAGTATCTATGTCCACAATAAAATGAGTCCTATATCGACATAACCTGAAAGGCCGCTCAGCAAGGAAAAAGCCACTGCTCCAAAACCGCCATAAAAAAGCCAGACTACAGTTTGCAACTGCACATGGGGACAGAGATCGTACTTTTTGTAGAAATGTCCAAAAATGTCCAAAAATTCACCCAACTTATTGTGGGAAGCTTGTGGAAGGCTACCTGAAACATTTGACCCAAGTTAAACAATTTAAAGGCAATGCTACCAAATACTAATTGAGTGTATGTAAACTTCTGACCCACTGGGAATGTGATGAAAGAAATAAAAACTGAAATAAATCATTCTCTCTACTATTATTCTGACATTTCACATTCTTAAAATAAAGTGGTGATCATAAATTACCTAAAACAGGGAATGTTTACTAGGATTAAATGTCAGGAATTGTGAAAAACTGAGTTTAAATGTATTTGTCTGACGTGTATGTAAACTTCCCAATTCAACTGGACATACATTTTGGACTTAGGATATATAGTATAATGATATACTGTATATGAGTCCATTGATTCTTGAAGGATATTACTTAAAAATGCCTCATGAGCTTAGTTTAACTGAACCCAAAACATACATTTGTTTTAATCCAATGTTTGTAAACATTGTAAATGTAAACAAACACTGTATAGCCTCATAACATGGTTAAAACTATATTGTTGATATCTTGGAAGGTCAGTCCTTGCATCTATTCCACAGGGCAAAAACTGGTTGAATCAATGTTTTCACATTTCAAGAAAAGAAAATCTAATGTGATGACATTGAATCATCATGGAAAACTGATTGGATTTGTAAAAAGACATCAACGTAAGGGAATTTCATCTCTATTTCACCTACCTTTGAACCTGAATCCCATGTCATGGTGAATTCACGTTAGTTGACAACTCAACCAAATGTAAATAAAAAATGTACTTTGAACTGTGGTCTGTGCCCAGAGGTCTAAGGATGGCCTCTAACAGAAAACTATTTACAATGTACAAATTACATAGTGATATGTGTATCTACTCATTTATTTAAGAGAGAGAAAGCAATGGGTTGTTTGTCTAAATATTTTACTTTACTATTCCAGAAGTGTAATTATTCCAGCTTCATCACACCAATTAGCCTAGGTCTTAGGTCTTAATAAGATACATTTTCATATCTAGTGTATGTTTTCAAACTTGTTCACTGTGTATGATACCTTCACTGCATACAGTCAACTGGCTAAATGAATCCTGGAAAAATAAAGCTATGTTATTTAACAACAATTACTTTGTAATGTCATCGGATACACTACATGAAATCCCAAATACACTACATGAAATCCCATATACACTACATGAAATCCCATATACACTACATGAAATCCCATATACACTACATGAAATCCCATATACACTACATGAAATCCCATATACACTACATGAAATCCCATATACACTATGCCTTATGGCTAACGAGACATGGTGTGATCAAAGAAACATACAGGAACTCAAATCCTTCTGTTCACCTGATTTAGAATTCCTCACAATCAAATGTCGACCGCATTATCTACCAAGAGAATTCTCTTCGATTATAATCACAGCCGTATATATTCCCCCCCAAGCAGACACATCGATGGCTCTGAACTCACTTTATTTGACTCTTTGCAAACTGGAATCCATTTATCCGGAGGCTGCATTCATTGTAGCTGGGGATTTTAACAAGGCTAATCTGAAAACAAGACTCCCTAAATTTTATCAGCATATCGATTGCGCAACCAGGGGTGGAAAAACCTTGGATCATTGTTACTCTAACTTCCGCGACGCATATAAGGCCCTGCCCCGCCCTCCTTTCGGAAAAGCTGACCACGACTCCATTTTGTTGATCCCTGCCTACAGACAGAAACTAAAACAAGAAGCTCCCACGCTGAGGTCAGACCAACGCTGGTCCGACCAAGCTGATTTCACACTCCAAGACTGCTTCCATCACGTGGACTGGGATATGTTTCGTATTGCGTCAGATAACAACATTGACGAATACGCTGATTCGGTGTGCGAATTCATTAGAACGTGCGTTGAAGATGTCGTTCCCATAGCAACGATTAAAACATTCCCTAACCAGAAACCGTGGATTGATGGCAGCATTTGTGTGAAACTGAAAGCGTGAACCACTGCTTTTAATCAGGGCAAGGTGACTGGTAACATGACCGAATACAAACAGTGCAGCTATTCCCTCCGCAAGGCTATCAAACAAGCTAAGCGTCAGTATAGAGACAAAGTAGAATCTCAATTCAACGGCTCAGACATAAGAGGTATGTGGCAGGGTCTACAGTCAATCACGGACTACAAGAAGAAAACCAGCCCAGTCACGGACCAGGATGTCTTGCTCCCAGGCAGACTAAATAACCTTTTTGCCCGCTTTGAGGACAATACAGTGCGACTGACACGACCTGCAACGAAAACATGCAGACTCTCCTTCACTGCAGCCCAGGTGAGTAAAACATTTAAACGTGTTAACCCTCACAATGCTACAGGCCCAGACGGCATCCCCAGCCGCGCCCTCAGAGCATGCGCAGACCAGCTGGCCGGTGTGTTTACTGACATATTCAATCAATCCCTATACCAGTCTGCTGTTCCCACATGCTTCAAGAGAGCCACCATTGTTCCTGTTCCCAAGAAAGCTAAGGTAACTGAGCTAAACGACTACCGCCCCGTAGCACTCATTTCCGTCATCATGAAGTGCTCTCAAAGCAACTTGACCATATCACCTCCACCCTACCTGACACCCTAGACCCACTCCAATTTGCTTACCGCCCAAATAGGTCCAAATAGGTCCACAGACGATGCAATCTCAACCACACTGCACACTGCCCTAACCCATCTGGACAAGAGGAATACCTATGTGAGAATGCTGTTCATCGACTACAGCTCGGCATTCAACACCATAGTACCCTCCACGCTCGTCATCAAGCTCGAGACCCTAGGTCTCGACCCCGCCCTGTGCAACTGGGTACTGGACTTCCTGACGGGCCGCCCCCAGGTGGTGAGGGTAGGCAACAACATCTCCACCCCGCTGATCCTCAACACTGGGGCCCCACAAGGGTGCGTTCTGAGCCCTCTCCTGTACTCCCTGTTCACCCACGACTGCGTGGCCACGCACGCCTCCAACTCAATCATCAAGTTTGCGGACGACACAACAGTGGTAGGCTTGATTACCAACAACGACGAGACGGCCTACAGGGAGGAGGTGAGGGCCCTCGGAGTGTGGTGTCAGGAAAATAACCTCACACTCAACGTCAACAAAACTAAGGAGATGATTGTGGACTTCAGGAAACAGCAGAGGGAACACATCGATGGAACAGTAGTGGAGAGGGTAGTAAGTTTTAAGTTCCTCGACATACACATCACAGACAAACTGAATTGGTCCACACACACAAACAGCATCGTGAAGAAGGCGCAGCAGCGCCTCTTCAACCTCAGGAGGCTGAAGAAAGTCGGCTTGTCACCAAAAGCACTCGCAAACTTCTACAGATGCACAATCGAGAGCATCCTGGCGGGCTATATCACCGCCTGGTACGGCAACTGCTCCGCCCACAACCGTAAGGCTCTCCAGAGGGTAGTGAGGTCTGCACAACGCATCACCGGGGGCAAACTACCTGCCCTCCAGGACACCTACACCACCCGATGTTACAGGAAGGCCATAAAGATCATCAAGGACAACAACCACCCAAGCCACTGCCTGTTCACCCCGCTATCATCCAGAAGGCGAGGTCAGTACAGGTGCATCAAAGCTGGGACCGAGAGACTGAAAAACAGCTTCTATCTCAAGGCCATCAAACTGTTAAACAGCCACCACTAACATTGAGTGGCTGCTGCCAACACACTGACACTGACTCAACTCCAGCCACTTTAATAATGGGAATTGATGGGAAATGATGTAAAATATATCACTAGCCACTTTAAACAATGCTACCTAATATAATGTTACATACCCTACATTATTCATCTCATATGCATACGTATATACTGTACTCTATATCATCTACTGCATCCTTATGTAATACACGTATCACTAGCCACTTTAACTATGCCACTTTGTTTACATACTCATCTCATATGTATATACTGTACTCGATACCATCTACTGTATCTTGCCTATGCTGCTCTGTACCATCACTCATTCATATATCTTTATGTACATACACTACATGAAATCCCATGACCCATTCCTCTGTTTCCATCCACATTCCTTCTCTATAGATTTGCCAATGATTTTGCAGATGATAAAGTCGGTCTCCCTCCTATTACACAATAGTTCTATATTGAGAGCAGGGATTGCTGATGTGAAGAAAACAGCATTAGTCTGTCAGTGGAACTGTGTTGTGGTCAGATGTCAGAACACCCCAACACAATACTGCGTTGACATGGACTGCCCTCAGGGCAACAGCATGGTGAAATAGACATGAAGACACTCACTCTCCCAAGAGCTCTCAGACATAAAACCAGGGGAAAGAACTAAACACATATACTTATAAAGACCCACTATCATAAAATCACACTTTCTATCTGGAGACACACAAACAGAAACACACAGCATTCCAGCAGCAGAGCAGAGCACTCCCCCAGCCTGTCAGACCCTGCTAGAGGGAATGTGCTCATGTTGCAGCACTGCCTGCCGCCTGGTTATTTCTGAATGCTGGGAAACAAGCACTTCCCGTGGGGGAGGTTAGGCCTCTATATGCACGGAGGGATGGGGGAGGGGGCAGCAGCCCAGTCAGAGGCCCTGTAGTTCCCTCAGACATAACACAATCTAGCTTACCACAGGAAGGACTTGTTCTGCCCTGAGCCTTTCTTCCATTGGATGAGGGGGATATTTTTTAAGAACCAGAATTTTACTTGTGCCTTGCAAGCCAATGAGAGGCTTGAGGGAGCAGCTCTGTACTGCTGAGAGGAAAATTATAGAGACAACTCATGAGGAAGGAATGATGTTGAGACTGCCAGCCAGCCAGATGAGTCTGAGCACAAGCCTCCCTAACCCCTATGAAGGTCACAGAAGTTGTGCCAAGCTGTGATGATTGTACTGCTAACAGTCCCGAGCTGAGCAAACACGGAGAGAGAGGGAGTGTGTTACCAAAGACAGACAAGGCCACTTTTATTAGACATTTACAGATAGCAGCACATCCACACACATGCAGAAACACACAGTATAGTATACGTATAGTATACATACGTTCACATACACCTCAGCACCCAAGCAACACACATTTTTCAATGTTTTCAAAAATGAATACTATGGGGAACACATATCCTCAAATAAAACTACCACAGTATGGTTTAACACATAAATACACAATAAAGGTATGTGGACACCCCTTCAAATGAGTGGATTCGGCTATTTCAGCTACACCCGTTGTATGAAGTGTATAAAAATCGAGCACACAGCCATACAATCTCCAAAGACACATTTTGGTAGTAGAACGGCCTTACTGAAGAGCTCAGTGACTTTCAACGTGGCACCATAATAGGAGGCCACCTTTCACAATTTCTGCTCTGCTAGAGCTGCCCCTGTCAACTGTAAGTTCTGTGAAGTCGAAACATCTAGGAGCAACAACGGCTCAGCCGCAAAGTGGTAGGCCACACAAGCTCACAGAACGGGACCATTGTGTGCTGAAGTCTGTCCTCGGTTGCAACACTCCCTACTGAGTTCCAAACTGCCTCTGGAAGCAACGTCAGCACAATAACTGTTTGTCAGAAGCTTCATAAAATGGGTTTCCATGGCAGAGCAGTTACACACAAGCCTAAAATCACCATACGTAATGCCAAGCGTCGGCTGGAGTGATGTAAAGCCTGCCGCCATTGGACTCTGGAGCAGTGGAAACACGAATCATGCTTCACCACCTGGCAGTCCAACGGATGAATCTGGGTTTGGCGGATGCCAGAAGAACGCTACCTGCCTCAATGCATAGTGCTAACTGTAAAGTTTGGTGGAGGAGGCATAATGGTCTGTGGCTGTGTTTCATGGTTCAGGCTAGTCCCCTTAGTTCCAGTGAAGGGAAATCTTAACGCTACAGCATACAATGACATTCTAGACGATTCTGTGCTTCCAACTTTGTGGCAGTAGTTTGGGAAAGGTCCTTTCCTGTTTCAGCATGACAATGCCCCCGTACACAAAGCAAGGTCCATACAGAAGATTGTTGAGATCGGTGTGGAAGAACTTGACTGGCCTGCACAGAGCCTTGACCTCAACCCCATCAAACACCTTTGGGATGAATTGGAACGCCGACTGCGAGCCAGGCCTAATCGCCCAACATCAGTCCCCGACCTCACTAATGCTCTTGTGGCTGAATGGAAGAAAGTAACCGCAGCAACGTTCCAACATCTAGTGGAAAGCCTTTCCAGAAGAGTGGAGGCTGTTATAGCAGCAAAGGGGGGACGCACTCCATATTAATGCCCATGATTTTGGAGTGAGATGTTTGATGAGCAGGTGTCCACATACTTTTGGTCATGTAGTGTACCACCTCTTGGAACTAGACCCACATTCAGATAGTAGGAGATCCACTAGTGAAGATGAACATCTAAATAACACCCACTGTCTGCAGAACACCAACTTACTGTAAACACGTCTGTAGTCTCCAGCACACGCTAAATTAAACTGACATTGATAACCCCATTGATGAAGTCCTAGAGAACATCTCATCCTACTGTAGCTGACCTACCAGTACCTTCAGTGGGTAGTCTGGAGTGATGAATAACTCACATTCAGTTAAGCAATAAAGTCCGGGGGGGTGTGGTATATGGCCAATATACGACGGCTAAGGGCTGTTGATATGCACAAGGCAATGCAGAGTGCCTGGATACAGCCCCTAGCTGGCCATATATTGGCCATATACCACAAACCCCCCGAGGTGTCTTATTGCTATTATATAAACTGGTTACCAACATAGTTAGCCTTAGCTCTTTATAAAGGGAGAGATCTGGCAGGTTTCTGTTCATGTTTCCCTTTCTGAAATATAAAATAATCCACAGAGAGATGCATACACGTAGATTAAATTATCCCAACAAAATCACACAAAAAAAAAATATTTTAAATGTCAAATATGGTGTAGGTAAATTCAATTAATGTAGCGTATTGGATTTGAAATGTAATTTCCTTGCTTCCTGTACTAAATCAAATGGAGCGATCCACTGGTAAACCCAGGGCCTTGGCACTCACTCACACAGGACCAAAGGACTCACACTGGCTCTGCAGCCACTGGCATGAAGGGAGGGAGGCTGAGCAGAGTACAAGCACAGTACAAGCCTCAGAGTAACCAACAGCAGTACATACAGACACAGCCACTGACTATGAGGTGAGGTTTGGAGAGGAGATGATGAAAGGATCGATGGACAGACAGGCGTAACATTAAGCCTTTCATCTGCCAGTACCTGTTAATATGATCATCCTGAATGCTGTCAGCATAGCAGGTCCATCTTCTTCAGAGGAGAGACACGGGACAAAGGGGTTAGTCTGCTTAACAATATGCTGCTGGACATTGATAGATGGATTTATGATATCACAAATACACAAATTCTGAATTATAATATCTGGAGAAGCAGAAAAACAATCTGTTTTTGCACCCACCACTGACACAGACATACTAGTCTCAAAGAAACAGGCCAGCTGTTAAATATGTTTGATATATTCTCTGTTTGGCTCAATCACAGCAAGTGGCAGTGTGAGGACAGGAATACATTATTCAAGTTTTATTTGTGCCATAAAGAAGCTGTCACTTTGATGCTGGTGAGGATCTAACAGCACCTGCGTCACCTGCTCACCTGGCACCTGTCTACTTTCCAGTGATAAAGATAAACCTTTAGACAGCCTGGTAAATTATGTATTTCATCAGATCAAGCCAATCTGGTTAGTGATTTAAATGGTAATACGAGGCCTGAGCTTTAGGCTACTTTCCTCTAATGAACCTTCTCCTCTTCTGTTTCAGATACTTGACATCCCCTGTTATTCATGTTTCAAGTTTTATTAGTCGTTTGTACAGGATACACATGGCATACAACGTCCAACAAAATGTTAACTTGCAGGTTCCTTCTCGACAATGCAACAGCAATAAGAAAAGATAAGAATATGAACATAAAGTAAATGGCTCAGTTGTCACACCCTGACCTTAGAGAGCCTGTTTATTTCTCTATTTGGTTAGGTCAGGGTGTGATTTGGGTGGGCATTCTAGTTTTCTATTTCTTTGTTGGCCGGGTATGGTTCCCAATCAGAGGCAGCTGTCTATCGTTGTCTCTGATTTGGGAATCATACTTAGGCAGCCTGTTTTCCACCCTAGTTTGTGGGATCTTGTTTTTGCACAGTTACTAGGTAGCCTGCAGAACGTTGCGTTTGTTTATTCTTTTGTTGGTGTTCATCTTAATAAAGAAAGATGTACGCTTACCACGCTGTGCCTTGGTCTCCTTCTAACGACGGACGTAACAGACGATCCCACCACCAAGTGACCAAGCAGCGTGCCCAGGAGTGGAGGACATCTTGGACCTGGGAGGAGGTAATGGCAGGGGACAAGACCCTGTCATGGAAGCAGGCGGAGGCAGCGAGAGAGGAACGGCGACGAGACCAGGAATATAGGACTCGACGCAAGCACGAGAGGCAGCCCCCCAATTTTTGGGGGGCGGGGGCACACGGAGTGGTCGGGGGAGCCAAGGGGTGAACCAGAGCCAGTCAGGGAGTCGAGTGAGGAGCTCGACACAAGATTCCGGAGAGAGGTGCTGGCGTCGAGAGCGCTGCAGAGCGGGCGTGCTGAGGAGCGTGACACCACTCTGGTGTCATGTGCACCGGTTTCACGCATCTGGCCTTCGGTGCGCCTCCCCAGTCCGGTGCCTCCTGTGTCTCCTCCTCGCACTCACCCTGGGGTGTGTGTCACTGTTCAAGCACCATGTTATGTGGTTCTACGCACCGTGTCTCCGCACTTGCCAGGCTAAAATAAGCATGCAGCCAGGACGGGTTGTTGCAGCTCTACGCTGCAGAACTTCAGTGTGCCTCCACAGTCCAGTACGTCCTGTGCCTCCTCCGCCCACTCACCCTGAGGTGCGTGTCATCAGCCCGGTGCCATCTGTACCGGTCCCACGCATCAGGCCTCCAGTGCGCCTCAACAGTCCAGAGCTTACGGCGACAGTTCCCAGTCCAGAGCTTCCGGCGACAGTTCCCAGTCCAGAGCTTCCGGCAACAGGTCCCAGTCCAGAGCTTCCGGCGACAGTTCCCAGTCCAGAGCTTCCGGCGACAGGTCCCAGTCCAGAGCTTCCGGCGACAGGTCCCAGTCCAGAGCTTCTGGCGACAGTTCCCAGTCCAGAGCTTCCGGCGACGTTTCACAGTCCGGAAAAGGGTCTAGAGCCTCCGGTGGCGGTCGGCGGTATGGTTCCTTCGTGGACGATCCACGGTCCGGTTCCACAGAAGCGGAAGGATCAGCAAGCGGAGCGGGGTCTACGCCCCGAACCGGAGCCGCCACCGAGGTTAGATGCCCACTCAGACCCTCCCTCATAAAGTCGGGTTTTGTGGCCGGAGTCCGCACCTTTGGGGGGGGGGGGGTACTGTGTGTGTGAGAGTGAGAGAGTGCATGTGTGCTAAGGTGAGGAGAGTCAGTGCAGGTGGTCAGTCCAGTTCAGGTGTTCAGAAGTCTGATGGCTTTTAGATAGAAACCGTCTCTAAGCCTGTTGGTATCAGACCTCATGCTACGATACAGTCTGCCCAATGGTAATGAAGTGATCAGCTAATGGCTGGGGTGTGTGAAGTGCTTGATGATGCTGTGTGTGTGAGTGAGTGCATGTGTGCTAAGGTGAGGAGAGTCAGTGCAGGTGGTCAGTCCAGTTCAGGTGTTCAGAAGTCTGATGGCTTTTAGATACCAACAGGCTTAGAGACGGTTTCTATCAGACCTCATGCTACGATACAGTCTGCCCAATGGTAATGACGTGAACAGCTGATGGCTGGGGTGTGTGAAGTGCTTGATGATGCCGCAGGCCTTCCTCAGGTACCATTTTGAGTAGATGTCCTGGAAGGGTGACAGCACGGTTCCAGTGATGTGCTGGGCTGTCTTCACCACCCTCTGAAGGGGCTTGCGGTCTGGCCTGAGAAAATCCCGACCGTACCAGGCCATAATGCAAATAGTCAGGACGCTCTTGATGGTGCAACTGTAATATTTGGAGAGGACCCGGGGTGGCATGTCAAATTGCTTCAGCCGCCTTAGGAAGTAGAGACGCTGTTGCACCCTCTTGACAAGAGTGGTGGTGTTGTTGGTCCATGACAAGTCCTCTGTGATGTGGATGCTGAGGAATATAAAACTAGTGACTCTCTCTACTGCAGTCCTGTTGATGTGGATCGGGGAATGTTCCCTCCTCTGCTTCCTGAAGTCAAGAATCAACTCTTTTGTTTTGCTGATGTTGACAGAGAGGTTGCTGTCCTGGCACCACTATGTCAGTTCACTGACTTCCTCCCTATAGGCAGACTCATCATTGAAGGTTATCAGGCCTACAACCGTGGTGTTGTCAGCAACTTGATGTTGGAGTTGGTGTCGTGCAAAGCCACACAGCCGTTGGTGAACAGGAAGTACAGCAGAGGGCCGAGGACACCCCTGGGGGCCCCCATGTTAAGAGTCAGTGCGGATTAGGTGTTGTTGCCTATCCCCACAACCTGTGGTCTGCCCATCAGGAAGTCCAGGATCCAGTTGCAGAGGTTGGTGTCCAGACCCAGGGCTCTGAGCATCATTATCATATTACAGTTGGCTCTACCAGAGAAAGCTTATTGATGAAGGAGAAATTGTTCTCTGATGAACTAAAAAAGTGCTTCAGTCTCATCTCATGTTAGGCCAGGGATTCTCACAGTTTATAATAGATAGAAGGACAGTTTATAATAGATAAAATGACAGTTTATAATAGGCATTGTGATGCTGCACAGTGATGCTGTACCCTGTTGCTAGCTATTTAATTAGATGGATCTCTAGACTAGAGGTTAAAGCATTCCAATATGTCTGTATATACTGTAAGTCAATAAGTACTAAATGGAAATCAGTGGCCCATTATGTGTCATTCATCCCCCACATAACTAGATCTGATTAGTTTATCAGGGAAACACTGTCGGCAACATACATTCACAACATTCTCATTCACTCCTGACCAACATGGTAAGATAACCGGCCATATGTCTTATGGCCCTACATACAGCAGATGGATCATCTAGAAGGCCAGCATGTGAGGCTTGTGCAACATACATCCTATTGTTGAAAGATGTTAGTGTTTTAGGAAACACAATGAATACACAACAATGTCACTATGTTGCTACTATGGCCTGATGTGACCTATTATGTCTAAACTATTATCATCCTTGTAGCTCCAACTAAAAATAGCACCATGATATATCAGATTGGCTTCTTTTGACTGACTCAAAAATACATGACTCCTGGCTCCAATAGCCTTACTATTGACATCATCCCCAAGTTCCTTTTCTCAGGGGAAAGACAACATACAGGATACCTCACTGAAATTACAATGGTTTCCTTACCCTGTAGGAAGAGAGACCAATCCATGCTTTGCCTTTGTTTACCTTGCTGAAGTCACCAAATGCTAACTTCAGGATTTTAAGTACATTTTATTTAGCATGTTTGAAGCAGCATAGGGTCTATGTTTAGGGGGAGGACATACTCCCAGTGCTAAAGGTAGAAACTCACTGGGTGCAGACGTCATTTCAACATCTAGTTTTGATTTACATTTGGTTGAGTTGTCAATGAACATTAATTCAACAGTGAAATCAACATTGGATTTAGGTTGTAAATTCAATGAAAAAAATATTAAATTCCCTTTTGTTGATGACTTTAAAAAATCCAATCAGTTTTTTTTAAACAAATTTTTTGTTATTGAATTTCTACCCCTTTTTCTCCCCAATTTCATGCTATCCAATTGTTGTAGTAGCTACTATCTTGTCTCATCGCTACAACTCCCGTACGGGCTCGGGAGAGACGAAGGTTGAAAGTTATGCGTCCTCCGATACACAACCCAACCAAGCCGCACTGCTTCTTAACACAGCGCGCATCCAACCCGGAAGCCAGCCGCACCAATGTGTCGGAGGAAACACCGTGCACCTGGCCACCTTGGTTAGCGCGCACCGCGCCCGGCCCGCCACAGGAGTCGCTGGTGCGCGATGAGACAAGGACACCCCTAACGACCAAGCCCTCCCTAACCCGGACGACGCTAGGCCAATTGTGCGTCACCCCACGGACCTCCCGGTCGCGGCCGGTCACGACAGAGCCTGGCTGCGAACCCAGGGACTCTGATGGCACAGCTGGCGCTGCAGTACAGCGCCCTTAACCACTGCGCCGCCCGGGAGGCAGTTCTCCACGTTGATTCAGCGTCACCACATTACATTTTTTTGTTGAATTGATGTGGAATCAATGTTGATTCAACCAGTTTTTGCCCAGTTGGAAAGCTGTTTTGTATCCCTATTCTCACATCGTCTGTTGATGACTTTATGCACATGGAACAAACAAAATCTCCTTTCTTATCTCCCGGATACAAAAGGCCTTGTCCCAGAAGGGAACTGTGCCTTGACAAAACCCTGAAAGTTAGATCAGTAGAGTGGACCAATACCCCGGTGCCCCTCCCAGCGAGGGATCGTGGGCAGAGCAGATAGCAGAATTCATACTTTATCTTCTCTAAAAGAGACATGAAATGTCATCCTTCTAATACTATACTGTTTGAATGAGGCATTCTTGCATAAGGAGGAAGGGTAGAAATGTTAGAATATTACAGATTTTGTCCTTCCCCTAATTCTCCTCATCTCCCCCCTGTTTGGCCTTGTTGCTTACTGCATAATCGCCAGTGAGGATATGGCAGAGTACATGAAAACACACTGTTGTTCTTTGTTCTTCGTAGCTTGTTGCCTGTTAGCCTAATCAGATGTGATGCCCAGGTTAACCCAGAGATAGAACATGAAATGCTTTGGCACAGAGCTTCCTAAACCCACAAAGCAACACAATCACAAAGCCCACTGTGATCAAGTGCATCGATCAATGTTACTCAAGATGTATATATTAATCTGCTCATGGCCACTGAAATGTAATTGTGGAAGACCAAAGAAGGAATAATAACCAAATGGAGGTGAAAGGAGAAAAGTCCAGACATATAATGTTTTTTATCATCCAGAGCACTAACAGAAATGAGAAGTGGGTTAACCCTCACGCCAATATTCAGATTTTCAGATTCTGTCCACAGTCTGTCTAACTCAGCTATCAAAGAGAAAATATAATTACTCAGCTAGTTTCCATGGCAACACCGGGGCTCCCCCTAGTCTGTGAGCCAAGATGAATTCACTGGCTTGCCCTCCACACAACTATCTAATACGTTTCTTTTAGATCATCAATGATTAAGGGTGAGTGCTGTAATGCAAAGATTATTATTTAGGCCTAGTTTGTGCTGGACTGCCCCTGATCAAGACCAATTAGACATGCAGAATTGGAAACACACTATGAAAGGCTTCGGTCTCATCACTTGAAGCATTGAGTTTGAATGAATAGAGGTTTTACTGTGATAGTGAGAGATGTTATTTGTAGAATAGCAGGCCTGGTATTTGATAATACTACAGTGCCTTATCAGAACCTTTCAGTACAACTATTTTGACTATTTAAATGATTTAGAGCCATGAGAGCCATAACAAGGCAGCCAGTGTGAGCATGTGGGTAATATAACTATCAAAATAAATGATTCTGTAATAGAACTGTACTATAGATGCAGATGAACCTGAAGTCTATTCACGTTCAGTCCCTACATAAAACTGTCAACATGGTGATCCACAACACAGACGCACATATAAATAGATATTTTTTGTTATTGTGTAGGAAGGATTTACCTGATAACACCCAACACAAATTCGTTGGTGTGAAAGGGCAGTCTATCAACACAGAACTCCACACTATCTAGACCCACTGTGGGTAGTCAGCCATACTGTGGATCTTTACTAACAAGAAGCCTTACCACCAAAGGGCAAGTGACAGATTGTCCTTAAATTAACCTGCTCAGTCAACTTACTTCACATTAAATGCCTATTGCTCAGAGATAGTGGAACCACATCGCTTGGCCTTGTTTCCGTACTACCAAAATAAGTTAAATGGACAGCAGAGTTTGTTTGAGGAATCTTTACGGTTTCCATTTACATTTTAGAAGACCCGCTTATCCAGAGTGACTTACAGGAGCAATTTGAGTTAAGTGCCTTGCTCAAGGGCACATCAACAGATTTTTCACCTAATCAACTCGAGGATTCAAACCAGCAACCTTTCAGTTACTGGCCCAACGCTCTTAAACACTAGGCTACCTGCCGCCCTATAGGGGGTGAGATGCTAAGAGGGATGTAAATAGTGTGAGAGAGGTTGGAGAGATGCCGGACTGTTTCCATCCATCAATGAACTTGCTCCAACTCACTTCATTTCCCAGCAGAGGAGAGACGGATGTAACAATATCTCAAAACCATATTTACTGTGGCATTATTGAAACTGCTTTACTGTCAACATTATGAATGCTCAAGTACTGTTCTTTCTGAGAAGCCATACATAATAAATTGTAGCCTACAAAGTAATTTTAACAAAAGGAACATTTGTAATTGTTCAATATATTTATTACCCACAGCAGCTCTACATTTTCTGAGCTATCTCTCAACCAGCAACATTTCATAGAGGGACCCTTGCTACCATGACAGCTTAACACATTATGCAGTGGATGGCTGTATTGGAGACCAAGTTGGGTCTGTGGGCAACTTTGTATAGGCACATTGCCACATTCTCACAAATTGTGAGAAAATGTGACATTTTTGTTATAACAAATGTGATCTTGTAATATATTCTGCATATATTCTGACATGTATGTCTATTTGTCACTAAGCACAATTGGAAAAAGAGTAGTACTGTTACAGTCCAACTCCTCCCTACAGATCTCTTCAGTGAGTGACTGCTCAGTCAGTCCATAGCATCATGGTATATTCCCTGTCTAGATAGTCTCTCTACCTTGAGTGCCAATCAGCAGATAATTGTGTTTAAGTGTTCATGCACTTAATGTTAACAACTATCTGGTCTCTAGCGTGTAATTATGTGAGTATTACCTTGGGACAGTGTTGCACCACACAAAGCAAAGGTTATAGATATGGATTAGGGAATAACTGAAAACAATTAGCAATCCAATTTGTGTTGGATTTTACAAATCCATGATTAGACAGTTAAGGACAACCCCATGCCATGTATTGGGAATGTCTGTTAGCACACCATTGCAGATGTCTATCTATAACTTGTTTCCTTTTTGCCATGAAATCTTACAGAAAACATGAACATAGGACACAGCTTATTCACACAGGAGCACATTAAGGGGAGACGTATGGGAGCAATACTGAGAGCAATACTGAAGTTATGGGGCAGTTAATGGTGTTTAAAAGGGAGGGCATATACACAACAATGGCCAGTTTCAAGCGACATTCCTTGTGCAGTGTGGAGTGACAAATACTGTCAATTTTCAATAAAGGGATATAGATAAGCAGAGTGCCGCTTGCATCAGCTTTACTAGGCCTATACATTAGCACAACAGACCAACCTTCCATCGAATAAGACATCCATCTGCAATTTTTTTGAAAAATCACAAACCTGCTTGGAAACTACATCATTATGAATAATATTGAACTTATTTGGGGTCAATACTGATCACTTTGAATGCTGATGTATAAATCAACAAAGAAATGGCCAAATACATGCCATTTTACAGACTTCTGCAATGGGCTTTAAGTAACTGTCCAGTAAAAATCTATTTAAAAAAGTCATATTCTGATAACTCATACCCAAATAATGTTGCTGACTCATATTTGTGGCCAAAGCATAAATTGGAGAAAAAACACTATAAAAACAACCCCACCTCAAACCTGTATCTCAAATAGACGTTTCAAAAATGCATGTTATTTCCTTACAGAGGATGATGTCACCCTAGATGGCCAATCAGCAGTCTACTAGTGTAAATATGTTTTGGGACCGGTATATGCCCACACCATTCTGTTGTTGGGCTATGCCCACACCATTCCAACACCATAACACACTTATAAGAGCGTCTGCTAAATGACTTAAATGTAAATGTAAATGTTAATTGCTATTTTTTGGAAGGACAACTATTTCACTCATATTGCAATTAATTATTGGTCATATTTCATATAAAGATAGAGACACTGGACAGTTACTTTAATTTGTCAGTTTCTCAAACTTCAAATTTGTCTCCCAGTAGACCTGTCAGCATGTGAATGACGTCACCGCATGTATTTTCAGTAATTTCAGAACTATACATTTAGTTGTACAATTCTACAAACACATGGAATTGTTCCCGAAACATAATCTGTTATAAATAACATGTAAATTCCCTGAAATGTGCTCATCTTTAGGCTAAACATTGTATGTGCCTCTCATCTAGGTAGCACACTAACATAGTGACATATGGCACAGACACAAGTAAACCATTAGCCAGACATTATTCCAAACCCAAATAATAGACCGTGGTAGTTCCAGTCACAAAACTGATAGAACCAACCTTTAGTTGGTTGTGTTTCCTTGAACATTTTCTTAAAGCGCAATAGTAAACTTGTTAATAGCCAATGAAAACAAAGATTATGCTATAGCCTACGTTTACCTTGTATATTACCAAAATCGTCTAATCTCTGAATGTGCTCTTTACCTCCAATCTGCGAATCCATTGCGCTCTTCATTTCGATCAAAGTTTCTTCCCTTGCCATTCCCGTTATTCTTCTCATCACCACCGACTACAAGGAAGGAGCTGCTTTTTCAGGAAAGTGAGGACGGAGAGGATGCCACCCCACGACTCGATCCTCGCCACACTGTATTTGAGTTTGAGGCTTGGATTTCACACCAAAATCAACGTTTCGGGCATTTATTGGCTGAAAGAATGCCCCGAAATTGTCTTGACATATCCTGTCATATTATGATTGAACTCATACTGCTTCTCTAGCCACTATACATATTTAAGGGGAGTGGCAAAACCAAGCACATTCTGTCGGCAAATCATTGTGCATAAAGAAGTAGCCTATTCACACAAGTAGCGCTTGGGAATTAGTGCATCATGCATTGGAATTCTGTCTGTGAGGGTTATGCTACCCATGTGAATGGCCTCAAACTTGATGTTTGGCAATTTTGTATGGTTTTGAAAACCCTTCAAATCTCACCAAATGAATTGATATTTTGTACAGCCTAACCATATGAGCCTAATTGACTAGCCTACTCAATTCCTTCAATTTGAGCTATGATGTGAAGAAACACAGTCCACCAAGCAAACTACTATATATATATATATATATATATATATATATATATATATATTTTTTTTTTAAAATCTTTCTCTTAGAATTAGGACAAATTGGGTGATAGTTCTTAAAATGTAACCTACTTTCTATCGTTATTTTTGTAGAAAAAGGGGGAAACACTGGAATATGTTCATCGGTAGATTCGGTGGAAAAGGTTGTGTGTCAACTGTAGGGGCGTCCATGTTTACTGGGGATCGGGAGTGTCGGTGCCAGAGCGGCAGGTTAAATTGGCCAGGGTCAGAGTAAGTAGTACAGAAGGTGTTTTATGCTGAGGCAGTGAAGAAAGTAGCGGAGGATGGGTCAAGGGTGAGGGATCCTGAGAGAATCCCTGTGAGTAGGCCTAGTAGATCTGTGACAGCACAGAGGGATAGGTCAATGACTGATGTATGCTTCATAAGGATGGTTTTAATGAGTGTAGGGTTAGATGGTTGGGTCAGTTAAATGTTTTTACTTTCCCATTTTGTGGATCAAAATATAATTAATTTATACCCCAGTCTTGGTGGCGGTAATGCAACAGACATTGAATGCCATCCACCGTTAAACCTCAGCGAATAAGATAAAGGTTTAGCAACTCAGATGTAGGCCTACATTTACAATCCTGCAGACTATGGCGATAGGGTATCGAAGATTGGGTTATTTGCCCACCAAAGGTAGGAGCGGGGAAAACTACCATACCCAGCATACATTGCAGCATGCAAACCGAAGTTGCAGCGCCAGCGTGAAGAAGGTAAAGACGGAGCTGCAGCTAGCAACACAGATCAGCTTTGAACGCTTTATTTAGTATCTAGATAGTTTAATGAACACATCAATTAAGTATTGTAAGATATATAATGATTATGTGGTTGTGGTGTGTTCCTCCCTTTATTCAAAGTCAGCTAGCCAACCAGGCTACTAGCTAACGTTAGCTAGATATCTAACGTGGATTTCCATAACTGGTTTACTTCGTGGTGGACTACTCAACCCTCCATGTTTTTCTGCTGTGTTCCCGTCAAATACCATGACAAACAAAAGCTAGCTAGGATCGCTGAGAGATGCTCGAACTAGCTACTAATGTTGGGGGGCGTAGTCGCTGTGTGAGCTCTTGTCCGTCGCACGACGACGAGGTGCCCATGTTCTGTCGTTTTCCATATTTTTTCATCGTAACTCACCAAAGTAAAACATTTTAGAGTGCGGGATTACTTTTCTCTGTATGTGCAGTGTGTAATTTCTCCCAAAATATGAGTACTTTGATTACCGTTAAAATACCCTGATCCACGCACGCGTGGGATCTGCACTACGAGCTGCGTGGACAAGAGCTTGTCTCGCGGTATAATTGAGCTGGATGGAGGATTTAGGCCCGTTTTAGGATGGCAGCGCCATTGAGGTTTTTAAACAATTTTAAGTAGTGAACTGAGGGGGACATCCTATAGGTTAAGGAAGGATCACATAATTCCATCCAGGTCATCATGATCGGCCAATTAATTATACACACGATCAAACATCCAAATCGCCAACCTTGGCTTTATACCTGTTCAAACAACACTCTGGGTTGCAATATGACTCCTTTCAGTTTGTTTACACACTCCATAGTAGTAGAAGGAGAAAATTGACTACTTCAAAATGGAGATGGCCTCAGTGGCATTGCCCATGCTCTAGCAGATTTCATAATGGTACAGATACAATGTTCCGTCCTCTTAACTACAATTTCTCTATGGGTGGTATACAAGGCAACTCATAGTCGTTGCGTGATGGACCAGAGCTATTGTGTTGTATTTAGATCCATCTAAGTATATGACTCTGTAATCACTATTTACATATATGCAGTGAGTGGGTAACAGACTGTAATCTGCGTGTATTTTTTATTATTATAATTTTTTTATATAGATTGTCGCTACACCATTTCACTCTGGTATTGGTCACACCATGGCAAAAGTTGGAGCTGTCATCTATCCCCACACGTTTGTTGTCTTATCTGAGCTGAGCAGAATTCCAACCAGCTCCCTCAACCTGTGAGTCTGCAACTCCAGTAAGATACGTCCTCACACTAACACAAACGGTAACATTGCGTAGGATGTCAAACATTAAATTATCTGAAGGCCCTCGGTACTTACAGTACTCAATGTTCACACGACGCTGCAGAGGACTTATAGGCCTACTCCTCTGCAGTTGACTCACCACACCTGATGTCACACTTGACATCTTGTGTTGATGTTGTGCAACTGCTCTGAAATGAGTTTCATTGTTTTTAGCTGTCAATGTACTTATTATTTACAGTATAGGCCTAAGCTTTAAATGGCTAGATCCGTATGGCTGTTTTTAATGTATATCTTTCTGTGTGTCTGTTAAGGGTGGAAGGACTGCCACCACCATTGAACCTCTCTGATACAGAAAGTGGCGGTGTTGCAGCTCTACCAGGCTACGGTCAGTCATTTCTTGACAAAGTGAAAATGTTATAATGCATGCTATATTACCATACATATTATATGTTTCAATTACCACATAGAACAACCCTCTCATACTCTTCCAGGCTCTTGACCCCTTGACTGTGTGAAAGACTTCATTTCTTCCTGTGGTATCAGACCCAGGCCCTTGAGAGCAATGTGTGAGCAAGAGGACCATGGAGACAGTGGCCATAACAAGCTGTCTAACAGTGATGCCATCAAGCTGACAGATGACCTCTCTCTGAGTGACTCCGACCCTGAAGAGCGTAATGAGTCCATAGACCCAGAGGTGGAAGACTTGTCCTCATCTGATGATGAAGTGCACCAGAACTCCGGTCCCGGTCCCAAGAAACCCGCATTCAGTCTGACAGGTGGCAGCTCAAGCTTCTCCAACCGCAGCCGAAGCATCTTTGATTGCCTGGAGAGTGCCGCTAAGCTGTCCTCGTCCAATTTGGGACAGGACAATGTCATTGACGGGGTCTTTGCACGTCCCCCACCACCCCCACTGCTGCCGAGTGGAAAGAAGTATGGGGAGAAGGTGGGGGAATTGGTCAGCAAGCCTCCTCAGAAGAGAGGCGTGCCAGATTACCTGGTGAATCCTGAGCGCTGGACGCGCTACGACCTGGAGGATGTGCCAGAGACCAGTGACAGCAAGAATAGCATGGTGGCTCAGCAGTACATACAAAGCCTGCAGCAGCAGAAGAAGGAGAACACGATGGAAGATGATCCTGAAGAGCCTTTTATACCTACTTTCAACCAGGGCCAGAGCAGTAGCTCAGAGCATAAGATCGTGTTCTCCAGGCCTAGCCGGCCACAGAAGGATGATGCTGAAGAAGTTAACAAGCCTGATCGAACCAAGAAGGTAGGGATGGGTCTCTGTCACTTAGATGATGATGAAGAAGAGGAGGGTATAGGCCTAGCAATCGCCCCCCAACGCCCAAAGGAGAGTGAGCGGAAGAGGAAGTGGACCCCGGTGGGAGAAGAAGAGGGCGCACTGAGTGATCGGAAGGATCAACCGCCTATTGGCTTCGTCATTAATAGGAACGTCAACAGGAAGAACTTCCGCAAGACATCAGAGAAAGAGGAGGACTGAGAGTACACATACTTGACCTCAATCAATTGAAGTCCTCTGGAAATAATGGAGGACCCTAAATATGGACAGTATTTTAGTGCTTCCCTGTAGAACCTCAAGCAGAGGAGTTTTTTTCCTAATCAAGGGAATGGTTTCGACCTCTTGACTTTTCATCAGAATTAATGTAAAATGTGTATTTTGAATATTAATTAACTTCAGACATGAAAATCACTTGTCAGTAATGCTAATGTATATTGCTGTTTCGAAGTCCAAAGAATATTGAATTTAGCTGTCAAGTATATTAGTGGAAGTGTAATGTAAACAATTGTATTTGTAGTAGACCCTTGTAAGTGGCATCATTTTTCATATTGCTGTAACTATTATTGATTATTGGAGCAGTAAAGTCTTCCCACAACTAAATAGTTTCTTTGTCACTTATGAATCTTTGTTCCTGTATTTTCCGTGACTGATGTGAAGCCAATAGGTTATATTACAGTATTTGAAGAATGTGCTTATGAGAATCATAGACATTGCTACGTTCATATCAACTAATTAAATGTATTCGTTGGTTTCACAGATAAGAAAAGCCCATCATTTGCATGCACTTTCAGGAGTAGAGAGATATAAAGAGACTCAGTTTTGGTCACTAACCTATTAAACGATTGCGACTGTCCGATTATGACCAGATGGCCGCATTACTAATCCAGCCGAAGCGCTCAATATCAGCGCCTCACCTTTTGAGAAGCATGACGCTACCTACCTGAAAGTAATTGACTCAGAAACGCGGAAGTGAAGTCAACTTATTATTTTTTTTAGCTCAGTACAGTAGTTTTTCATATTTTTAGTATAATTAGAGCTCCCCGTCTGTCTGAAGTAGGGGTGAACGTTTCGTGAGTAATGAAGACAACGGCGCTCGAACGACAGAAGATGTGAATGGGGATTTTCAATATTCGCTCAATTTGGATATCGAGCGTATTGCAACATGTACTTAATGGATCCAGAGCAGGTGAGGAATATTATTTATAAACAACTTACCTGCAAACAGTTTAGGAAACATGTTTTCATGTAGCCTACAGTATTTTGAATGAGTATAGAATTTGTTTGACTGAATAATGTATTTTTAAAATGTTATGCTCATGGATAATGGTAATGAAACTCTTTTTTTTAGATAGTTTGAGGTGACGGTCATAGCAGGTTAAAATCTATTTCCGTATAGCTATAACCTGTATCAGACATCTATCTATAAGTTTGTGTGCAAGTATGCTGAGTTGTGTTATGTTACCGTACCAAAAGTGATCTACAGTGCTTTATCTATGTACTAGATGTGGGTCAAACATCAAAACACACCCTAGATCTAGATCGAATCCCTGAGCTGACAAGCTGACATCTGTTGTTCTGCCCCTGAACAAGGCCGTCATTGTAAATAAGAATTTGTTCTTAGCTGACTTGCCTAGTTAAATAAAATATTACATGTGTTTTATTTGGACTGAGAACACATGACTGTAGCTCATTGTAGCTGACGTTCCCTGAAACTATTTTAATAATATAATATAATAATATGCCATTTAGCAGACGCTTTTATCCAAAGCGACTTACAGTCATGTGTGCATACATTCTACGTATGGGTGGTCCCGGGAATCGAACCCACTACCCTGGCGTTACAAGCGCCATGCTCTACCAACTGAGCTACAGAAGGACCATTTTCTGCCTCACCATGTGCAGTGCCTTTGAAAAGTATGCAGACCCCTTGACTTTTTTTTTTACACATTATGTTACATTTCAGCATCGAGTCTTCTTGGGTATGATGCTGCAAGCTTGGTACACCTGTATTTGGGGAGTTTCTCCCATTATTCTCTGCAGATCCTCTCAAACTCTGTCAGGTTGGATGGGGTGCGTTTCTGCACAGCTATGTTCAGGTCTCTCCAGAGATGTTAGATCGGGTTCAAGTCCGGGCTCTGGCTGGGACACTCAACGACATTCAGAGACTTGTCCCAAAGCCACTCCTGCGTTGTCTTGGCTGTGTTCTTAGGGTCATTGTCATGTTGGAAGGTGAACCTTCACCCCAGTCTGAGGTCCTGAGTGCTCTGGAGCAGGTTTTCGTCAAGGATCTCGCTGTACTTTGCTTTGTTCATCTTTGCCTCGATTCTGACTTGTGTCCCAGTCCCTGCCGCTGAGAAACATCTCCACAGCATTTTTTATTTTTATTTCACCTTTATTTAACCAGGTAGGCTAGTTGAGAACAAGTTCTCATTTACAACTGCAACCTGGCCAAGATAAAGCAAAACAGTGCAACACAAACAACAAAACAGAGTTACACATGGAATAAACAAACGTACAGTCAATAACACAATAGAAAAAAATCTATATACCGTGTGTGCAAATTAGGGAGGTAAGGCAATAAATAGGCCGTAGTGGCGAAGTAATTACAATTTAGCAATTAAACACTAGAGTGACAGATGTGCAAAAGATTAATGTGCAAGTAGAGGTCCTGGGGTGCAAAGGAGCAAAATAATAACAATATGGGGATGAGGTAGTTGGATGGGCTATTTACATGTATGATGCTGCCACCCCCATGCTTCACCGTAGGAATGGTGCCAGGTTTCCTCCAGACGTGACCCTTGGCATTTAGGCCAAAGAGACCAGAGAATCTTGTTTCTCATGGGGTGAGAGTCTTTAGGTGCCTTTTGGCTAACTCCAAGCAGGCTGTCATGTGCCTTTTACTGAGGAGTGGTTTCCTTCTGGCCACTCTACCGTAAAGGCCTGATTGGTGGAGTGCTGGTTGTCCTTCTGTAAGGTTCTCCCATCTCCACAGAGGAACTCTAGAGCTCTGTCAGAGTGACCATTGGCTTCTTAGTCACCTCCCTGACCAAGGCCCTTCTCTCCCCAAGTCTTGGTGGTTCCAAACTTCTTCCATTTAAGAATGATGGAGGCCATTGTGTGCTTGGGGACCTTCAATGTTGCAGACATTTTTTGGTACCCTTCCCCAGATCTGCGCCTCGACACAATCCTGTCTCGGAGCTCTACAGACAATCCCTTTGTCCTCATGGCTTGGTTTTTGCTCTGACATGCACTGTCAACTGTGGGACCTTATAGACAGGTGTACCTTTCCAAATCATGTCCAGTCAATTGAATTTACCACAGGTGGACTCCAAGTTGTAGAAACATCTCAAGGATGATCAATGGAAACAGGATGTACCTGATCTCAATTTCGAGTCTCATAGCAAAGGGTTTGAATACTTATGTAAATAAGGTATTTCTGTTCAAATGTTTTAATAAATTAGCAAAGAATTCTAAAAACCTTTGTCGTTATGGGGTATTGTATGTAGATTGCTGAGGAATTGTTTTTATTTAATCCATTTTAGAACAGGGCTGTAACGTAACAAAATGTGGAAAATGTCAAGTGGTCTGAATACTTTCCGAAGGCACTGTATAGGCTAGATTCATTGCAGCAGCTAAATAAATAAATTATTTAAAAAATCCCAGACCAACTTAAAATATTTCACAGATTTAAAGGTCGCTTATCTGGCCTTTTGTGTTTTAAAGCATAACTTCAACTCATCTAAAGCATGCAGATCTTTGAGAAATTGTCAGGTCAGCTTTTTACCTTGGACCATGTTTCTCTGAAGAGTGTCTATGATTAATGTGATGCTGAGGCCTGATGTATGACACCATTCCTCTGGCAACCCATGCCATATCCACTACACAGTAACCTACATCAGAGCCAGCCTCCTTTCAACGTTTGCCTGGTCTTCTTGGCTGTGCTCCTGGTGAAACAGGTTATCTCATTAAATCTTATGCAAACTGCACTAAAGAGGGTAATAGTGGCACACCTCCAAAATATAATCAGTCAAGATTGTATCATATCTCTCAAGACATAGCAGAGCGTAGAACTCCCACCCACTGAGTATGAGGAGCAGTCTATGGGATATTTTCACTGACGGGCGTGTTGGAGCATGTCATCTGGAAAATCCTGTGGGAGTCTGGAAGAATGAAAGTGAAAGACTGACAGGCTTTAGAGAGAAACCTGCACAACAACAGAGATGGCAAGAGGGATGGCCCAGTTGCCTTTATTTGTTTTACCCCTCTGCTTAGAGATGTGTGTTATTGACATCTCATGGACCAACTGTAAAAAGTAATTTGCCTAGTGTCCCTTTTTTCGACACAGGATAGTGAAGCCACAATGACAATTTGGCTATAGTGAATGAAGGCATATCATTGACCATTATGTTAGCTGAGAGGTTCCTTGTGGTCCATGTTGACTGGCACATGCCTGGCAGACCACTTCAGTGAGGTGGGGAGGAGGGCCAGCCCTTGTATCACAAGAGAGATGTCAAATTGTCCCTCTTTGTTACCCTGTGTTTTAGGATGGTATTGAGCTGCAGGAGAGAAACACGGATGGCTTTGACAATACCATGGAGGCATTACTCCCAATTCTGGTGAGACCCCACATCACACACCATCTATTCATTTCACTGCATTCATAACTAGAGACATACATAGTCATACAGGTGATAATTATTCAACCAGTTTGTATGACACAGTCCCTAGAATACAGAAACGCTTGTATATCTCCCATAGCACCAGCAGAGGACATATGATTATGTTCTAGTTGCTGATGAAGTTGAGGACCAGGATCACCCAAAGTTTCTGAAGCAGGTGGCTTTTATTGACCACCTGAGGAAGAAAAACATGGAAGTAACAGTGAGTTTGTGACTTGATTAAATCACGTTTAAATTCCATATGGAGTGATGTTGAGGCAATGTTACTTTATTGGGTTGTGTACAATATTTTATTGGAATGTGTACAACTGTAGAGAATGTGTGACATTTATACTGTAACATCATGGCCAATCCTCCCAAAATGAACCTGGTTCAATGCTCATCATGAACTTTGCCTTTTTGTGTCAGAAAATCGTTCATGATGACAAGGTGTTTTATGGTGTCCGGGCCCCGAAGGAGATCTTTGACAAGTACAGGTACCTACTTAAGGTGTCTGATTCTTGCAACTGGAGCGGCGACCGGAAATGTGTCACCATCCCTCACTCAACCAGGTGAGATGCATTGAACTCTCACTCTTGCCATTCCATATGCAAATGACGTTAACTTCCAACATGTCCTCTTACCTTCTTCCTGTTTTTCTTTCAGAATCAGAGTAGTGCATTACATCCTACACCACACCCATATCAACACAGGAGGTATGTGAAGTGCTCCCTCCATTGATCTCTTTAGCAACATATTTGTCCCTGACTTCAATTGTTCTGCACTCCTAACCCTCTTTTTAATTTAAACACAACAGAGAACCTCAGAGAGCTCCAGGAGAAGGGTGTCTTTGAGGCCGCGTTCTGCCTGCATGAGGTAAAAAAAACAGATATCATTATTTGTATTCCTGATTACTTGTTCAATTTTGAGGGGCATTGTAGCTGTTTATGTCTTGTATGATCTTAAGTAGCCCATATGAAATTCATTGATGTGAAATACGTCTACAGTATGAGCCGCTTTCTGTTTTTATAGAGGAACAAGCAAAAGGTGTTGAAACAAAAGTGGGCACGATGGTCTGCTCTCTGTACGACCCAGCCTGTCGATGATGTCAGGTAAGACCTTCTATATATCCAGCTGTGTTTCTGTGTCTTTTGGTTTCACAGTGACCTTTCCTCAATTGGATTTACTCAACTCTTGCATCCTCTCACCTCCATCCTCTCTGGCCTCCTTTTGAAAAAGGTCATAGGTAATCAAGGAGACGAGGAAAAGTGGACAAAATTGTGCTTGTAATTAATGAGACTCCTTGTCCAATAGCACATTGAAGAAAATTACGCTTACAGGGTGGAATCCCCAAGTAAATGTATACAGTGATTAAAATAAATGTAGCTAGCTAGTTGTGCAAGACGTTGTAGATAAATGATCAATAGAATATTGTTATGAAATGTTTGCATGCTTTACTCCTTCAAGAAAATAGCTGATTTCAAAGTGGGTGTGGAAGATTAAAACTCTTCCACAAAGGAATCATGTAGGATTCATTTGTGCTTCCATTACAAAACGAGGCTATCGAGGAAGGGAGGACCATCTTCAGTTTGCCTACAAAAAATTGTCGCTCTCCTTGACCACTTATCGGTTTCCAAGTCAACGAGGAGAGAGGACTGGGGAGAGAGGGTGGAGAACAGACTTTTGCCCAATGAAGAAAAGGCCTATTTCTCTCGCTTTCAAAGCAATTAACTCTGTTACCAAGAAGTATGCCAGCTAGTGGTTATATCCACACAGAACGTTGGGTTTGCCGATGCAGCTAAATGTGATGTGCTTACCTAAAGCAGGATTTCCCAAACTCGGTCCTGGGCCCACCCCTGGGTGATCGTTTTGTTTTTTTCCCCTAGCACCACACAGCTGATTCAAATAACCAACTCATCATCAAGCTTAGTTTAAACCAGCTAAGAACAGCCCTTAGCTATGGTACATTGGCCATATACCACACCCCCTCATGCCTTATTGCTTAAATATACAGCATGCAAATAGCAATACAACATGTCATTTACCTCAGTCATGTGAAAGGGAAATTATCAAGATAAACTACATGTTAATTAAATATGTATTTTTATCCCCCCTGGAAACCTAGTAAGGGGTGTTAACTGAAAAGAAATGTCATTTTCCTGGTTTGAATGTATCTATGTCTGTCAGGAGTTACTTTGGAGAGAAGGTGGCTCTGTATTACCTGTGGTTGGGCTGGTACACCATCCTGCTGGTCCCTGCAGCCATTCTGGGTGTGATTGTGTTCCTGTATGCACTGGCTTTCTTCAACACCAGCCCCCTCATGTGAGTTGACAGGCCCACTGAGCCAAATTCTTTATTAAGCTGATTGGTGCTGACATTTTAGTAGGAATAAAAAATTGGTTACATGGCGTTGCTCCTCTTTAAAACGCATGTGTTTCTGAAGGTGCATTGTGTGTCTTCATATTACAGAAAAGAGGTCTGTGAGTCTGACACTGTTATGTGCCCGAGGTGTGACAAATGGTGTCAAGTATGGCAGCTGCGTGACACCTGTTCCTATGCCAAGGTAACTCATGTCATTCTACCATACTGCAAACTTTACTATTTAAAAAAATAGTTAATTAAGTTTGTATGTTCAAAATGTGTCTTGTGTGCAGGTGAGTCCTCTGTTTGACAATGAGGGGACGGTGTTCTTTGCTATGTTCATGGCAGTGTGGGGTAAGTCTCTCACACAGGATAAAACTGATTCTTTCCACCCAATACATTTTTAATTCAGATAAATCTAGACATTGTTATGACTCATGCCCTTCTTATTTTTCCAGCAACCATTTTTCTGGAGCTGTGGAAGAGACACAAAGCAACATTTGTGTCTAAATGGAAAGTATTTGACTGGTGTGAGGAAGAGGTATGGCTTCACTTAGGCTTAAGAAACCATTATATGTCTGGATATACTGTATACTATAGGATGGTTTTAGCATGGTTTAGGTTGTCTGTTACTCATTCATATTACCCAATCATATGCTCTTTCAAATAACTAAAATAATGTCCCATTGATTACTGTCATCTTATGGTAGTGATCCATTGTGTGATTGATATGACCACAGACCTCTGTGGTATAATCCTGAATATTGTTCCATCTGGCCTGCAGGAGGAGCTCATCCTGGGAGTAGTCAATGATCCAGACTGCCATCCCAAAGAGTTTCGCCATTCTTATCTGCGCAGCACTCTAGTTCTGGTGCTGGTCACTCTCATGGTCAGTCACTCAGTACCATATTGAAACAGACGTAGCGATTTTCATCCTGGGCTATACCTGTGTTTAGCTCCGGTTCAGTCATTGTTGTCCTCTCACTGTGTGTGTTCTTTTACCAGTTGGTTCTGATCATCGGGCTAACCCAGGCTCTGGTGGTGTTCCGTGTGGTTGCTGCTGTGCTGTTGTCAGAGGGAACATGGGAGTTTGTAAAGGACCATGCCAACACTGTAGCAGTAATGCTGGGTGCTGTACTACACTACTTCACCATGCAAGTTATGACCAGAGTAAGTTCAACCAGCAACCCCTCTAAGTCATGTAGACCTGCACAGTCCCTAACTCTTCTCCTGTCTTACCTGGATAGGTCAACAAGGCCGTGGCCTTCAAGCTGTGTGAGATAGGTGAGTCTGAAGAGGGAACATCTTAATTTGGATGAGCAGAACATATGTTTGCATTGAACATTTTCATTTACAATCAAACATGTACAGTTGAAGATGGAAGTTTACATACACCTTAGCCAAGTACATTTGAACTCAGTTTTTCACAATTTCTGACATTTAATCCTAGTAAACATTCCCTGTATTAGGTCAGTTAGGATCACCACTTTATTTTAAGAATGTGAAATGTCAGAATAATAGAGAATTATTTATTTCAGCTTTTATTTCTTTCATCACATTCCCAGTGGGTCAGAAGTTTACATGCACTCAATTAGTATTTGGTAGCATTGCCTTTAAATTGTTTAACTTCGGTCAAGTGTTTCGGATAGCCTTCCACAAGCTTCCCACAATAAGTTGGGTGAATTTTGGCACATTCCTCCTGACAGAGCTGGTGTAACTGAGTCAGGTTTGTAGGCCTCCTTGCTTGCACACGCTTTATCAGTTCTGCCCACAAATGTTCTATAGGATTGAGGTCAGGACTTTGTGATGGCCAATACCTTGACTTTGTTGTCCTTAAGCCATTTTGTCACAAATTTGGAAGTATGCTTTGGGTCATTGTCCATTTGGAAGACCCATTTGCGAGCAAGCTTTAACTTCCTAACTGATGTCATGAGATGTTGCTTCAATATATCCACATCATTTTCCTGTCTCATGATGCCATCTATTTTGTGAAGTGTACCAGTCTCTCCTGCAGCAAAGCACCCCCAAAACATGATGCTGCCACCCCCGTGCTTCACGGTTGGGAAGGTGTTCTTCAGCGTGCAAACCTCCCCCTTTTTCCTCCAAATATAATGATGGTCATTATGGCCAAACAGTTCTATTTTTGTTTCATCAGACCAGAGGACATTTCTCCAAAAAGTACGATCTTTGTCCCCATGTGCAGTTGCAAACCGTAGTCTGGCTTTTTTATGGCGGTTTTGGAGCAGGTCTTTGCTGAGCGGCCTTTCAGGTTATGTCGATATAGGACTTGTTTTACTGTGGATGTAGATACTTTTGTACCCGTTTCCTCCAGCATCTTCACAAGGTCCTTTGCTGCTGTTCTGGGATTGATTTGCACTTTTCGCACACAAAGTACATTCATCTCTAGCAGGCAGAATGCGTCTCTTTCCTGAGCGGTATGACAGCTGTGTGGTCCCACGGTGTTTATACTTGCGTACTATTGTTTGTACAGATGAACGTGCTACCTTCAGGCGTTTGGAAATTGCTCCCAAGGATGAACCAGCCTTGTGAAGGTCTACAATTTTGGCTTGGCTGATTTCTTTTGCTTTTCCTGATGTCAAGCAAAGAAGCACTGAGTTTGAAAGGTAGCCCTTGAAATTCATCCACAGATACACCTCCAATTGATTCAGATTATGTCAATTAGCCTATCAGAAGCTTCAAAAGCCATGACATCATTTTCTGTAGTTTTCCAATCTGTTTAAAGACACAGTCAACTTAGTGTATGCAAACTTCTGAACCACTGGAATTGTGATACAGTGAAATAATCTGTCTAAACAATTATTGGAAAAATGACTTGTGTCATGCACATAGTAGATGTCCAAACCGACTTGCCAAAACTAGTTTGTTAACAAGACATTTGTGGAGTGGATGAAAAATATGTTTTAATGACTCCAACCTAAGTGTATGTAAACTTCCAAACTTCAACTGTACATGTTCATCACTGTCATTCTATCAGATGGAATTGTACTTAATTTATTTCACTGACTCACTTAGCTAATATTGCTGCTTTTGCCTGCAGAGAAGACACAGTCGCATGCAGCCACCGAGAGGAGCTTCACTGTCAAGATGTTTACCTTCCAGTTCTTCACCCTCTTCTCCTCGCTCGTATATGTGGCATTTTTCCTGGGCAGGTACTGAGTGCAACGTGTGTGTGTAGTATTAATATTTGATCGGGCTGACGGTACATGGGGCTCCCGAGTGGCACAGCGGTCTAAGGCACTGCATCTCAGTGCTAGAGGTGTCACTACAGAACCTGGTTTGATCCCATGCTGTATCACAATCGGCCGTGTTTGGGAGTCCCATAGGGCGGCGCCCAGCGTCATCCGGGTTAGGGTTTAGCCGGGGTAGGCCGTCATTGTAAATAAGATTTTTTTTCTTAACTGACTTGCCTAGTTAAATCAAATAAATAAAAGATGGCAGACTAGCCTAAAACCAAGGGGAAAACTGTTGGTAAAGTACTGCTCTGTGTCAGCTGTCATGGGCAGCCTAGCTGTATGGAGAAGGTGCTTTCTGTATCCACAAGTGTCCATGTATCTTGAAATGTTTGAGTCCTGAACCATAAATGTGTAAGTATTTGAAATGTTTATGCATATGTGCATACATTTAATGAGTCTAACACGTTGTTCTCGTGCATAGGATAAATGGTCGCCTAGGCAGCTATGTTCGTATTTTTGGTAAATGGAGATTGGAGGAGGTGGGTAGCGCATCAATATTATATATATTTTTTAAAGTATTACTTAACATGGGATTATGACATGGTTGAATGGTTTGGATTGTCTTTAGACTGTTGCCATATCTGCCTTTTCCTGTCCTTGCCAGTGTCATCCCAGTGGCTGCCTCACTGACCTCTTCATTCAAATGGCCGTCATCATGGTGCTCAAACAGACACTGAATAACATCTTTGAGTTTACTGTGCCGTAAGTACAATATATAGCTATGGTTTTCTACCTGCTTAACATAGATACATTCTGAGGAAATGAATAGGTTGAATAAGCCCTTTGATGTGTTGAGTAAGCTTTTGGTAATTCAAATAAACATTTGACTGTCAGTCAGATGATAAAAACCCCATGTAAATATGAATTCTAGTTAATGAATTGAATTAATTCTAATGAACCGAATTGGACATCCAAAGTGGAGCATCATACTTTCTCACTTTAGGTTGTCCAATGTTGTTGTGCAGCTGGTTCAAGAGTTACTTCAAAAGGACTACAACTAAGAAGCTGGAGAGGAAGTGTGGCCACTGCTACAAAAATGCATGTCGCGAAGAGGAGAGGAGGGGCCATGACCCATGTGATATCTGCAAGCTGCATGATTGGCTGCGCAACTACGATCTGAATGACGTAAACTTTTTCAGTCTCTTCAATGAGTTTCTGGAAATGGGTACGTCACATTAACAAGTCACTACCTTCCATGGATGTCTCAGTCCAAAGTCTTTATTTATTTCACCGAAGTGATTCTATCTCTCTCTTACACTGTGATTCATGGTTTCTTTTATGTTCAATGTTTCTGCCCAGTTGTTTTTATTGACTTCCCAATCTCCTGTGTTGCATATTAAATCTCTGTTGTGTTATTACACTCTTCTCATGCAGTTCTTCAGTTCAGTTTCACCACCATCTTTGTGGCGGCCTTCCCTCTGGCCCCTCTACTGGCCCTCATCAACAATATCTTTGAGATCCGTCTGGATGCCATCAAGATGGTCAGCTTGGAACGCAGATTAGTCCCCAAGAAAACCAATAATATTGGTGAGTTAATCAGTATATGCAAAAGCTTGTGCATCTCTGGTAAACTCCTTGCCATGTTTTTGTTGGGGCTTGTATGCTCATCCCATAATATGATTTCTCAGGTATATGGATCAAAGTTCTGGAAGCTATTGGTGTTCTGGCTGTCATTGCCAATGGGCTAGTCATTGGGGTGTCCTCAGACTTCATCCCTCGGCTGGTCTATCGCTATCACTACGGACCCTGTGCCAATGGAGAAGAAAATGTACAGTAAGTTCTACTCTAGCACATTGTGCAGTGACTGGTGCATGAGTTGCACTTACAGTAGAGTAGACCTCTCACACATGGTCTGGACTCTTAAAACAATGAATGCCATAGTAATAATGTAGATAATGTCATCTGATAGACTACATTCGAGCCTCCTGAGTGGCGCAGTGGTCTAAGGCACTGCATTGCAGTGATTGAGGGGCCACTACAGACCCTGGTTCTATTGAAACTGTTCCAAAGGCAGAGTTCAACAGTTCCCTAGTTTAGTCTTTATTGGCATAAGTAACCATGCTGTGGGTAAACACTGGTGGCAGATGTCAAAGACATCCTAAAGTTGTAATAATACTGACTCGCCATGTTATCATGTGACTATTTGTTTGCCCTTCAAGCTGGTTGTGAAAAAGCCTCGCAATTTAATTATATCTCCAAATTCCAAGACAAATTAACATGGAAATGTCAAATCAAATAAAATTTTATTTGTCACATACACATGGTTAGCAGATGTTAATGCGAGTGTAGCGAAATGCTTGTGCTTCTAGTTCCGACAATGCAGTAATAACCAACAAGTAATCTAACTAACAATTCCAAAACTACTGTCTTATACACAGTGTAAGGGGATAAAGAATATGTACATAAAGATATATGAATGAGTGATGGTACAGAGCAGCATAGGCAAGATACAGTAGATGGTATCGAGTACAGTATATACATATGAGATGAGTATGTAAACAAAGTGGCATAGTTAAAGTGGCTAGTGATACATGTATTACATAAGGATGCAGTCGATGATATAGAGTACAGTCTATACGTATGCATATGAGATGAATAATGTAGGGTATGTAAACATTATATAAGGTAGCATTGTTTAAAGTGGCTAGTGATATATTTCCAATTATGATTTTGTAAGCTAAGCTTAGTTGCTAAGTTGTATGTTTTGTGTTGATTCATGGGGCATTACTTTTTGGGTTCTCTAAACGGTTAGCTGCATAAAACCTCATGAGTTGTAGAAGGGTTTGTTTTTATATGACCATAATCCCTTTTCCCCCCCTTATAGCTGTATGAAGGGCTATATCAACGACACCCTATCCACTGCTCAGATAACAGACCTGAATGTGCGGAAGGACTTTTTCCCCAGTCAACTGATCACAGAGAGCGGCTTCAATGTTACACAATGCAGGTGGGCATCTGTGAGGCACAACTAGGTCACTACGGAAGCTACTATTTACCAAAGCCTGTCTCAACCTTACTGCCCATCTCTTAATTTCACTGTTTATATTAACTGAGTGTTTGAATAATAATCAGAAACCAAAGCAACTAATTCTCCTCAGGCATCCATACATGTAGCTAGAGTCTATGCAGTCACAAACAGAAAAAAAAACAGTCCATTGATACCAGTAGTTGTTGCGAGAGATTGTTGATGGTGAAACTGGTGTGTTTTCCCAGCTATAAAGACTACAGAAATGATGTTGACTACAGCCTCACCTCCCAGTTCTGGCTCATCATGGCTGTACGCTTTGCCTTCGTCGTCCTATTTGAGGTATGTCTTTCTTTGCATCTGTATATTTACGTCAAACTACTTACATTATTTTCAGTTTAGTTTTGGCACATCAGGAATCACTGAATTCCATGTTATTGATTTTAATTAAGCTCTGCACCCATGATCCAATCAAACATTATTTAAAATTGTGACACTTTACAATAAAACTAAAGATGTAAAAGCAAACGCAAAGGATGTCTAAAACTATAAAATCACTTGTTTAAGGCCAAGCTAAAAAGATGAGTTTAGGGTTTTGTCAAAACCTTATCCTTGCAACTCCAAATGGCCATTGAGCAATACCAAATATCATGGATATGATTGAACAAGCCTGTCTGTCTTTCACCTCTATCTGTAGCATGTAGTGGTCATCTTTAAATGCATTGCTGCCTGGTTTGTGCCTGACTCCCCCATGCTGGTGATGAATGACAGACTGAAGGATAAACTCAGTAGGCTCAAAGAGGAACTGCAGTGAGTTAAAACATATGGCTATAGACTACCACAATATTCCTTGTATGAACATGTATGATTAAGTGTTGCCGTACTTCATCTGCATGGAACTTATTATCACCATAGTGATTTCTATGATCAGATTAAAACTAATGTTGTCTGTGTTGACAGGGATATGAAGTACAGCCAGTCCACAGATGTGTGATGACCACAATGGAGGGACATCCTGAGGCATGACACATGACTTTGAAGCCTTGAAAAAGACACATTAAAAGTGATGCTCTCTGCACTGACCTGAGATCAGCATTTTACAGAATAGTTAGCGCCTGGTCATTATGAGAGGTAGGACAGCCCCATCTCCCAACACCTCTGCGCTTTCTCCCACATGGTCAACGCACTGTTTATACCTGTGTGATTAATGGCCACCCGTGGCGCATGCGAGGGTAACCCTGATAGCCGATCGGGGTGACAAGTTTCTACGAGGATTAAACGGCTCCAAACTGTATTTCAAGTGTACCCCAATATAAATGAAGCAATATACTGACAGACTAACCCCAGATACCAGACGCCAAACCACAACTGGGGTTCATAAGAAGAGGTCCATATAACATTGTATTTTCTTGAATGACCCAGCAGTAGCCTCAGCCGAGTCCCCAACAACCAGATGTTCCGGTTTTCAGGGGAAATGGAAAGGGAGTCTGTGACTTAACTTACGCTTTTGGACGTTAACAAGGCGACACTCCATCTTAACTCTTCCTCCACATTTACTGGATTGGTTGAACAGTGCAGAAGATAACGTTTTTTTTCTTCTCGTCAAGACCAGGGGATCTAGTTTCAGGCATTTATTTTTCCTAATCAAAAGGGGACCATCGCAGTCTCAGAAGTTTGGTTGGTGCGTAAAACATGTGAAATCAGATAAATAAAAAGGTGTGATGGATCCGTACACCAAACATGTTTTGACTGCATCAGTGATAGCGTACAGGTTTTTCGACTTTGCAGACTTCTTCAGTGTGTAGATTTATTTTATGCCTGCTACATTAGGTTAACCTAGCAGGGATACCTATACAGTAACAGAGTTGGGGTTAATTTTGTTTCACAAACTGTACGTGCTATACAAATGGAAAACCTGAGTTGAAATGTATTGACTCCCCTACTCTGGCCAATATTAATGTTTTACAAAGAATAGTTTTATTTTGGTAAGGGTGTAACAACCTGTTTTGCAAATACTGTACTGATGTTTCCATGCTTTTAGTAACCTCAATGTTCTCTCAACATAAAGAATCACAAAATGTGAATAATGTAATTTATCATTGTTATATAATTATGCATCTCTTAACTTTACTTTTAATCCACTGCATTTATTCTTTATTTGAAATGATATTTGGGAAAATTGTGTTATTGCTTTTTAAATTCAAACATAGGGTCGCTTCATGTTGTGTGTATGAGTGATTTTACTCTCAGCTGAATGTGTACTTGAGGACTTTTTTTTGGTAAGCTAAGTAGACACAATTAACTGCCATTTGGTGGACCACACCCTGTTTATATTTCTCTAACAAGTTAAGCCTGATCAACAACAAAAAAATAATTTTTACATTAGGTCAGGTAAATAAAATAAAGAGAGAGATGTTATAGAGACAATTGGTCCATTAGACGGTTGCTATGAAACAACCCTCTATGACCATAATGTCTGTATACCACAAGAGGGCAGAGTGGTCTAATCTCCTACAGCCCAAAGTTATATACAGCACTAAACTACATAACCTACCTTGTTTAAACAGTTTTGGTGAAGGAAAATGAAAGGGCTCATCTACATGGTCTGCTTAAAGCAGTTCCTAACTACATGTCATCTTATTGTAGATGAAACTATTCTATCCATGTCCCCTGGCCTGTCATTTCATTGAGAGTTCCTCCCCACTATTAGAGTTAAACCAAAAATATTCTCAGTGTTCCAATAACATAAATCCTCTTAGTGGGTTCACTTCATATCTGGAATGCATTCCGTGAGGTTGCAGAAATACTAACGTAACACAGCATATAAAATACTTTTGTTCTTATTTTAAAAACGTCATGTTTGTGTGGACATATCAGACTTAACTCATGGTTGAACAGTTCATCACAATCTTCCTTTCTCTATTCTTAACTTTTGTTTCTCACTAAAACTCTCTAAGCCCCCTCTCTGCTGACTCTCTCTGGTCTCCCTCTGCTGACTCTGATCTCAGGAGATAAAAACCAAGCCAGATCCTACTGTCTGCATTCCAAGGCTTTCTCCATTCCCTTTATAAAGAGGGTTGTTATAGCCTGTCTTTGCTCTTCATCTGGTCCTTTTACTCCCCCACCATTTCCCATGACTTCCCGGAGAACCTTACCCTCTCACCACAGTTCATACCTCATAGTGTGCTGCCAGACTGAGGAACAGTATCTGTAAACTTAAACACGCCCTGTTTGGCCTGCTGCCAATGAGAACAATTCCTCCCACAAGAGAAGGCAGAGTACAGGGAGCCCAAATGCTTCAGAGGAAACTCCGTACTATGTGCATGTAATTCAAATGACCAAGTAAAAAAGTGAAAACAGAAGTTCCCTTGAATTGGATTGTATCTTTAGAATGCAATCATGTATCATGCCAAATCATTTAAATTAAACTATTACTTATGAGAAGCAATTCAACTCACATACTGTAACATAACACCTCACATACTGTAACCTAACACAGCCTGAGCTAGCCCACGTAGATGAATAATGCAGAGAAGTAATGACCTGTGTGTGCAGTGGTCTCAGAGTTGGGTTAACTCCCTGTATCAGACACCTCCAACTCGTCTATGCTTCACTCAGACATACATCAATGTGTCAGAGGTCATACTGGGTAGTACTGTAAAGTCTGTTTCCATATTCAGCACTTTATTTAGGTGTCATTATTACAAATTGTTTCTTAGTCATAAATGACACAAGGGAGAGTGAATTTCAGAGGCAGGGAACGTTTACGATTAGTAACCATTATTATTATGTTATTTTTTTATTTAACTAGGCAAGTCAAGAACAAATTCTTATTTATAACGACAGCCTAGGAACAGTGCGTTAACTGCCTTGATCAGGGGAAGAATGACAGATTTTTACCTTGTCAGCTCAGGGATTTGATCGAGCAACCTTTCTGGCCCAACACTCTAACCACTAGGCTACCTGCTGCCCAAACAATGTAGCACAGATCTGTGAGGGAGGGGTAAGATAATGAGAAGTTTATTTTCGTTCTTAAAGGACACACTGGGGACAACTGTCTGGTCATGTCAGATGCTGTTTATTGTTAGTTATTTGGGGTGAAAATAAGCACAGGAAAGCATTGTATTACCATAAAGTGGAGACTGGGGTGATTAAAAGCAGGGTCTGTTTAAATTGCTCTGGTGATTATTAGTTCAAATGGGAGTTTGAGGGCACCCATCCTGTATCTTGTCTTTCAGTGAAGCAGCCATGTACAGTAGAACTAACAATATAGAGGATTGTATACACAGTATGTCTGTAGGAATGGCAGGTTGAGCCCATATGGTACCAGAGATGAAAAGAGGCATCCAATGCCTTTTACAGGACGAGTCCACTAAGTCCAAACATTCACACACATGCATGCACACAGGCATGCACACGCACACACACCGTCCTAAAATGAAGATTCCTCAGTCATCCAAAACACTCTCATGGCAATACAAATATTAAGCTGGTAAAGCAGTCCATTTTGAAAGACCAATAAAATGTGATAAAATCAAAAAAATATTGAGTAAAGAAAAGCTGCTTCTCCTCCGTCCTTAAATACATTCGGTAAATACATTCCTCAGAATTCTTCAGGTTCCATCAATGCATCCATTTGAGACCAGATGTGTCAGGTTCATTGTGGGGGTCCTCCTGCTGGCTCTACCAGCAGGTCCAGAATATGGATCCAGTAAAAGGGCCAAGCAGTCTGCTCTAAATGGCCGTGTCGGTGAAGTCACACCTCGTGAACCCTTTCTGTAAAACACAAGGGAGAAGGCCACTTAGATAGAGCAGTCTGTTTTTAGAAAGGGTAAATAGTAGGCCCAGGACGATACCAGTATCACAATATTTTGTTCCATGGCAAAAATGAAAACACGAAGCAGATCAAACTCTTTGCTCCTTTAAAAACCTGCTGTATGTAAATAGTGTTGTGCTGTAGCTTGGAAAATCAATGCATGTGACTGGATGACAACATCCTGATGTTTGTTTCCAACATTAGGGCTAAAGAAGTTAAATCCACTTTTTTGTTTTCTTGCCACCATACTAAAAAGTATCAAATCAAAAAATCTAATCAAATGTTATTTGTCACATGCCCGAATACAACAGGTATTTACAGTGAAATGTTTACCTACGAGCCCTTTCCCAACAATGCAGTTAAAAATGATTGCAAAAAAAATGATTGCAAAAAAAATGATTGCAAAAAAAAAAAAAAGGAAAACAGTAACACCATAAAATAACATAAGGAGTATCAGTACAAAGTCAATGTGCAGAGGTACATGCAGGCCAGTGGAGGCTGCTGAGGGGAGGACGGCTATTAATAATGGCTGGAATGGAGTCAATAGAATGGTGTCAAACACATCAAACGTGGTTTCCATATGGTTGATACCATTCCATTGGATCAATTTCAGCCATTATAATGAGCCATCCTCCCCCCTCAGCAGCCTTCACTGATGTAGGTAGTGCAATAGTTTTTTTTTTTAAATAAAGGTGTCAATGTAAATAGTCCGGGTAGCCATTATATTAACTGTTCAGCAATCTTATGGTTTGGGGGTAGAAGATGTTCAGGAGCCTTTTGGTCCCAGAAGCTCTTGTACCACTTGTCGTGAGGTAGAGAGAACAGTCTTATGACAATTTTTCACAATTCTGGTATCGTTCCGGCCCTAGTAAACAGGCCTAAATATTCTACAGTGTGAAGAGGGCACATAGAAGGGACAGTGTTTACAAGTGTCAACTGAAGATTGATATTTAGCACAGAGAAAAAAACAGACAGCCGTTATCTTGCAAGAGACCATCAATGGCTGCTCCCAGCATTCCACTGCCAGATTCCAAACATACCATTTAACTGACCATCCAAGGAAACACAAGACACTGCACTACAAACTCAAGTAGCACTATAGCACAAAGAAGAGGACTGTCCAGTTGCCAACCACCAAACCAAGGTGTTTTACTGGTCCTGTTCAATAAACACCAAAACAACTCAAGCAAAGAAAACCATGACATAAACGATAGTCTAAATATATAACCGGTAACAGATAACTAGATTGTATAAACTTGAACTGATAACTGTAGTACCTGCACAGAATAAGGATTCCTAAGGGCCACAAGAAAAATTCACTTCCATGAAAATGTAATAACTAACAGCTTTAGTGAAAATATTTACATTTGCTGTGCCAAAGAATTATGGGGGATATCAGTCGATCCAGGGGAGGGGGAGGGGAGAATTCTTAGAACTGATTAAAAAAAAGAGTTAGACTAACCGTTAGAGGCCATAAAGAAAATAAAGAACCATCTGGACCAAGACAAGAGGTTAGAAGGCCATGCACAATGGAAGAGGCCAAACGACCCCCCCGTTTCCTGCTCTCCAAGCCCATCTATCACAATGTCTATGTTAAATGGTGTTAGCCTCACCTGTTTATAATCTTTATGCAGCTTGTTGTACTGGAACATGTTGAAGAGTACTGTGGAAGCAGCCTTGGCAGCCTTCAGCTTCCCTGAGCTATAGTAGGAGAAAAACACAGTCAAACACAACAGGAGCCAGACAGGAAATTGGAAATAAAAAGCAGACACAATGAATAACAAAACCAAGAACACTGAGAGACAAGATTCACTAACCTGTTGTCGTGGGAAGACTTAATTGCAACAAGTTTGGGGAGTCCATCAAAGAAGGCGATGTCTCTCGCTGCTAGTGAGCTGCCTGCAACCAGGTTATTGAGGGTCCCACATATGTTGACCACCACTTCACTGGATGGTTCCTTCTGGTGGCCATCACTGGGGAGCTTGGTCACCAGAATGTTCACTACCTTCGTAGCTAGAAGTCAGAAGGGAGAGAAGTAGCCATTCTTTAAAGTCTCCTTATAAGGGGAATTACTGTGATTAATATGAATGGAATGGATGGATACAAGGTTGTGGGCAGGAGAGACAGAGGTAGAAATGAACAGTGTGGGGTACTGGGGGTTGAGTCTCACCCATGTCGTCCTTGTTTCTGCTGTGTCGGGACAGGTTCCTCAGGAGGCCAGTGAGGGAACGCATCTCCTGGTCACTTTGTGTCTGCAGGAGGTCCAGGACCACAGGCAGCATCCGCTCCTGCTCTAAAGCCACCCAACTCAGCACTGACGCCCACTGATACGCAAGGAGGAAGGGGAATTCAACACTAGTGTTGAGTACATTTTCAGTTGAACTGTAAATGTGAATGAAGCATACGTAGCCTGTCATGGTGAAGTGATGGCTAGGTCAGCCAGTGGGGGAGAGGAGGGGTGGGACTTACCCTGGTCTCTCCGGCTGTGATGTTCTGCAGGGCCCCTGCTGCAGCCTCTCGTGTTGCCGTGTTGGTCTCATAGTGCTGAAGCACGCGGTTATACAGCCCCACCACCTGGGGGTGCCACAGCCACTCCGCCCCCTTTGGCTGCTTAGCCACCTCTGAGAAGGTGGACAGTTCCTGGTTCTGTCGCTATAGAGATCAGGGGAATAGATTAATTACAGAAAAAACAGATCATGGTCCCATGTCCATCAGGATGACGACATACTGTATAATGTTTCAGTGTCTTGAAGTTTAGCTGTAATTTGATATTTCCTTTGGGTTTGCCTTGGGTAAATGACACCTACCTCCTTTGCCTTCTTGCTCTGTGGGGTGAAACAGCCAATGGACTCAGTCTCAGTAGTGGCTCTGGCCCGCGTAGGCCCCTCCAGTCGCAGTAGGGTTGAGGGAGGGATCTCACTGTACAGCTGATAAGACAGGTTCCTCAGGACACACACTGCATTCTCTACACCCTGCAGGCACAGACAAAGATTGAGGGAGGGGGGGAAGAGAGAGAAAGAGAGAGTGAGAGAAGGGGTGAGGAGAGGGTGAGATGGAAACATAGGTGGCCATTGTGTCTCTCAAAGCAGCCTGCATTACATACAGCAGATAGGCCACAGCATGACCAGTCTGGCTGTCTGGTAGATAATACAAACAGTAACACTAATGACGAACTGTACATATAAAATGATTGGCTCTCACTATACTCCAGCTGAACCCATGAGTTGCTGAAGACTGTAGTATATGAGATCAAATCAAATGAGATATTAAATCAGGGGAAAGGGTTTACCTGAAAGAACATGCCCAGAAAAATAATCAAGTTGTGAAAGAAACACACAATAATGTGACATAAGTAGAAAAGTTGAGGCGTACTTTGTCCTCTGCTTTCTCATCCTGAAGGGAGTTCTGGATGTAGGCCACCAGCGAGTCCACCAGCCCTCGCATGTCTCTCATCTGCTGCCTCGTCCTCTCATTCACTGAGCTCAGGTTCCTGAACAGAGGAAGAGAGTACAGAGAAGTTGTATACAGTACATGTATCAGTCCTTGTACAGTGTGTATGTATACAACATGTAGGCAGATAGGTATAGCTACCTCAGGCAGCCTGTGGTGTTGTAGAAGATGTCTGCCTCAGATGGACTCTGACGGATCAGCTCTGAATCTCCACCACTGCACAGGGGCACCAGCACCCTCTCTGTGAGCTCACTCAATGTCTCTCTGGCCAACTTCTCCTTCAGACTGTCCTTAGAGGACATGTTCCACAGAATACCTGCAGGACAGACAGAGGAGAGAGAGGGTTTATTGAACCACTCTGTCGGATACACAAAACAGCCTCTATGACCAGGATAGAGTGTGTGCTGATTACCTGACATCCAAATGATTGAACTTCAATAGGTCTAAATAATCACTATTATCACAGTGGGATTCATGTCATATGATTCCAAAGTAAACGCTGGGAATCCAATTTTCTATTTTCAATGTGGCCAATGAATAATATCTGATGTATTAATATCAAATCAATTGTTATTTTGTCACATGCGCCGAATACAACAGGTGTAGGTAGACCTTACAGTGAAATGCTTACTTGGAAGCCCTTAACCAACAATGCAGTTTTAAGAAAAAAACGTTTTTGGACAGTATTTACTCAAATAAACTGAAGTGGGGCGGGGGGGCAATGCAAATAGTCCGGGTAGTCATTTGATTAGCTGTTCAGGATTCTCATGGCTTGGGGGTAGAAGCTGTTAAGAAGCCTTTTGGACCTTCTACGGATCTGTAATGGGAAATATTATGTCTATAATACATTAACTGTCACAGTATGATAAGAATTTCAGGGAAAGTATTTACAGAGCATAAGTGACACATCTATCGCCCCCACACACTGGTTAATCTAATGGCCGAGGCTGCGGATCCGTAGGTAACTCCACCCCATCCCCCTGGATCCTTTTTCCCCAGCGCTGAAGATCCCATCACGTTCTGCTTGTGTGTTTCTTTACCTCTACTCACCAGGTTGTGGTCACCCTCCCTTCACATTTCTCACTGTCAGTCGTGAATTATAATTATTTTACAGGTGAAGTTCACAGGCGAAATGCCATGCAGCGTCTGCATGCCAACCATTTGATCTCAATCCAATTCATGGGAATATGCATAGACAGCTGAAGTCAGAAGTTTACATACACCGTAGCCAAATACATTTAAACTCAGTTTTTCACAATTCCTGACATGTAATCCTAGTAAAATGCGATGTTTTAGGTCAGTGAGGATCACCACTTTATTTTAAGAAAATGAAATGTCAGAATAATAGTAGAGAGAATGATTTATTTCAGCTTTTATTTCTATCATCACATTCCCAGTAGGTCAGAAGTTTTCATACACTCAATTACTATTTGGTAGCATTGCCTTTAAATTGTTTAACTTCGGTCAAATGTTTCGGGTAGCCTTCCACAAGCTTCCCACAATAAGTTGGGTGGATTTTGGCCCATTCCTCCTGACAGAGATGGTGTAACTGAGTCAGGTTTGTAGGCCTCCTTGCTCGCACACACTTTTTCAGTTCTGCCCAAAGATTTCTATAGGAGTGAGGTCAGGGCCTTGTGATGGCCACTTTGTTGTCCTTAAGGCATTTTCCCACAACTTTGGAAGTATGCTTGGGGTCATTGTCCATTTGGAAGACCCATTTGCGACCAAGCTTTAACTTACTGACAGATGTCTTGAGATGTTGCTTCAATATATCCACATAATTTTCCTTTGTCATGATGCCATCTATTTTGTGAAGGGCACCAGTCCCTCCTGCAGCAAAGCACCCCCACAAAATGATGCTGACACCCCGGTGTTTCACGGTTGGGATGGTGTTCTTCGGCTTCCAAGCCTCCCCTTTTTCCTCCAAACATAATGATGGTCATTATGACCAAACAGTTCTATTTTTGTTTCATCAGACCAGAGGCCATTTCTCCAAAAAGTATGATCTTTGTCCCCATGTGCAGTTGCAAACCCATAGTCTGGCTTTTCTATAGTGGTTTTGGAGCAGTGGCTTCTTCCTTGCAGTACGGCCTTTCAGGTTATGTCGATATAGGACTCGTTTTACTGTGGATATAGATACTTTTGTACCTGTTTCCTCCAGCATCTTCACAAGGTCCTTTGTGTCACATGGAATGACGCTGGAGAGACAAAGCAGGTACGGGGAGTCAAACATTTAATATAGAACGGACATGGAACGAGACAGGAACAGCGTCAGCATACAAAACAAAGACAAAAACAATCAATGCATCAGCAGGGAACAGAGCAGGGAAACTGATAAATATAGGGGAGGTAATAAACAGATGATGAGTGAGTCCAGGTGAGTCCAATATCACTGATGCGCATGACGAGGGAAGGCAGGTGTGTGTAAATGATGACAGTATTGCGGGGCAGCCGAGGGATGAGCGGGAGCAGACGTGACAGTGATTTTGGTGGCCCACCATCGTGAGAGATGCTCGGGAATCTCAGCCTGCTCGGTCTGTGCCCGGAAACAAAACCTCCATCAAACCTACATCCAGTCGGCTTCGACCTCTTCCCATACCCAGCCGCCCCTGGTCACACATAGCTCAGGACTTCATCACTGGCCTTCCTCCATCTAACGGTAACTCAGTCCAGGACCACAGGAGCTGTTGTCATTGCACCTGGAGGAGGGACCGGTCTGTTCTTCGTGCCTCCGCCAGGAGGGGGGGGGTACTGTCACATCTGCTCATGCCACACCCCCTAGTGGTCTTCAGGTTGACCTGCAGCCATTCCCCCAGTACACTCTCTCTCTCCCCCTCCCTTTCTGTTTGTGTGTGATTCTGTGGTTGGAGACAAGTGTGCTGGAGTCAGATCAGATCCCTATCAGCTGCAACTCCTTCCATTATCAAGACTCCCACTCTGTCAGATCGTAATCTCTGCTCAGTCACTTTATGCTTCTAGCCTTTATTATTATTCAATATCCTGTTTCCCTGCTGTACCTGTTTCCCTGCTTGACGATGTTTATCTTCTCACTGCAGTTTTGCCGCCCTGACTCTGGCTCCTGTCTCCTGTTCCACATCTCACCACCCTGCTACCCTGTTCTGGACTCACCACACCACCACTCCCTTGGATTCCCCTCCGGACCGGTTTACCCAGTCCCAACCCATCACTCTCCAACCTCAGCCTCCACATCTGGTTTTCTACAACTCATCCAAGCTTCCCCGGACCTGCACTCCATATGTCCCTGTGTTACAATAAATACCTTGGTTCATTCATCTCTGTTTCCTAGTCTAAGTCTGCTCTTGGGTTCCCCTGTGCTGCTCCTCATAACACTTTGCTGTTGTTCTGGGATTGATTTGCACTTTTCGCACCAAAGTACGTTCATCTCTAGGAGACAGAACGCGTCTCCCTCCTGAGCGGTATGACGGCTGCGAGGTCCCAAATGTGGTACCTTCAGGCGTTTGGAAATTGCTCCCAAGGATGAAACAGACTTATGGAGGTCTACAATTGTTTTTCTGAGGTCTTGGCAGATTTCTTTTGATTTTCCCATGATGTCAAGCAAAGAAGCACTGAGTTTGAAGGTAGGCCTTGAAATACATACACAGGTACACCTCCAATTTACTCAGATGATGTCAATTAGCCTATCAGATGCTTCTAAACCATGACATAATTTTCTGGAATTTTCCAAGCTGTTTAAAGGCACTGTCAACTTAGTGTATGTAAACTTCTGACCCACTGGAATTGTGATACAGCGAATTATAAGTGAAATAATCTGTCTGTAAACAATTGTTGGAAAAAAAATACTGTCAATACTGTGTCATGCACAAAGTAGATGCCAAAACTATAGTTTGTTAACAAGAAATTTGTGGAGTGGTTGAAAAATATGTTTTAATGACTCCAACCTAAGTGTATTTAAACTTCCGACTTCAACTGTAGATCTTCTTGAGCTAAACAGTGAAGAAGCGAGCCTACAGTGTTGTTTTCAATTATGTACAGTGAGCAAAAATTTTAGTAGATGGTGTTAACAAACTGTAGCACTAACCTGTGTTTAGTTTTTATCAAAGCACATATTTTGCCTAGTGGTGCGCATTGCTGAGTTTTGGCCACATCAGAGAAAAATCCAACCATTTGCACAATCATCCTAAAATCTCATATGAAATGTTTTATTATTTTTTGTCTTACAGTAACGTTATACTATGCTATTATATTCAGTTCTGTTATGTAGAATACTAGAATTATGTGATGTTGCAGACATTGATTCCCCAGACTACTTTGTTCTCTGGGCAGCCTAACAGTGGAGCAGAGACTGTGCGTAAAGTAGAGAATTCCGCACATTCGCAGAAGCTTCGGACCTTTAGCTGTCGGGAAGTGGGGTCCAGAGAAGTCGGATCCACAGCTACTCCGTTATCGTATTAGCCAATGAAAGGTCAGTGGCTCCATATACCCTCAATCAACTGATCAGAGCACTCTTGTACATTTATCATAATCTCTCTCTCTCTCTCTCTCTCTCTCTCTCTCTCTCTCTCTCTCTCTCTCTCTCTCTCTCTCTCTCTCTCTCTCTCTCTCTCTCTCTCTCTCTCTCTCTCTCTCTCTCTCTCTCTCTCTCTCTCTCTCTCTCTCTCTCTCTCTCTCTCTCTCTCTCTCTCTCTCTCTCTCTCTCTCTCTCTCTCTCTCTCTCTCTCTCTCTCTCTCTCTCTCTCTCTCTCTCTCTCTCTCTCTCTCTCTCTCTCTCTCTCTCTCTCTCTCTCTCTCTCTCTCTCTCTCTCTCTCTCTCTCTCTCTCTCTCTCTCTCTCTCTCTCTCTCTCTCTCTCTCTCTCTCTCTCTCTCTCTCTCTCTCTCTCTCTCTCTCTCTCTCTCTCTCTCTCTCATGCAGTTGACACAGGGGAGGGTTCAAATACATACAGGGTCCAGGAATCTCAAGGACTATTACTCAGAGGAGGAGGCAGCCAAGCATGAACAAAGCACAAGAGACTGCTGTGAAATTAGGCTGCCGCTTTCAATGGGCTGAGGGATTTGAGTGTCCTCAGGTTACAGGGCATTCTTCATTCCCAGCTTGACCCATTTACAAAGGGAGCCTCTATTACATAGTTACTACCGGTCCACATGCTCAACCTGTGTACAGACAGATTCCATCTCTACAGACTACAATTAGGCTCGGTTATATTTGACAGAATCTTCAGCACGTGAATGATAAAAAAATCTATAGCCTAAACATTTGTGGTGGGCAACAATATTGAAAAACCTATATTGATATCAAATTGAATTATGATTGCTGTTACCTTACACAATTATGTAAAAATAAAAAAAACCATACATGACTATTTCTGCAAGCACAACGTAACTGCCTGTTGATGGGGCATCAACTGGCTTTTCATTGTATCCAAAGTGGTTGGGTAGGTTAGGCCCCTAGAACATTCACACAGCAAGCAGTTGTCTGTACTTCTCAAAGCCGTAGAAGTAAACAGAAAATATAACATTCACACAGTAGCTATGTTATTCATAAAATGATATAATATTGATATCGGTTAGAAAAAAAGCAAATGTCATTGATATATAGATTTTCCATATCGGTGCCCATCACTACTAAAAATATATTATTTTGGTTGGGATTCTATTTGGGATTTGAACTTTATTAACTTTATGTTGGACTCTAATTGAAAGAAAGTGATTACTTGAATCTCTGATTGGTGACAATATACTGTATGTTTCTTCTGCTCACCTCATGTCACGTTGACTATTTTGCTTTTGTTGCTCTCATATTGACAGTATTTCCTTGAACTTTAAAATTGTAACTTGGTTTGAGATCCAAGCTGATTGTTAAAGTATATAGATGATCTTACCAGTGATGTTCTTGCGAAGCTCCTCATCTGGTTCTTTCAGGACACTGATGAGCTTGGCTACTCCCCCAGCCTCAATGAGGGCCGCCTTGTTGTCCATGTTCTCATAGATGAGGTTGCGTGTAGCGCCTGTAGCGTAGCGCTGGACCTCCTGGCTGTCACTGCTGAAGAGCTGCACCAGGGCTGGGACACCCTTCAGCCGGAGCACCTGTTGTCGACAGGGCGGGTCAGGGGGAGACAGACAGGTGGATGACTGACTAGTCTATATGACTATCAGGCTGACTTACTAAGCCATAACAAGACAACAAATTCTATATTACAATGGCATTTTTGATAAGAGCACAGAGAACTCAGTTTAGTTTAAACAGTAGGGCTGTAAATTCTATTTTGAGCAATGAAGTATGTTACTGTATATGGCTATTTTTATTGAGAAGGATCTGTTACCTGGTTCTTGGCATCACTGCTATGGTAACATTGGTGCTGGATGTAGGCTGCTCCCAGCACCTGCATGGCTGTGTCGGACATGGAGAGGTAGTTGACCGCGGTGGGCATGTCTAAACTGTGCATTCTGTCCACAAACACCAGGAAGACAAAGGAGAGTGAGGTTAATCTGAAGCCTATAACAGTTATGTAAGAAGAACAGAATGTACCTAGGGCTAAGTTTGTTCGTTTGATATTCCAGGAGATTTTAACAGTCCATGCTTCTCTCACCCTCCGAGTTTCTCATTGCTGTCAGCTGAATCCCTGCCCCCATCAGGCACGTCCATGCCTTTCCCCATACTCTTCATGCTGTTCAAGGAGGCCGGTCGGGGCAGGGAGTTCTGGTACTGCCCCCAGCCTCCGTACACACTGCCACCGCCCCCGCCAGACACCTGCTGCCACTGCTGCAGCCCCGACGCTGAGCTCAGATGTTGCTGCTGCTGTTGTCTGTTGTTGATGCGACTAATGGTACGGTGGGCGGGGCCTTTGTAGGAGTGCTGGTAAACTAGCTCCGCCTCTCTCCACCCACCGCTACCACCCCCCGCCAGGGTTCCACTGAGTGTGCGCCTCATCGTTGCTGGGGCAGGTATACCTCCACCATGGTAGGAGTGTAACTCTGTGGCCATGCCATCACGGGCCACCCAGCTGGCCACTGGGTTTTGCTGCTGGTGGCGCAGGGTGAGCAGGCCTCCCACACCCTGGACCACTGCCTCTTGGTCAGCCTGACAAACTGATCTGGACCTGGTGGTCCTCGTCCGGCTGGTCTGGTAGCCACCCAGCTGGATGTCGTCATGGTGGAGGTAGCCAGTGTTGACTGGAGGCTGGCTGATTCTGTATCTGGGTCCTAACTCCACCGCTGAGAGAGATGAGTACCTACCTCCCAAGTACTGCTGGGATACCGGGGGCATCTAGAGGCCATACAGAGAGGACACTGTTACACTTAACTATCTACACTACAATAATCCCCAAAAAGCAAACATTGGCCAAACTGTATAGTCTAAAAATGAGGTCATGGGTAAGATGTTTTTAGACTCTTTGGGCAGTAGAATCCTGTACAGAGATTTTTGTTTTCCTGTGACTCATCTAAACATAGTTATGGTAGGATCCTGTGAAATACTGCATGTATGTGCTTTGAGGGTGCAGCTGTGAAGTGTGTCACTGTGGTAGGACTGTGGAGTTTCTTTTTTTAACGCATATCTCTCCTGGTTTAGATAAGGGACAAAGGTGGCATGGCAATCAGCTAGAAAAGCAGGACTTTGGGGCTTTTAGATTAGGGATTATCATGAAGGCAAAAATAAACACACACAAATAAAATGAAGTCCGACAGTACTCACCTTCATGGTCCTACTCCCTGTGTTATACACCATTGACTTAGAGCTGAATCCGGGGTTGTACGTGTTATATCTCATTGTGCCACCATGGTCTACATGTGGATAGAGAAAGACTTTGTCTTAGACAGAGAATGCAACCACAACTTTCTCCTGAGATTACAATTTCACAATTAGTCTAATTACATATTAATGAAGCTATAACCTGTCCTGCAAAGCACTTGTTCTTGTTACTAAAAAAGTGTAACAAATGATGACTCTGATTAGCTTCTTGCCACTTGCTTTGCTATTTGGACTCATGGTTACTATGTTTGTGCATAAAAAACAACAACAATATCAGCCTCAGCTGTACACCAAGACAAGCAGCAAACATGTAGAAATGTAAACACACACCCAGGGAGATATTGCACAATACCTCATGTTTTAGAGGGGATTAGCCTAAAACTGGAGCTGCACTGTACCGAGATATCGAAACATTGAGGACAGGATAATGTTGGACTAAGCAAGCAAGGTAGTATACCTTTGGGAGATTCTTCGTTTTGTGAGAGAGTGCATTAAAACAGACCCTGGCATTTCATGCTGGACCAGCTAAACACATAAAGACCACTAGAAAGTAATGCTGACACTATAGCTTAACTAATATGGTATAGTGAGGGTTAACTGAGTGGATATGTCCCAGTGAGGCTGACTCCTTGCAGAGTGACCTAGCAGGGGTTGAGAGAGGCCAACTGAACTGTGTGGGAGGATTCCATGCCTGAGGGTTGACACTGAACAGGACAATTCTGGTCAAAAGAGAGTCTACTTACTCACAGGAAACGGCTACAAAAACATTGATTTACGCTGACGACAGACGCTCACTTCAATCTGATATTAATACTGGACCTTTTATGTATATCTTAACTCATTAACTTTAATAGATATATATTTTTTTAAATAAACAAAGGGGAGGTTTGTTAAACTAATTCCCTGCATTCACAAAGTTGTCTCTGCACTGTGTGAGAGCTGAGCTCTGTCCACTACTTTGCAGGTCAAGTGTTACTCTACCTTTTAGGTCTGAACATTAGGTCATAAAAATCTACTTTTCTTACTGTGTATACAAATACTGTATGTTTTGCCTGTATAACCATGGCAACAATGTGATAATATGGTGTTGTAAGTCATTTGAGACCTGGGAACCTGTATTATTTATAGCCCCCTGTTGAGTTTGAATTAGAGTTGCGATAACATAAGCTTTTGTCAAATAAACTATACATTAAATTCCCAATATCCCCTCAATTGTGAGTTTTACACACACACACACACACACACACACACACACACACACACACACACACACACACACACACACACACACACACACACACACACACACACACACACACACACACACAATTATGATCAATTGTTGGGAAGTACTTCACTGCTGAGTGAAATAGGCCCACTGTCACTGTATGTTTTCAATCAAAATACCCATCTTAATTACAGTTTGTAACAGCACTATAATTAACAGTATAGTTTTCCCAACTCAAGTTGTTTGCCTTGTCATTGCAAAACACAGGCAGCTGACTGATTTATGTGTTGTTTTCACGTAGTTCTTTCTGAGACGCCATCTGACCACAATATCCAACCCAACCCACTCAAACCTGTCCAAAATAGAACATGAGTTGAGCAGCTTGGTGCTACTGATAACCCATTCTGAAGAGCTGAATGGATTGACAGGAATGTTCCATACATCAGAGGGTCCCATTTTTTATTTTTTTATCTGAGCTTTATGTTATCAATAACCACCATGACTAGCAGTTCAAGAATACCATTATACTTTATCATATTATACTGTATTGTGCATAATTTTCCTCCCCAATCCTGTAAAAAATTATGTCATAAGGTGTCAACTATCCGAAATGGACATGCTCAAAACATTGCCTAGTAAACTAGCTACCTAATGATATCATTCTAGTGTTAAAAAAATAAACATTCTCCAACTGTAACCATGTTGAGGAATCGAGCTAAATTGTCCTTCTATTAGTATTGGGCATGAAATAATCTTTAAACCCTTAAGTGTTAAATCAGTCAGCACAAGGATCAAAAGCTCAGAGACTAAATACTAACCTTTTCTTCGATAATTAGCTGAGTTTATCTTCTGTCACTTATGAGCCGTGTGACTGTTACTTGTTCATACTGTATAGGCATCAAACTTCTGCTAAAATCTAAAGCTAGACGCAAATGACAAATCCATGAAAAGGAATCTGTCACTCACATAATATGGTTCATTGCCACATGCAGTGATAATTCCTGGCTGTGACTAAATGTTCAGATTTTTCAGAATATCACATCTTCTGTGTAAAAGCATCTGTGTATAAATAACTTTTTCCACACAGAATTACTGTGAAAGTTTGGCATCTGGCAAGACAGATTGAACGCTTTACTGGTTTGGCGTAGCATCTGTAGACACCATGACTGCAGATGTGAGAACCATCTGTCAGATCACTCAGATGTGTTACCTTGCATGTTATGAAATACCTGCAGGCCTGCATTTTTATGGCATGTAGGAGAGAGTAATATAGCCTAGATGGGGAGGTGGTCTTAGGGGAAACCGCTGTACCTTAATATGACTACTCACACCACACTATAAACGCTTAACCCCATCTGGTACCAGCAAGACCAGTCTGCCAATACAAGGACAAGTTTCACTGATTACAATACAATAATAATCTATCAATATTGACAAGTCTTTAGGCTACCAATGATAAAATGACCTTTTCCATGTTTTGTACATCAAGGGAAAGCGGATCATAGTAAATTTGGACTGGACTTATGTTGAAAGAGTACGGTTGAGCCATCTTCCCTAAGGGTGTAATTGAAATATTTAATGAGTATTTGGTCTGGTCTACACACAGCCGGTAATTCGTTTGTTGAAAAACAAATGCCTCACATTTCTAAAATAGGACACAGGCTAAAATGTATAATAAGTTGCCCACCTGGGGAAATGCAGTTCGAGCCGTTCAGCCGTGTGAGGGATGAAGACCTCTTTTCGGCGAGGCGCAGATGGACTTGTTGTTGAACCCTCTTAGCCCTTTCCACCTCGTCCATTATGGAACCCCTCGGTCCCAACTGCACATCGGACGGGACTGCATAAGTGGTGACCGCGGTGTTGGGCTGTAGGGCGGACAGAAAGCAGCTCTCTGATGCAACGGTCGCACTCATTGCGATAACCGCAAATTGAAACAATCCTTTAAAATTGACAATCAGATATAGTCCCTATACGTTATGATGTGTAAATGACGCCAAGCTCATATAAATAAAGTGGCAGACTCGTGCATTCAACTCCTATAATTCCCAAAGGAATGCAGACCACCCTGCTGCACTTCTTTCCCGTCAGTGACAACCTTCTCTCTGAGCTGATGCTTGCCTCCTCGAGCCAAACGCTAGGAGGAGTTATTTGATGTGACGCAGTCTCACATTGGCCACCTGGAGAATGTTTCAATTAAAGCTGGAATCCTTAGTTGCAACATACATGTTTGGTCATAAATTAAAGCAACTGTTCCAGTGAAAATCGAATTTGTAAAAGTTCATATTTTGTTAACTCATATGTTGTTGACTCATTCTATTCTCGTATATACTCGTGCGTGTGGCCAAAGCATAAAACACTTCAAAAACCCCACCTCAAAGTTGTAGGCTATCTCAATGCTTGCTAATCAGCGTTCTGCTGGCATGATTTTTAATGACCGGTATATGCCCACAACATTCTGTTGTTGGGGTACACCCACACAATTTCAACACAGAGAAGCTGCATTTTGACTAACATAATGAAAAATGTTTGGAAGGAAAACTATTTCAATCATATTTTAATTTATTGTATGTAACATGCAAAATAAATCTGGAAACAAACACTGTATAGCCTCAAAACGTGTTTAAAACTGTAATTTTGAGATCGTGTATGGTCAGTCGTTGCATCCATAGCACTTGTCTATGAATTTGAGAGTGGTTACATTTCTCCAGGCCCATCCCTCGATCTTTTACCACAACACAGACCCGGTGACCGATTCTAGCTTTAAACCAAGGCAGGCAGCATACTTTATTATCTTGTTTTTCCCTCACTACTGAATTGATGTGAAATTATTCTAAGTTGTTATTTAGCCTATTAATTAGCTATGAAAAGACAGGACATCATTTCAAAAAATGGTATCTATATTTAACTAGGCAAGTCAGTTATTTTCAATGACGGCCTAGGAACAGTGGGTTAACTGCCTTGTTCAGGGGCAGAATGAGATTTTTACTTTGTCAGCTCGAGGATTTGATCTTGCAACCTTTCGGTTACTATTCCAACGCTCTAACCACTACCTGCCGCCCCATTTGAGACCATGTCATCTCCTTTTGAACCAACATTGTTGGCATCTTTAACTCATGCCCAGTTTTAGGTACCTAATGTAGGCGCTGTACATGGTACTGCGTGGTGCAAGATACAATAGGATACTCAAAAGGTTTACATGTATCATTATCCCATCAGATAATCCAATCACCCCAACATAGTCAGATTAAGTGACTCACCATCATAAAAGGTTTTATTATCCTTTGCCAGAGTGTTTAAAATATTTTCTGTATTCTTTCAGTATTCCTTCTTTCTGTCCTCTTCAGTTAGCTCTAGTCCGTCTGTTCTCTTTTCCTGAAATCTCTGCTCTTTTAGGGAGGCGGTGGTTTTAGACTAAGGAGTGCCGGGCTCTGAGGGCTCACCCCTGACTTAACCCTTCCCTAATACTCCACACCCTGGCCCAACGTAGATGAAGATGGGAGTATGGGAGAGTGATAAAGACAGAGAGAAAGTTGAGTCAAAAAGGATAGGCTAGGTTAGAAGTGAAGATGTGAGAACATATTTTACCTGAATGTGTCAAAATGAATCCCTAACTGTCAGGGCCCAAAATTGTTGTGGTGATATCAATGGGTTTGATGTCAGTGTACTGGTTCTGTTTGGTGAAGATTTTGTATGAGTGTGTGGTGACATCAGAGGGTTGGACCAAAGGGGTAAAAGTGTTGAACACTTTGGTTGACCTTAGCATAGTCTGTACTGTATGTCATTAAATCAAATGTTATTTGTCACATACACATGGTTAGCAGATGTTAATGCAAGTTTAGCGAAATGCTTGTGCTTCTAGTTCCGACAATGCAGTAATAACCAACGAGTAATCTAACCTAACAATTCCAAAACTACTACCTTATACACACAAGTGTAAAGGGATAAAGAATATGTACATAAAGATATATGAATGAGTGATGGTGCAAAACGGCATAGGCAAGATGCAGTAGATGGTATCGAGTACAGTATATACATATGAGATGAGTAATGTAGGGTATGTAAACATAAAAGTGGCATAGTTTGAAGTGGCTATTGATACAGTGCCTTGCGAAAGTATTCGGCCCCCTTGAACTTTGCGACATTTTGCCACATTTCAGGCTTCAAACATAAAGATATAAAACTGTATTTTTTTTGTGAAGAATCAACAACAAGTGGCACACAATCATGAAGTGGAACGACATTTATTGGATATTTCAAACTTTTTTAACAAATCAAAAACTGAAAAATTGGGCGTGCAAAATTATTCAGCCCCTTTACTTTCAGTGCAGCAAACTCTCTCCAGAAGTTCAGTGAGGATCTCTGAATGATCCAATGTTGACCTAAATGACTAATGATGATAAATGCAATCCACCTGTGTGTAATCAAGTCTCCGTATAAATGCACCTGCACTGTGATAGTCTCAGAGGTCCGTTAAAAGCGCAGAGAGCATCATGAAGAACAAGGAACACACCAGGCAGGTCCGAGATACTGTTGTGAAGAAGTTTAAAGCCGGATTTGGATACAAAAAGATTTCCCAAGCTTTAAACATCCCAAGGAGCACTGTGCAAGCGATAATATTGAAATGGAAGGAGTATCAGACCACTGCAAATCTAAGACCTGGCCGTCCCTCTAAACTTTCAGCTCATACAAGGAGAAGACTGATCAGAGATGCAGCCAAGAGGCCCATGATCACTCTGGATGAACTGCAGAGATCTACAGCTGAGGTGGGAGACTCTGTCCATAGGACAACAATCAGTCGTATATTGCACAAATCTGGCCTTTATGGAAGAGTGGCAAGAAGAAAGCAATTTCTTAAAGATATCCATAAAAAGTGTCGTTTAAAGTTTACCACAAGCCACCTGGGAGACACACCAAACATGTGGAAGAAGGTGCTCTGGTCAGATGAAACCAACATTGAACTTTTTGGCAACAATGCAAAACGTTATGTTTGGCGTAAAAGCAACACAGCTCATCACCCTGAACACAACATCCCCACTGTCAAACATGGTGGTGGCAGCATCATGGTTTGGGCCTGCTTTTCTTCAGCAGGGACAGGGAAGATGGTTAAAATTGATGGGAAGATGGATGGAGCCAAATACAGGACCATTCTGGAAGAAAACCTGATGGAGTCTGCAAAAGACCTGAGACTGGGACGGAGATTTGTCTTCCAACAAAACAATGATCCAAAACATAAAGCAAACATCTACAATGGAATGGTTCAAAAATAAACATATCCAGGTGTTAGAATGGCCAAGTCAAAGTCCAGACCTGAATCCAATCGAGAATCTGTGGAAAGAACTGAAAACTGCTGTTCACAAATGCTCTCCATCCAACCTCACTGAGCTCGAGCTGTTTTGCAAGGAGGAATGGGAAAAAATTTCAGTCTCTCGATGTGCAAAACTGATAGAGACATACCCCAAGCGACTTACATCTGTAATCGCAGCAAAAGGTGGCACTACAAAGTTTTAACTTAAGAGGGCTGAATAATTTTGCACGCCCAATTTTTCAGTTTTTGATTTGTTAAGAAAGTTTGAGATATCCAATAAATGTCATTCCACTTCATGATTGTGTCCCACTTGTTGTTGATTCTTCACACAAAAATACAGTTTTATATCTTTATGTTTGAAGCCTGAAATGTGGCAAAAGGTCGCAAAGTTCAAGGGGGCCGAATACTTTCGCAAGGCACTGTACATGTATTACATAAAGATGCAGTAGATGATATAGAGTACAGTATATACATATACATATGAGATGAGTAATGTAGGATATGTAAACATTATATTAAGTAGCATTGTTTAAAGTGGCTAGTGATATATTTTTACATCAATTTCCATCAATTTCCATTATTAATGTGGCTGGAGTTGAGTCAGTGTGTTGGCAGCAGCCACTCAATGTTAGTGGTGGCTGTTTAACATTGGGTGGTGTAGGTGTCCTGGAGGGCAGGTAGTTTGCCCCCGGTGATGCGTTGTGCAGACCTCACTACCCTCTGGAGGGCCTGACACCACACTCCGAGGGGCCTCACCTCCTCCCTGTAGGCCATCTCGTCGTTGTTGGTAATCAAGCCTACCACTGAAGTTCGTTCGCAAACTTGATGATTGAGTTGGAGGCGTACATGGCCACGCAGTCGTGGGTGAACAGGGAGTACAGGAGAGGGCTCAAAACGCACCCTTGTGGGGCCCCAGTGTTGAGGATCAGCGGGGTGGAGATGTTGTTACCTACCCTCACCACCTGGGGGCGGCCCGTCAGGAAGTCCAGTACCCAGTTGCACAGGGCGGGGTCGAGACCCAGGGTCTCGAGCTTGATGACGAGTTTGGAGGGTACTATGGTGTTAAATGCTGACCTGTAGTCAATGAACAGCATTCTCACATATGTATTCCTCTTGTCCAGATGGGTTAGGGCAGTGTGCAGTGTGGTTGTGATTGCGTCGTCTGTGGACCTATTTGGGCGGTAAGCAAATTGGAGTGGGTCTAGGGTGTCGGGTAGGGTGGAGGTGATATGATCCATGACTAGTCTCTCAAAGCACTTCATGATGACGGAAGTGAGTGCTACGGGGCGGTAGTCGTTTAGCTCAGTTACCTTAGCTTTCTTGGGAATGGGGACAATGGTGGCCCTCTTGAAACATGTGGGAACAGCAGACTGGGATAAGGATTGATTGAATAGGTCCGTAAACACACCAGCCAGCTGGTCTGCGCATGCTCTGAGGACGCGGCTGGGGATGCCGTCTGGGCCTGCAGCCTTGCGAGGGTTAACACGTTTAAATGTTTTACTCACGTCAGCTGCAGTGAAGGAGAGTCTGCAGGTTTTGGTTGTGGACCACGTTAGTGGCACTGTATTGACCTCAAAGTGGGCAAAAAAGTTATTTAGTCTGTCTGGGAGCAAGACATCCTGGTCCGCGACGGGCTGGTTTTCTTTTTCTAATCTGTGATTGACTCTAGACCCTGCCTCTTGTGTCTGAGCCGTTGAATTGCGATTCTACTTTGTCTCTATATACTGACGCTTAGCTTGTTTGATTGCCTTGCGGAGGGAATAGCTACACTGTTTGTATTCAGTTATGTTTCCAGTCACCTTGCCCTGGTTAAAAGCAGTGGTTTGTGCTTTCAGTTTCACGCGAATGCTGCCATCAATCCACGGTTTCTGGTTTGGGAATGTTTTAATCGTTGCTATGGGTACGAGATAGTCAATGCACTTTCTAATGAACTCGCTCACCGAATCAGCGTATTCGTCAATGTTGTTGTTGGACGCAATGCGGAACATATTAACGTTCTCTCGTGAACATGCTGCTGTCATTGATTATGTAATGTAGGGACCATGCCAAGGTCTGTCAAGGTGATGCAGGAAGGTGGCACCATAGAGACCCTATAATTCATAATGTGATTCTATGGGTGGCACTGTGTGTCATGAAGTCTTTCTCAGGAACAGATTGCTGTCAATGATTCCCATTGGACGACCGAACTTGTCAAGACCTGTCATGATCATCGGCAGCTAGCTGACTCAGGTTGAGGGTGGTTGCAGGTACACACACACACTGAGGTCTTGACAATAACTTTATCAGTTGGAGGGGCATTCAACCTGAAAAGCAGCTCTTGTTTTCTCTTCCGGATGTCTCCAGATATATGTCTACAAGCTAGTTCAGACGAACACACCGTACCTTCAAACTCACCATTGGCCTGAAATCTTACTGAAATTAAAGACATTTTTGAAAATCATTATTGTGATTGAAAAGCAGCCCATTGGATAAGATACATTTATATTGCTGTTTGCATTTTTGTATGTATGAATACATTCAAAGCATTTGTTTGAAAAAGTCCAATCATTTGTTTCCACTGTGTTTCATTAGGACACAAGCTAAACTGATTTCAGTCCCAAATTGCATAGTTTTGAGTGAGAACAAAAACAAGTATTAGTGAGGTCATCACATGTGCCTTTCCTTACTCGGAAACAGTGACATCACTTTGGGAGTCTGTTCAGAATCCATGGCTACTCATTACAGGCTGTGGTGACACTTTATTTGGATAGTTAATCAGTAAAATGTTCAGCTAACTAACTATCTCCTAACCTTAACTTTGACCTTTATTATAAACCTAAACCAAACCCTGACTGCATTCTTAGCAAGCAGTTGCTTACCAACAGATAATTTGTTGATAGTATGACCATCTGTAGAGATTCTTCAGATGGAAAAGATGGATTATACAAAAAAAGTGTTACACAGTGTAACATGTACACTAGGAGTCGGGAAGCAAGTACAGGGAGTGAATATTTCATAAATAAACAAACATGGAACAATACAAGAAACACGAGTAGTATACAGACATGAAACACAGGAACATAAACAATAACACCTGGGGAAAGAACCAAAGTGAGTGACAGTTATAGGGAAGGTATTCAGGAAGGTGATGGAGTCCAGGTGAGTCTGATCAGGCACTCACAATAAGCAGGCTGGCGACCTCGAGCGCCAGATCGGGAGTATAGTTAGTTCCTTTGTTTTGTCTTTTGTTTTAGTATGGTCAGGGCGTGAGTTGGGTTGGTTGTCTATGTTCGTTTTTCTATGATTTTCTATTTCTGCATTTGGCCTCGTATGGTTCTGAATCAGAGGCAGCTGTCAATCGTTGTCCCTGATTGAGAACCATATTTAGGTAGCCTGTTTTCCATTGTGTTTGGTGGGTGGTTGTTTTTAGTCTTTGTGTGTCTACACCAGACAGAACTGTTCTGGTTGTTTTGTTATTCAGTTTACTTTATTAAAAAGATGACCACGTACCACGCTGCGCATTGGTCCTCACCTTCTTCCACCGACAACGGCCTTTACAGTAACGGCAAGCCTAAATAAGTTACGGAGTAAAAATGTGCTTAACAAGTCACAAAATAAATTTCATGGTCTCACTCAGTGTGCAATATTAGTGTTTAACATTATTTTTTAATGACTACCTCATCTTTGTACCCCACACATACAATTATCTGTAAGGTCCCTCAGACGAGCAGTGAATTTCAAACACATATTCAACCACAAAGACCAGGGATGTTTTCCAATGCCTCGCAAAGTAGGGCAGACATTGAATATCCATCCCTTTGTCCATGGTAAAGTTACTGAATATCCATCCCTTTGTCCATGGTAAAGTTACTGAATATCCATCCCTTTGTCCATGGTAAAGTTACTGAATATCCATCCCTTTGTCCATGGTAAAGTTACTGAATATCCATCCCTTTGTCCATGGTAAAGTTACTGAATATCCATCCCTTTGTCCATGGTAAAGTTACTGAATATCCATCCCTTTGTCCATGGTAAAGTTACTGAATATCCATCCCTTTGTCCATGGTAAAGTTACTGAATATCCATCCCTTTGTCCATGGTAAAGTTACTGAATATCCATCCCTTTGTCCATGGTAAAGTTACTGAATATCCATCCCTTTGTCCATGGTAAAGTTACTGAATATCCATCCCTTTGTCCATCCCTTTGTCCATGTAAAGTTACTGAATATCCATCCCTTTGTCCATGGTAAAGTTACTGAATATCCATCCCTTTGTCCATGGTAAAGTTACTGAATATCCATCCCTTTGTCCATGGTAAAGTTACTGAATATCCATCCCTTTGTCCATGGTAAAGTTACTGAATATCCATCCCTTTGTCCATGGTAAAGTTACTGAATATCCATCCCTTTGTCCATGGTAAAGTTACTGAATATCCATCCCTTTGTCCATGGTAAAGTTACTGAATATCCATCCCTTTGTCCATGGTAAAGTTACTGAATATCCATTCCTTTGTCCATGGTAAAGTTACTGAATATCCATCCCTTTGTCCATGGTAAAGTTACTGAATATCCATCCCTTTGTCCATGGTAAAGTTACTGAATATCCATCCCTTTGTCCATGGTAAAGTTACTGAATATCCATCCCTTTGTCCATGGTAAAGTTACTGAATATCCATCCCTTTGTCCATGGTAAAGTTACTGAATATCCCTTTGAACAAGTTATTAATTATACTTTGGTTGCTGTATCAATACACTTAGTCACTACAAAGATACAGGCATCCTTCCTAACTCAGTTGCTCATGGATTTCACCATGTGGCCAATGGTTACTTTAAAACAGCTATAGAGTTGAATGGCTGTGTTAGGAGAACACTGAGGATGGATCAATAACATTGTAGTTACTCCACAATGCTAATCTAAATTACAGAGTGGAAAGAAGTATCCCACTCGGAGTGGAAAAAATATTCCAAAACATGCATCCTGTTTGCAACAAGACACTAAAGTAATACTGCAAAGAATGTGGCAAAGCTATTCACTTTTTGTCCTGAATACAAATCCAATACCATCCATATTTTCAAGCATAGTGGTGGCTGCATCGTGTTATGGGTATGCTTGTAATCGTTAAGGACTGGGGAGTTTTTCCAGGATTAAAAAAAACTGAATGGAGCTGAGCACAGGAAAAATCCTAGAGGAAAACCTGGTTCAGTCTACGTGCCAACACACATTGGGAGACAAAACCTTTCAGCAGGACAATAACCTAAAACACAAGGCCAAATATACACTGGAGCTGCTTACCAAGATGGCATTCCTGAGTGGCCTTGTTACAGTTTTGACTTAAACTGACTTGAAAATCTACAGCATGACTTTGAAAATAGCTGTCTAGCAATGATCAACAACCAACTTGACAGAGCTTGAAGAATTAAAATAATAATAATGTGCAAATATTGTACAATCCAGGTGTGCACAGCTCTTGGATACGTGCACAGCTCTTGGAGACTTACCTAGAAAGACTCGCCAAAGCTGCTTCTACAAAGTATTGACTCAGGGGTGTGAATCGTTACGTAAATGAGATATTTCTGTATTTAATTTTCAATACATTTGCAAACATGTCTAAAAACTTATTTTCACTTTGTCTTTATGGAGTATTGTGTGTAGATGGGTGAGGAACATATATATATATATTTACTCTGATTCTATACTGTATTGACTCAGGGGGTTGAATACTTATATAATGATGATATATTAGTGTTTTATTTTTTAAATATTCTTTACAAATTTCTTTTCCACTTTAACATGGCAAACTATTTTTTTGTAGATCGTTGACAAAAAATGAAAATTAATTACATTTGAATTCCACCTTGTAACACAATAAAATGTGGGGGAAAAAATGGGTGTGAATACTTTCTGTAGGCACTGTATGTTATTGTCTTATAGCTGTGTTCCCTAAATCACAACATGACTAATCCAGAGAGACCAGGTTGGGGTCTGGGAGGACAAGGCTGAGAAATAACTCACATCTCAGAATGATAGAAACCCAGGGAAAGTAATTGAACAGTCCACTCTGCCTTAGACAATTAAACCACAGGATGTTCTGAAATTAGACAATAACAACTCAGTTGAGTTCTTGGATTTCATAGCTCATCATAGAGAAACAGTAATCTAGCCTCTCTGAGTCTACTGATTCAAGACAGGTTGAACAACACCAAAACCATTCTTATGAGTTTTAAATAGCAACTGAACCAGGTTATGAAAAATAAGAAGTGAAGGCTTTCGACCCCCTAGAAACACTGGGGGATTTTTTTTGGAGCCCCAGTAGGAGCTCATGCAGATAAACCCAGGGTTAGTGTTTGACAGGCCGGTGGGGAATGGGCTGCTAGCCACTACATTCTCACACTCCCCTGTGTATTTCTGAGTGTACTAACCAAAGCATGAAACAGCAGTTATACCAGATGTTAGTCTCACATATCGTAGAGATAGCACAGCACTGGGTGATGTTGGCATGGTTGGATGAGCATTACATCTTTCTGCTTGCTTCATCAATACATTTAGTTCTCTAGAATACAAAACTCGGTTTTCTCAGTGTATTGCTGATTTACTTTCTGCCTGGCAGTAATCGGCTACTTGGCTTATTTTGTCACACAAATTAATTGGTTTTCATATTTTAGATCAGATGTTTGAATGATTAATCTGCTTGGTGTTAAGATCATGATTGCCAAAGCCACATTTTACCATGAGGGACAGATAGCAGAGGGGTCTATAAATCAGGCATGACTGTGTGCTTGTGCTCAGGATGGTCATAACAGCTGTCACACAACTGTCAATCACATCAGGACTCTCAATCAGTGACCCAATCAAATCGTCTCCTCGTTATTCTTTCACAGTCAGTTCCAACAGGGCTGTCACTGTCAGAGACATATCGATTGTCTTCTTCTCTCTCCCATTCCTAATGGAGAACACAACCATCCCATCCTTCCAAAACAAAAACAGAATGTGCTTGCTGACACCCACCTCCTTTCACTTCCCAGCCAGCCACACCCTGTAATGTCAGAAATGTGTGGCATTTGTCACACCAAGCCTTTAAAAAAAGTCATGACCAATGTGAGTATTTCACAACCATCATCTCTGTGACTAGAGAGGTCTTAGGCCCACGGCTCGGCTGCTTGGGTTTGACACAGGTTATTTTGTACAGGACCTTTGTCATTTTACCAACGTAAATATGTCAGTGAGTGCTTCCCAATAATTGAGGTGTAACAAGTTTTGACATTGAGTGAATTAGTGATGTGACATTGGTATGGAAGCTGTGCCACTCCCCCACTCCAGTGTCACAATACCAACAAGAATCAAGAAGCATTTTGTGTGTAAAGTATCTAACAGCTTTGGTATATTCAGAACGTAACCGTGTTAGAACCAAGGACACATGGTCTCAAAGGCATCTTGAAAACATATTGGTACTGGACCATGTTATGCGTGGGTTATAAAGAGACCCTGTAGTCCAAAGAGACCACTGAGAGAGGGCTTTGATGGATACACTTTATATGAAGTACAAAAACAAAACACTATGGACACCAACCATACACACTCCTCATGAGATTTGCGCCACAGCCATTGGCTAAAAAAGGCTGAGAGGTACAAAGCGAGGCACATATATAGAGCCTTCACTGTGGTGAGAACTAAACAAGAAAAACACTTTGTTGGGACAGATCCACTGCAGTGTGTACAGACAGTAATGATAAAAAGCCATGGCCCCAAAGCCATGAGTGCATGAAGCCAGCTGGTTCCCATTGTTACCTTTAGTCTTGGAGTTTGATCAATGGTAGGCATTGTCCCCTATGTGCAGGTCCAGAATCTATAATTCCCGACCCTTGTCTATGATTATAATTTACTATGAAATGGACCCAAAACATAAGATGGACGAAAGACATTGTACTCTGATAAGGTGAGATACTTCAGTACAACATGGACCACATAGAACCTTGTCCAGATACAGTATACTGTCTGCCCTCTCTTAGGTAGTGTTAGAGGTTTTCTTGGAGTTTGCCTGGTCTTTATTCCCGAATGGGTCTGGTTGTAAGGTTGTTAAACTGTTCTGGTATGTGAAGAATCTGTGCAGCACTGTCGGGTCAGGGGAGTGGCCTCTTCATCCTTACAGTGAGGCCTTAAATCCGGGCTGAGGACAGCCAAAGTGCCTCGCCACAAGAGGGTGAGTTGAGGTGTCCTAATGACAGAGGTGTAAAGTAACTAATTAACTACTCTCGTTACTGTAATTGAGTAGCTTTTCTGCTTGTACTTTTTTCAGTATTTTTCCAAATCAGTAGTGTTACTTCTACTTGAGTCAAATTTCATTCAAGTAACGGTACTTCTACTTGAGTAGGATATTGCAGTACTCTTTCCACCCCTGGTGAGTAAGTGAAGGAGGGGTTTCTTGAGTCAGTGAGTGAGTTAGTGAGGAAAGAGGGACTGAGTTAGTGAGGGTGAATGGGTGAGTGAGTGAATGTCAGTTGGTCACATGGACAAGTAATGAGTAAAAGAGGGGTGAATGAGTAATTGAATGGGTGAAAGAATTAGAAATGTTTATTTCTGGAGTCTGGCAACATTATTATTTATTCACTTAATTTTGTATTGCTTTTTATTTATCAATAGATTTTATGTTTAATTTATTTTCAAATGTTAAAAGTATATTTTTAACAAATCCTTATTTTTTTTACGTACAGATGTGCCTTGTTGCAACTCATAAAATAAATTAACGTAGTTCATTTCCTCTCTTCCCTTTAAAAATGTTACGCATTGGAAAAGCTCATGTGTAACAACATTTGCGAAATTAGCTAATAATATTTTTATTTTAAAATTAACTCAATTTTTTAAATTTCAACTTTATTTAACCAGGTAGGCTAGTTGAGAACAAGTTCTCATGTTCAACTGCAAAGCAGTGTGACACAGACAACACAGTTACACATGGAGTAAACAATTAACAAGCCAATAACACAAACAAGTCAATGACACAGTAGAGAAAAGAAAGTCTATATACATTGTGTGCAAAAGGCATGAGGAGGTTGGCAATAAATAGGCCATAGGAGCGAATAATTACAATTTAGCAGATTAACACTGGAGTGATAAATGAGAAGATGATGATGTGCAAGTAGAAATACTTGTGTGTAAAAGAGCAGAAAAGTAAATAAAAAATAAATAAAAATACTTTTACTCTGAGTACTTTTTACTTTTACTTGAGTAGTTTTTTTCCACCAGTAATTTTACTTCTACTTGAGTCAAATTTAATTAAAATAATAGTACTTCTACATGAGTATGTTAGTGGTGGCTGTTTAACAGTCTGATGGCCTTGAGACAGAAGCTGTTTTTTAGTCTCTCGGTCCCAGCTTTGATGCACCTGTACTGACCTCGCCTTCTGGATGATAGCGGGGTGATCAGTCCGTGGCTCGGGTGGTTGATGTCCTTGATGATCTTTTTGCCCTTGCTGTGACATCGGGTGCTGTAGGTGTCCTGGAGGGCAAGCAGTGTGCCCCTGGTGATGCGTTGGGTAGGCCACACCACTCTCTGGAGAGCCCTGGGGTTGCGGGTGGTGCAGTTGCCATACAAGGTGGTGATAAAGCCCGACAGGATGCTCTCCATTGTACATCCGTAAAAGTTTGTGAGGGTCTTAGGGGCCAAGCCAAATATCTTTAGCCTCCGGAGGTTGAATAGGCACCTTCTTCACCACACTGTCTGTGTGGGTGGATAATTTCAGATTATCAGTGATGTGTATGCAGAGGAACTTTAAGCTTTTCACCCTCTCAACTGCGGTCCCGTCGATGTGAATAGAGGCATGCTCTCTCTGTTGTCTCCTAATGTCCATGATCAGCTCGTTCATTTTGTTGACGTTGAGGGAGAGGTTATTTTCCTTGAACCACTTTGCCAGGGCCCTCACCCTCTCCCTCTAGATGTCTTGTAATTAGGCCTACTACTGTTGTTTCATCTGCAAACTTGATGATTGAGTAGAGGCGTGTGTGGCCACACAGTCATGGGTGAACAGGAGGATCAGCATAATGGGGTTGTTGTGCGAGTTGCACCGGTTTGTGTCAAGAACTGCAATGCTGCTGGGTTCAACAGTTTCCCGTGTCTATCAAGAATGATCCACCCCCCAATTAACATCCAGCCAACTTGAGACAACTGTGGGAAGCATTGGAGTCAGCATTGGAGTCAGCATGGGCCAGCATCCCTGTGGAACGCTTTCAACACCTTGTGGAGTCCATGCCCAAACAAATATTAGGAAGGTGTTCCTTTGGTATACTCAGTGTACATGTAACTATTGATAATCTATACTGACCAAAAATATAAATGCAACATGCAACAATTTCACTGAGTTACAGTTCATAAAAGGAAATCAGTAAATTTAAATAAATCATTAGGCCCTAATCTATGGATTTCACATGACTGGGCAGGGGAGCATCCATGGTTCCCCCACAAAATGGCTTTATTACAGACAGAAATACTCCTCAGTTTCAGCAGCTGTTTTGGTGGCTGGTTTCAGAGGATCCCGCAGGTGAATAAGCCGGATGCGGAGGTCCTGGCATGGCATGGTTACAAGTGGTGTCACGCCCTGACCTTAGAGAGCTTTTTATGTCTCTATTTTGGTTTGGTCAGGGTGTGATTTGGGTGGGCATTCTATGTTCATTTTACTATGTTTTGTATTTCTTTGAGAAACATACCTGGCCAAAACAATCAGGGACAGGGACAGCTGCACAAACCATCCAGCCAGGACGGGTTGTGCAGGCTCCTAGCTCGAGACCCCCAGTGCGCCTCCACGGCCCAGTGTATCCAGTGCCTCTGCCTAGGACAGGGCCTCCTGTATGTCTCTCCAGCCTGGTGAGTCCTGTGCCTGCGCCTAGAACTAACTCTCCCATATGTCTCCCCAGCCTGGTTAGCCCTGTGGCAGCTCAACGTACCAGACTGCCCATACGTCTCCTCCCTCCAATGATGATCCATGGCAAGAAGCCTCCAGTGATGATCCATGGCACAAAGCCTCCAGTGATGATCCATGGCACAAAGCCTCCAGCGACGATCCATGGCAAGAAGCCTCCAGTGATGATCCATGGCACGAAGCCTCCAGTGATGATTCATGGCAAGAAGCCTCCAGTGATGATCCATGGCAAGAAGCCTCCAGTGATGATCCATGGCAAGCCTCCAATTGTGAGAAATGGCACGAAGCCTCCAGCGACGTTCTCCAGTCCGGAGCCTCCAGCAACATTTACATTCATTTACATTTAAGTCATTTAGCAGACGCTCTTATCCAGAGGGTGCCCAGTCCGGAGCCTCCAGCAACGAGGATGCCCAGTCCGGGGCCCGCTGCGAGGGATCCCAGTCCGGCGGCCATGGTCCCCACACCAGATGCGCCACCTAAGCGGGGTGAGCCAGAGGAGGAGCGGGGTCTCTGTCCCGCACCAGAGCAGCCACCGAGGATAGATGCCCACCCAGACCCTCTCCTATAGATTCAGGTTTTACGTCCGGAGTCCGGGGGGATATGGTTCTCAATCAGGGACAGCTGTCTATCGTTGTCTCTGGAGGCGTCTTATGGTAGAGAAATTAACATTCAATTCTCTGGCAATAGCTTTGGTGGACATTGCTGCAGTCAGCATGGCAATTGCATGTTGGCGTTGTGTGACAAAACATCCCCATTTTAGAGTGGCCTTTATTGTCCCCAGCACAAGGTACACCCGTGTAATGGTCATGCTGTTCAATCAGCTTCTTGACATGACAGGTGGATGTATTATCTATAGAACATTCCTGGGATATTTTACATATATTATATTTTTGTTCATGTTGCATTTATTATTTTCTCCTTACAGAGTTTGATCATATATTGATTTCCTGTCTAAACCTGCCGACCAAATACAAATTACAACCAATGGTGCTGACTTTTGAATCCATAGATGTTTTTTTCTATATCCATATAATTACACAACTTTGTAATATGGGAAAAATATTTGTATGAAATTAGGGTGAAGAAAGAAAACCCTGGTTTAAAACCTCTCTAGCCTAGAATAGAAAACACTGCCACATAGGGCCTACCTGTCAAGGTTATGTAAAAGATTTTAACATCAACTCGTGTACTATATAAGATGTGAAACAGACAGGTTATTCCTTTATTATTTGTAAAATACATTTAATCCCTTAATAATTGGGCAACAAAACCAAATCAAAATCTAAAACAGGAGAGAAAGGGCACAGATTTGGGCAGCAGTGGGCTATTCCGTCTCAGTCACTACATTGTGTATAGTGTTTTTACAGTAGGGCAGTGACATAGATACTAAAGAGAGACACGCTTTTGCTGGCATTGTTCTTCACCTTTGTGTTGTACAGCATATACAGCCATGTTGCTAATCTTCCCAACCTTTAGTAACTCAACTGATTTCTCAGTCCTGCACACTGCCACTGAAGCAGACACCCATTTTTCTGTTGACAACGTACCAGACAAAATATCACAATGAAAGGCATAGCTACATTGCGTTTACATGGTCATTAGTACAATAATATATAGCTGTACATGTTACAAGACACTTAACCATATATCAGCATAGGCATTGTGTTAACAAGACAAGGTTTTGGTTGGCTTAGAAAGCCATACAGTCTATTATGTAGGACTACACAAATGAAGTGCTTATGTGTGTATATAGGTGAATGTTAAGGGCCTGGTTCCACTTCAGTCCCTAGCCCATACCCCTTTTGTGTTAACAGATCTGAAAGGACTGGATGGGTGTAGATAATAGGGTGATAGCTCCACCTCGCCCTCTAATGGATCAGATTCAAATCTGTAAACTCTGAAGGGAAGCTGAAGATTGAAATGGAACCAGCCGAGAAGTGCTTTGCAGTTGAGCATGCAACCCTAGTCAGAGTGGAGAAAGAACGTATGACAAGCGCTCCCCCTGGCTTTGGAACCATAGCCATGGAATACCATGAAGCATCACAACAGGTCTGCCCCCTAGTGGTTGGTTGGTTATGGACTTGACTTGTTGACATGGCCAGTATTGGACTTCCTGACACACAAACACAACCTCTCACAACTGCATGGTCAGTGGTATTATACAGTATCATCATACAGTACAGATACAACACTGTCTGGCAAGTCCCAGCATAATAAGATGTTTGACTGTCAGAGTATAAAAAGCAGGGGTAAAAAAAAATATTTGAAAATAAAATAGATTCGTCTGAAGAGGTGATGTTTTTTTTGCGTTTATGGCACCTGGTATTCCCAGGCGGTCTCCCGTCCCAGTAATAACTAGGCCCGACCCTGAACAGGCGTGTTCAGGGTGGTATGGCCACAAGCGTATTTTTTACCCCGTATTAGGTCCTTTGGCTCATCTCTGCAACAGTCTTAGGAGAGGCGAAGGTTGAGTAATGTGTCCTCCAAAACATGACCCATCTGGCTGCCTACTTCTTATCATACTGCTCTCTTAACCCGGATGTCAGCCGCACCAATGTGTCGGAGGAAACGCCATTTGACTGATGACTGGAGTCAGCTTGCAGGCGTCCAGACCAGTCACAGCGAGTCACTACAGCAAGATGAGCCAAGGAAAGCCCCACGAGCCAAACCTTCCCCTACCCCGGACGGCACTGGGCCAATTGTGCGCCGTCCTATGGGGATCCCGGTCACGGCCGGTTGTGACCGTCTGGGATCAAACCCCATGCTGTAGTGGCGCCTCAGCACTGCGGTGCAGTGCGTTTTACCGCTGTGCCAGCTTAGGACCCCAAGAGGTGAGGTTTCTGTAGGTATGCACAGTACACAGCAATAGGTTAAGGACAGGACATTCAATGTAGTTTAACAGGAACAAGGTGTTGTTGGGGAGGATGGGTTATTCCACTCATACGGCTTGGAGGCATGGGGTCTCTATGGCTTGGATTGGTAGGTGTTATAAAAGCACAGGACAAACTATTACTTCTATTATCTTGGTTTTAGATGGGACAGACAAATCAATAGTATCCATTCACTGTTAGTGGTTGTTCTCTATGGAGAAAACTCAGGCAGACAAGCAGTGAGTGCAGAAACTTGTGGAGAGAAGGGATTCAATACATTACCCATGCTTGACAGTCATAAAGCACTGCAAATATATACAGTTTATACATATACATTTGAAAAGAGATTGATAAACCAATGGAATACAATGTTTTGGACTCCAGCATAACATATGGCAATACTTCACAATTAACATGAGAATTCCAGGATCTGTATTTGTGTGTGTGTGTGTGTGTGTGTTTAAAAGCCATGCCAATGTAAACCTCAACATTTTGTACAGACTAACATTAGTCAAAATATTGAACAGCTATCTGTGCCTGACAAGAATAGTTGGTACTGTATTATCAAAAACTGTGTGAGAAGATGCATTTTTGATCTTGTACAACTGACAAAATTAGCAAGCAACTATTTGAGGAAGTGACAGGCTATAAAAACATAAAAGGAAGATAAATATTTTCCTTCAGTCATTGGCTAGTATCTCCAAAGGTCACTAGCCCTTGCTTCTTCCCCCTGGACTTTAGTACACCGGGCTGTTGCGGATCCCACAGCACAGGACCATACTAAAGGTCATCTCAAAGATCTGGCAGGAGAGAACAAAGAAACGAGAGGGGCATTATGGGTCTCTTCATAGAGAGACCAAGGATCCTTTATCTTGTATGAGCTACACTTCCACACAAGCTACATCCTCTTTCATGATACTCACCATAATAATAGCAATTATCAGGGCAGTGATGCCAATCAGGTAAACCTTCTCGGTAAAGAGCTCAGTGATTTTTCCGTGACAGTCCTGTCAAACAAAAAAAACACATTTGAGTCGAAATTGTACTTTGTGGTTTATGTACTATATAACCAACATTCTGTATTGTCCTCATAGTTGGCCATAAGAGTACTTACTGTAGTGGAAGCAGAGACTGACTTGGGGCAGATGTCTGTAAAACCTTGGGTGATTAACGTAGTGAACGGGTTGCTGAAGCCCCTACCACAGCATTCCAACTAAAAGAAAAAAGGCATGTGTTAGTGGAGTTGTATTAGTGACATGTGTGTCTGGATGTTGATATGAAATTCACTTTGCTGTGTTTGAAATCAGCCTACAAGTGACTTTTGGACAGTTATGCTTTTAGTTTAAGTATGAGCTTGACTTACCGTCTTATGGAAGACCTTCAGCACAGCAGCTGCAGCCTGTTTCTTGTCCTTGTCCTGGTCTGTTAAAGTGGTTGCTACAGAGTTCTCGTACACATTGTCATAGAAGGTAATCAGCTCTTTGGAAATCTACAACCAAAAAGACAGGATGTGTCTGGTCAGGTTATGACAGATATGGGACTCTTAAGGAATAACTGAATGTAGTTATTCTGCCCTCAGTTACTCATGATCACATCAATGCCACACTATGACATTATCAAATGGAGTTTAACTCTATCATGTAGTACTGTATAATACACTGTGTGTTTCAACATACATTTTGTTTTTGTGTATGTGTGCAATGTGTTTCTGTGTGTGTAAGATCAGAGTTAGTATGTTTCCTCACCGAATCTTTGTGCATGAATCCAAAGATTCCAGCTGCCACCTCACAAGCGAACAGGATCACCAAGCAGGCAAAGAACTGGAGGAAAACAAAGTAATTCATTCAGTGGACAATTTAGGGGATAGCGGGGAATGGGCTGGCTAGACCACATACAAGTGACTCTTTGCTGCATGGTGTTCTGTCTGTATGACTCACTGTTCCAAGAAGACACTGAGACTCCTGAATGGCACCATAGCAGCCGAGGAACCCGACAACCATCATCACTGCGCCAACAGCAATCAGGATGTGAACACCTAAAATAGAGATGGAGAGAGAACAAACAAAGACAACTTGGTCAATATTCTGCAGAACATTGCTAGTGTGTCTACTACCTTATGATGAGTGCAGTCATCTTAACAACCACCAGGTGGCATGAGTTGGTGTTATTTATTTGGTTTAGCATGTTTTAATTCTGCCTAAATATGGGAACTTTGCAGTTATATTTATTTACACAATGTGTTTGGCTCTCAATCCAATGCAATAAGCATTCATGTCTCATGTCAAGATGCATCCAAACATTGTAGATCCATCATGCCTTGTTTTCATCCATCAGATGGTCACACAGGGCTAGCATGGTAACCATGGAAACCCATGGTAGCTCTGCTGACCTTGGTGTGCCGGATTGATTTCACCCATAAATTCAATCATAAACAATGCGCTTAGAAATAGTCCAACTATATGCATAAGACCATATAATGCCTATGGCCTCACACTGAATGTCAATCAGGGGGTTTAGGTGATATTTTCAACAGGTGGGTCCAATCCTGAATACTGATTGGTTAATTATCTTTTGTTCTGACCCACCATCCTTCTTTCTTCCCCTCTCTTCCTGTGACCTCAGACTTTAGCAAGTGGTCCAGAGCAACAGTTGCTGAGCCACCGCTTCCCAAGGAACGTAACATTATTGTTCACTGCTGTTTCCGTGACGATAGCCCTAAGGTTTTGCGGGGACAGTAGTTCCGAGAAGATAGGGTTGGTGTGAGGTGAGCTGTGTGGTGAATCTGTGTGGCACCCTTTTATCGGCCCAGGGTAGAAATGACTCACTAACCACAGACAATGTCACTTTTTAGCTCAAGAAAGATCTTTCTTTATGCCTTAGTCTACAGGCCTCTTCTTTTTCTTTCCCCCTTTCTCTTTCTGCAACCTTTCTCTATATCTCTCAGATACATTCAGTTCATGGGACCTTCATGCAAAGTATTACGGTACCAATTTTTATAAACCAACTTGGGGAAAAACACACCCTTTGTCTTGCTTGAAACACTATACAGGGCTTTAAGTAGGGGTACTGTATGTCTCCTATGATCTCTCCCTCTCATCCTTAAGACCTCCAACCACACCCCACAGACTACACTGCTATCCCACCCCTCTACTCTGTCCTTGATAGATACAAGGAGGGGCCTGGTCACGATTTGGGTTCATGTTTTTTTTGTCCTACATATTGTAATCGCAAAGCTTATTGGATTCTCGTCCTCTCCCAGCCCCTCATATTCCAGTGAAGGGACACAGACGACCAGGACAGCGCCTCTCTCCTGCCTGCTCGCCTGGCTCATTTAAAAATCGATGGCTTGGAGGCTGACCAAGTGCTCCTTCTATTTCCTTGATTGTGGCTGTGCGGCGGGGGGAATTGAATCACGGATGGGGAGCTTTTTACGAGCGCTGCTCAGCCATCCCTTACCATGACATCATCAGAACAAAACAGGGGCGTGACCGGCATGTTTAGCAGTGGGTCGATGCAGTATCACACGCGTCTCTCGCGCTCTTTCTTTCTTTTTTCTTTCTTCCTTACCACTCGTTTGAGCTATATCCACCCATTCATGCATTTGACCAATCTATGTGTGATCAACAATTTATTTCCTTTCAAATTAGTTTTCATCTGTATACAAATTCAAAAAAATGTTGCCCCGAGAGTCAACTGGTTGGCAAAAACAGCAGACTAGTCTGGAGGTCTCAGTCAGTTAATCCGAAAAGCATCAGAGGAATATCAACATTTTTGTCTTTGTGACCCAGGTGCTTCCTGTGGTGAGCAGCAAAAACAACATTTTTCCTGTGGGAAGCGGTGGCATTGATGACACATGGTAGCTGTCTAGATTTCTTATGACCAACGTTTGAATCATCCATCCTGCCTCACTCGTGTACTAGTGAGAACATGGTTGCTACCATAAGACATCGTTGGATACCACTAGATTTGAGGGAAGAGTGAACAGAGCCTACACAGTCTTTCCATTGGGTAGAAAAGGACATTTCAACCAAACTAGATGTTTTTATTATTACCAAAAAAGTTATGTTAGAACACAAATAATGTGTGTAATAACACAAATATGGTGAAATAATGTAGGCTTTGGTCTGAGGTAAACAGTATTTCTGCTGGTTGATTAATCCGGAGGTTCCAAACATAAGAGTCCCTGATGTGACCTTCTACTCTGACCTCACTCACAGTTGATGAATGGTGACCTACACTCTTAGACAAAAAGTACTATCTAGAACCTAAAAGGGGTCTTTGGCTGTACCCATAGGGGTACCCTTTGAAGAACCCTATTTGATTCCAGGTAGAACCCTTTTGGTTCCAGGTAGAACCCTTTTGGGTTCCATGTAGATCCTTTTCCACAGAGGGTTCTACATGGAACCCAAAAGGGTTTTACCTGGACCAAAAAGGGTTTTACCTGGACCAAAAAGGGTTCTACCTGGACCAAAAAGGGTTCTACCTGGAACCAAAATGTGTTCTACCTGGATCCAAAAACGGTTCTTCTATGGGGATAGCCGAAGAATCATTTTGGAACCTTTTTTCTAAGAGTGTAGTGCCCTGAAGAAACCCGGGAACCCATTCTAAGGATACTATTCAGTCTTCGCCTTTTGTACATATCATTTGACTTCTTTAGGGAAGTTTGATTTGACTAGAGGCATGGAAGAATATTCTGAAAACGGCACTTTGTCAAGTACTGTATGTGTTAAATCCGTCAGGTAAAGATAGAGAATATAAGTTGCTTCAAATGGATCTTAAGTTTATTTGAAGCACATACATTGTTCTTGGGTGCGTGACCAAGGATATACAGTACAATGGATTTCCACTGAGTCATCACCAGTCATTACTTGTACGGAAATTATATGACAAACAGGGAGAAGTGCTGACCACCCCCAGATCATCTAAAAAAAGGAGGACTCCTTACCGCATTGTGTTTCAGTTCATTGTGTTATTTAAACTATTATCGGCCTCTCTGGAGGATAAACTTTCTTTGCGTGTAATAAACACTAAACTTGGAGTTAGATTCCAATGTACACTAAATTGAATTCAATATAACATAGACTACATTCTAAACTTAATAGGTACGGGTGTGACATGAATTACTGTACTGTTCCGCTACCTTGTACAAACCGAAATGCCACTGCTTATGTCACTATTTGAATGTGTCTTTGGCTATGGAAAAACACGTAGAGGCTGTGCGCATGAAAACTGATGCAGCACTGTGGTACTGGATAGTACATTATTATCCAGAAAAAGTGTGTATGTGCTTGTGTGTGTCCATGTGCGTGCGTATGTGCACGTCAGTGAATTGTAATGCCTAATGCAGCTGTTAGTCTCATTAACTCCCGGGGCAGGCAGCTGGTTCAGAGCCAGGGGGGGAAAGACCCTTGAGTGAGAGGAGACATAAGGCCCAACACCAGCTCTGGTACCAGTGCAGTCTATGACATCAAGCTCTTCACACCACGGTGCTAGAGTACCCAGTCTATGACATCAAGCTCTCCACACCACGGTGCTAAAGTACCCAGTCTATGACATCAAGCTCTCCACACCACGGTGCTAAAGTACCCAGTCTATGACATCAAGCTCTCCACACCACGGTGCTAAAGTACCCAGTCTATGACATCAAGCTCTCCACACCACGGTGCTAAAGTACCCAGTTTATGACATCAAGCTCTCCACACCACGGTGCTAAAGTACCCAGTCTATGACATCAAGCTCTCCACACCACGGTGCTAAAGTACCCAGTCTATGGGCCAGGAGAGAGATGTGCTGTGTGGAGCCTATCACATGAGGAGAAGGTATAGGCATGAGGGAAATAAATGGAAAAAAGAAGAGAGAAAGGAGAGAGGAGGAGGGTACCAGAGCAAGAGAGTGTGGTAGAGAAAAGAAAGGACAGAGAGAGGTAGACAGAGCTGAAGAGGAGGGAGAGAAAAGAAAGGCCAGAGAGAGGTAGACAGAGCTGAAGAGGAGGGAGAGAAAAGAAAGGCCAGAGAGAGGTAGACAGAGCTGAAGAGGAGGGAGAGAAAAGAAAGGACAGAGAGAGGTAGACAGAGCTGAAGAGGAGGGAGAGAAAAGAAAGGACAGAGAGAGGTAGACAGAGCTGAAGAGGAGGGAGAGAAAAGAAAGGACAGAGAGAGGTAGACAGAGCTGAAGAGGAGGGAGAGAAAAGAAAGGACAGAGAGAGGTAGACAGAGCTGAAGAGGAGGGAGAGAAAAGAAAGGACAGAGAGAGGTAGACAGAGCTGAAGAGGAGGGAGAGAAAAGAAAGGACAGAGAGAGGTAGACAGAGCTAAAGAGGAGGTCGAGTGTAACACAGACGTTAAACACAAACAGATGGGGACAAAGTTGAACTTCAGTGGAAAGTAACAGGCTAAAGGGGAAAGAGGGTGGGGAAGTATGAGGGAGGAGAGGGGGAGACTGGTGAGGATTTTTTTCCTTTCGTTTAGAAAAAAAAGCAACAAGGACCATGCTCTGGAGAGAAAAACACTTTATGTAATGGGCAGGCTGTGATTATTTTTAAACAAGCGAGTAAATTGTTGAAGGACAGTTGCTGAAAAACAACCAGTCTCTTGGTTTCTCTTAACCAACTTTAAAGAATACATTTGAAAATGAATGCCCTGAAAACATCCACAACATCATTGGAAATCCCCTGAGGATGGACTGTGCTCCAGTTGGCTACTGTTTATTACATTTGCGTCTTCATCCGAATCAAGGCTAAATGGCTGTAGTTTCCTCTACTGCAAGTTCACTTCCCCCTCTATTTTACCTCCTTTCTTAACATGATATCTGTTTACCCTTCTGACCTGCATTCATGAATGATAAAATTAAGGACTGATAACAAGGAAGGTGATTTATGAGGCCAACACTGAATGCAGATTTTGAATGTTGCAGCTAGTGAAAGTTTAGGGGAGAGAGAGGACGTTTATGAAGGAAGTTGACCGCACAAGGAAGGAATTTGTGTTGTAAACAAAAGGGCAAACAAGTTTGGCCCCCCGAGAAGTAGGACAAATCCTTCGCTGATGTTAGTAACCTCAACCTAAGATTAAAAAACATGAGCTGGCACACACCCAGAAAAAATAGCTTGTCTGGAGGTGCTGACTAAAGGCGAATAAACTAGAAACTATCAAAATAAAGAAAGTCGCACACTCCATGTATAAACTCCCAGTAATTGAATGGGTATTTACCAACGTTTCGGCATCACTGTACCTTCCTCAGGGTCCTCAACCTAGTCACATAACTATGGCCAACTACACAGTATCTGACAGTGAAGTGTGAGTGATGCTACACTAGAACTGAACATGACAGAGGAGTGCATCTGGGGGTCATATAGTGGAACACCAGCTTTTTAAGACATGCAGAGTCCAGACTCTGGAAGCAGCTCAGTATTACATTAACCATTGAGGCTCATTTAATGTTCTATAATATCTCTACCTAAATGACATTATCCAGAGGAAGTGGTAGGGAGAGGTATGAGTGAGAGTGCAAATTTAGACTCCTGGGGCAGGGGTGGTGCTAATAAGCATCTTCTGGCATCTTCTGACTCTTTACTGGAATCTATCAAAAGAAAAGTGGACGTATGTTTACTCCCACTGAGTGTTTAATGGACCAGTAGAATTACCCTCTTACCTCTCTCCTCTGTCCAATCTCACAAGGCACGAGAGGAACCTGAGTACCACCCAAGTCCTGACAAAATTGGTGGTTTTATTGGTTGTAGTTCATGTAAAATGTATTCACACTCGTTTTAATTTGAGATCCGCTCTCCTTCTATGTCCCTCAATATGGGTTGATGCGTAATGTAAGGTCATATGGGCTGTTGGTAATGTGGTTATAGGTCAAAGGAAATGTCTATGTTTGTATTTTCCTGTTTGGCTCGGTGTCTCTAACCTCATGTGCTCGCCACATAGGTTCTTGCTCTCTGCAATACAATGTGTGTTGTGGTGAGGTGCCCAGTTCCATCTGAACATAACCAGACTTTGTCTGATAAAACATTTACACTTTGGACCAGAATTGTTCAAACTAGAAAACATAATACACTGGATCTGTTTTCACTGACAGACTTCACTGGAGCAAAAGGCAAGTACAACTCCCTTAACTTTCCCAATCACTAGCTGGGCAAGTTGCATTCAGAACACAGAGCTACTATTTCAAAAAGTTCCAATGAATCAACATTAATACAATATCACCATCTTTCAAGCTATGACAAGCACGATGAAATTGAGTCCCTATTTGCTTATTTTCCCCATGTATAACATTTCTACAATATACATCCAATATCAAGATGCAGTTGTACAGTAGCAAGGCTGCAGTACTTCCTACTGCAACTCCCACAAAGCAGATCAATAGCCTTATGATATCCCCTTGCACAGAGGTGGACAAACTACAGCCCATTCAATCAGGCCACTGTTGGATGTTTAAAACTAGATAGAAATTAGAGGTTGACCGATTAATTAGGGCCGATTTCAAGTTTTCATAACAATCGGGATGCCGATTATGGCCGATTACATTGCACTCCATGAGGAGACTGTGTGGCAGGCTGACCACCTGTTACGCAAGTGCAGCAAGGAGCCAAGTTAAGTTGCAAGCTAGCATTAAACTTATCTTATAAAAAACAATACATCTTAACATAATCACTAGTTAACTACACATGGTTGATGATATTACTAGGTTAACTAGCTTGTACTGCATTGCATATGATCAATGCGATGCCTGTTAAAGTTATCATCGAATCACAGCCTACTTCAACTTCACCAAACGGGTGATGGTTTAACAACGCATTCGCGAAAAAAGCACTGTCGTTGCACCAATGTACCTAACCACAAACATCTATACCTTTCTTAACATCAATACACAAGTATATATTTCTTTAAACCTGCATATTTGGTTAAAAGAAATTAATGTTAGCAGGCAATATTAACTAGGGAAATTGTGTCACTCCTCTTGCGTTCTGTGCAAGCAGAGTCAGGGTATATGCAGCAGTTTGGGCCGTCTGGCTTGTTGCGAACTATGTGAAGAACATTCTTCCTAACAAAGACTAATTAATTTGCCAGAATTTGACATACAGTGCCTTGCGAATGTATTCGGCCCCCTTGAACTTTGCGACATTTCAGGCTTCAAACATAAAGATATAAACTTCTTCACAGCAGTATCTCGGACCTGCCTGGTGTGTTCCTTGTTCTTCATGATGCTCTCTGCGCTTTTAACGGACCTCTGAGACTATCACAGTGCAGGTGCATTTATACGGAGACTTGATTACACACAGGTGGATTGTATTTATCATCATTAGTAATTTAGGTCAACATTGGATCATTCAGAGATCCTCACTGAACTTCTGGAGAGAGTTTGCTGCACTGAAAGTAAAGGGGCTGAATAATTTTGCACGCCCAATTTTTCAGTTTTTGATTTGTTAAAAAAGTTTGAAATATCCAATAAATGTCGTTCCACTTCATGATTGTGTCCCACTTGTTGTTGATTCTTCACAAAAAAATACAGTTTTATATCTTTATGTTTGAAGCCTGAAATGTGGCAAAAGGTCGCAAAGTTCAAGGGGACCGAATACTTTCGCAAGGCACTGTAATTATGACATTACATTGAAGGTTGTGCAATGTAACAGCAATATTTAGACTTAGGGATGTCACCGTTCGATAAAATACGTAAAGGCTCCGTATTTCACTGAAAGAATAAACGTTTTGTTTTCGAAATGATAGTTTCCAGATTTGACCATAATGACTTAAGGCTCGTATTTCAGTGTTTATTATTGATATTTGATAGAGCAGTCTGTCTGAGTGGTGGTAGGCAGCAGCAGGCTCGTAAGCATTCATTCAAACAGCACTTTCCTGCGTTTGCCAGCAGCTCTTCGCAATGCTTGAAGCACAGCACTGTTTGTGACTTCAAGTCTATCAACTCCCGAGATTAGGCTGGCAATACTATAGTGCCTATAAGAACATCCAATAGTCAAAGGTAAATTAAATACAAATGGTAGAGAGAGAAATAGTCATAATTCCTACAACCTAAAACATCTTAACTGGGAATATTGAAGACTCATGCTAAAAGGAACCACCAGTTCTCATGTTCTGAGCAAGGAACTGAAACATTAGCTTTCTTACATGGCACATATTACACTTTTACTTTCTTCTCCAACACTGTTTTTTTGCATTATTTAAACCAAATTGAACATGTTTCATTTTTTATTTGAGGCTAAATTGATTTAATTTATATTAAGTTACAAATAAAAGTTCATTCAAGTATTGTTGTAATTGTCATTATTACAAATATATATTTAAAAATAATAATAATATTAAAAAATCTAATAATAATAATAATAATAATAATAATAATAATAAAATTAAAAGAATACAAGAAATGGTCTGATAAATCGGTGTCGGCCTTTTCTTGTCCTCTAATAAATCGGTATCGGCGTTGAAAAATCAGAAATGGTCGACCTCTAATAGAAATTATAATGGGCCTATATATTTTTGAATAACTGCCATCTTTCTGGCCCACAAATTAATTTGGACAAACAAATCGGTAAAAAACATGTTTATTCTGTACGGCCCACTGTTGAATTTCTAAATCCCGATGTGGCCCTCGAGACCAAAAGTTTGACCACCCCTGCAGGTATTGTTATCATGGCTGAGCAGCTCCTTCAGCTGTCCCCAGCCATCGATGGCAACCCACCGGGCAAGGACAACGGGTGCTGTGTCCATGGAGCCCCATGAGGTCATGGGTCAAGGCCTGCCCAGGCCATTACACTGGAACTTCCCTTCTATTACAACTTCACAGGCCATGGCCCAAATGGCATCCTATTCCTTTCAAATTGCATTACTGTTGGGCCCTGACCAAAAGTAGTCTACATATTATAGAGAGTATGGTGCCATTTGGGACACATCCCGTCTTTGGGACTGTGTGAAACACCCCCAACGGAACACACAAAATGGAAGCTGATAATGTGTATGAGCGACCTACTAGTGTCACTTCCACTAGCAATATTGTACTACTTGAAAACATTTCACACACTATCACTTCCCACAAGAAGAATATCATAAACACTATTAAATGTATGCACAAAGGGAGTGCGGTAATGCCTCCCTCTAACAGACTATTTCAGGATATCTTAATGAGTCTTCACTTTGCCGTAATCGCTTAACTGTTGAGACAGTCGCATTCAAAGACTTTTGTCTTACATTTGAAGCTATGCCTTGTAATGACTGGGAATTTACAATCTTGTTATAATGTCATGCATTATACAGTTAGATATCACTTGAGTAAGATGGATGTTAGTAAGCTGATATCTATGTTAATAACGTCTGGTTAATCATGACAGGTGAATGACCACAGTGATAAAATGGAGAGCTTTTTTCTCCTATAAAACAACAATTAACCTTGTGTAAAAATGCACAAACTCTACACAAGGCTGTGTTAATCATTGTCTTATTCACAAAAATTACTTCGAAAAGTGTTTTGACTGATTTTAATGTCGTAACCTTAGGAAAGAGAGGATGTGATGATTACTCCCTTTCCTGCTGCCACGGGATTTCCATTAGGTCGGAAATATAATCATGTTCAGCATTATGCCAAGATCCCTTTAAGAACAGGGAGGGAAGACGACCCAGAGAGAGAGGCCTAGTGAGAGACGAGGAGTAGTGGGGGGTGAGACAGGAGAATATCAAAGTGGACATAATAGTGAACCTGAAAACCTAATCCACCTGGTGTGTGGAATCATTGTCATGGTCAGAAAAACAGACAGTTGATCCTCTCTGGAGAATTGTCCAAGCCTCCAAAACAAGAGAACATGTCAAAGCCTTTATGTAGACTAGGAAAGTGACAACATAAAAATGATGTTTACAGTTTTTAGAATAAGAAGTGTGTGTGTACACCCAGAAGCAGTTTCTCAACAGAAATACTGCATAAACACTGCTATGGCTGCTTCTACTTGAATTCCTCACTACTGTTACATGGGTATGACTTGCAGGATGTGATGATGATGGAGAATGTTTTATATAGCTGGTCTGTTGTGACACTTGAACAGTTGGGGTTAGAGTGCTGTGACCCTTGTTTAGGGTGCTGTTGGTCCAGTTGTTACCAAGTACCTCTGTCAGACAGAAATAAAGACCTCAGCTATAGAACGCTTGGTCATAGCCCATAACACCCAGCTGCTAACTAAGAATAACATGATTACCAGATGGTATCTCCATTTTTAGTGCAATGGAAAAATCCCTGGCAACCTCAGTCCAGAATACATACATAGTGGAGTGCCACAAGATACTTTTCAGTGAATTGTGAGGTATAAACCCAATGCTACTGTCGCAGTATTGTACTAAACAAAACTCCCAAACTACCTTAGGGTACTATACCTGTAAATGTTAGGTAGATACACAAGTTTTATTCTGAAACTGGAAGTATGTGTGAGTTGTAGTTGTCTAAAAGATATTGGATAAACATTGCACTGCTCTCTGGGAAAACATGTTTCTTTCTCAACATGTGAGCAACATAGGCTACATTCTTCCTGATAACACGGGGGACTTTTCATTCTGTAAACCCCTCCATAAAAAGGTTAACTGAGGGAATTTACAATTCATCACTGATGGCATTCATTTTTCCAAATGAACACACACCCCTGCTTTTGAAAGAAATCAAAGGAATCCCTATTTTTAATAATTTAATTAAACTACTTAAGTAACCTGAGAGGAACTACGTTTGATCACTTTGGCCATAATAGTAGAAAAGTGGAATCTGCCATTTTAGAAGACACTGAGGGGTCAGTGGAGCATTGGGATACTGTTTGTTCTGCTTGACCTTGTCCCTGAGCACTCCAGGGGAGTACACCGACACAATGGACCAGGTGTCAAATAGAGAGAACCCAGCTCACAACATCACGTTTATGGAACATCGATAAAATGTTTCTAACACATATTCACCATGTTAAATGCATGTTACAGTATAGTCTGAAGACAAGGAGGGAGACTGTTAAAGTACTTACTGTTTAAGAAGGTGGTTGGTGCTTGTTGGCCGTCAAACTTCAACTCTAGCAGGCTGCTGGTGTGGCCGTCATGTCGAAGCCATAGAGCCACGCCCAGGACCACACCTCCTGCGAGCTGGACAAAAGAGAGGGAATGAGAAGATTGAAAGAGTTAGACACATGCACTCACATAGAAGAACCAACATTAATTTGCCTTGCAAAATTCACTTGGAAGTCTTATTTTGTTAGGTGTAGCGAATAGAACATCAGTGTTGTCCATGTTCTTAGCAGACTGAACATCGTCACTTCCACCACCCTCTTCTCTAAAGCAACAGCGTCTCTGGCTAATCTTGATGCCAAAGTAGGAGTCAATAGTGGAATCCCTGTGACTCCATGCTTTACCAAAACTGACAACTTTTATACAGCCCAGGTTTCTATTTCAGCAGTGTCTGGTTTCTCCCTGAATTTGGATTAACAGTTAACAGTCTTTTCTATCATAGCCTCCATTTTGGCTCCAAGAATGGGGGATATGTTGGCCCCCTGTCAGGTGCCTCTCCAGAAACTGCACAGAGCTGAACATTGGAGTACAGAAGAAGTGGGGAAAGTGAGGCCTTATTCAAATAGTCATTTCTGCATACATGTTTGATTCTACTCAGCAGTATAGCAGCTGGGGATCTGCATACATTTCTGCATACATGTTTGATTCTACTCAGCAGTATAGCAGCTGGGGATCTGCATACATTTCTGCATACATGTTTGATTCTACTCAGCAGTATAGCAGCTGGGGATCTGCATACATTTCTGCATACATGTTTGATTCTATTCAGCAGTATAGCAGCTGGGGATCTGCATACATTTCTGCATACATGTTTGATTATATTCAGCAGTATAGCAGCTGGGGATCTGCATACATTTCTGCATACATGTTTGATTCTATTCAGCAGTATAGCAGCTGGGGATCTGCATACATTTCTGCATACATGTTTGATTCTATTCAGCAGTATAGCAGCTGGGGATCTGCATACATTTCTGCATACATGTTTGATTCTATTCAGCAGTATAGCAGCTGGGGATCTGCATACATTTCTGCATACATTTTTGATTATATTCAGCAGTATAGCAGCTGGGGATCTGCATACATTTCTGCATACATTTTTGATTCTATTCAGCAGTATAGCAGCTGGGGTTCGCCAAGAGTAGATTGGTGTTGACAGATCTTTACGGTTGCTATTAGGATGGGGAGCGTTGGTTTTAGGTAATTCATCTACACAGCACCGCTTCTGCCGCAGTCCCAACAAACACAGGCAGCACAACTCTGACTAACGATTGTCCAGACAAGTGGAGGAAAAAGGAGGCTCTGCTCATATATGTAATATATCTAACCCATATCTTCCTAGCAGGAATATGTTAAGACTTAACCTAAGTTAGCTGTATAATAATCATGATCCCTCTGGTTGAGTTCATTCATGGAGACTATCAGAAATTCTGCCTGAAAATAGCCTCCCCTACCCAGCCTCTCTGCTCTTCTCTCCTCCACATCTCCCTCAGCAAGGTCCATTCCACCGCTGAGGCTCGCTGCTGCCTGGCAACAATATCAACACTGCAGCCTGCCAAAGGGTGAGGCTCCTGAACAGTTGCATTCTGGAGCAGCCAAGAGAGACATCTGAACAGTTGTCTCTCTTGGGATTTCTGTAATTTGGACATGAATATACTGTATCTAGTACTTGAGAGACACACAGACCCCGAGACACACATAAATTACATTAATATGATCCTGTATCATACAATGTTTAATATAAACTTGTTATTAACTTTTTTTCTTTTCACAAATGGAAAGAGTCCATACTTATTTCCAAATTCTATACTGAGGCCTAATGGTTCCATAAAATATAAAGCTAAATTCAAATTCCTTAGGTGTTGCTAGGGAAAGAAATATGAATAAGAACAGTGGACAGAAATGAAGTCCAGTGACTGGGAAGGCATGCCAGTTCTCTGCAGCCTTATTGTCACCCTCCTCTTTCGGGTGTCTTCCCTCACTCCTGTCAGCTGTTCACAGTATGGGCAAAGGGCTGCTCTGATGTCTACTGTAGACACAGTATGATTGCCCTCCCTCCCCCCACCTCCTCAATAAGTCAGGTTTCCCCTGCCTTTCCAACATGCTGGCCTGAGAGTAACCTGCAGAGACAGGTGGCTGCATGGGGAAAATAACAGAGGTAGCATGTGTCAGTGCACAGTCATTTGTTTGCTTCCACACCAGGGGGTCTCATTGAAGAAGGGAACTTCAGACTCCTTTTCCTATCTGGACACAAAAGCTATAGTCCACTGTGTTTGATTCTGGACACAAAAGCTATAGTCCACTGTGTTTGATTCTCTGTGTGGTTTTTGGGGCAAGATTCAACTGTAGGATGGTAAAAACGTTTGGAACGTATTTCATGGTTCTATCCCAAGTACAGTGCTTCTTTCAATTGCCTCATTCCATCCATGTACTGATCAAGCACAGATCTACGTAGAGTTGGCTTTATAGGCTACAAAAAAGATGTTGCCACAGACAACAGTCACTATTCCAATAACATAATTATTAGGTAACAAAAAGTTTATACAATATTGTTACTATAGTAATTACAATGATATGACACAGGTGTGAGCATTCACATCCAATCCATGATTATTTATATTATCAAAGTGGTACGAGGCCAACCAAGTGACATGCAAGTGAGTCTTGTGAAACTCTCAGGGAGACCAACCAACCATATTATTATATTAACCCAATCCAATGAACTTAATCATGTCATTTCCATGCTAGCTAAAAGGTTAAATTCACAGAAGAAAATAACAATACTCCAAAACAGCTACTATCTTCAAGTACACATCATGAACTGCTTATCTCATTTCCCTCAACTCTTGCCTGGGAAAGAGCATTTTCAGCATGTTCACCGAGTTCGAGAAATAAATGTATCACTTATCTGTGTGAGAAAGTCCAGTACATGTTCTTCCTGTACTATGACCGGCAAACACAACATAGTATACCTCAGTGCCAGAACCCCACTGTGTTTCCCCTTTGCTGTATTAGAACTGTATCCTGATACTACAGAACTACATGCCTTGCTGCTATCTGTCTGGGACCAGATACCATACCACCATACCTCCCTAGCACCTCAGCTCTTTTTACTGCAGTCTAGTGAGAGGGCTATTTCTGCTACATGCCTTGCTGCTATCTGTCTGGGACCAGATACCATACCACCATACCTCAGCTCTTTTTACTGCAGTCTAGTGAGAGGGCTATTTCTGCTACATGCCTTGTATGCAGGGGGTTGTAAAATGCTTGGCACACTGGTGCTGCTGATGGGAATGGCTCAAATGTAGATCCTGTAAACCACGGGTCAGCCACCGGCCCCTTTCCACTCAACTCTGATTTATGTTCTGAGAGGCCCATGAGTCTTGTCCTTCGAATGCAGGTGTACAAGAGGACACTGACTGACATTGTTTAAATCAGAATTGTATTTGGTACATCTCAATGACTTGGTGTCCCGGCTCAAAAGGCAATCCACAGGAATGAACAAAGTGATTGAAAGGTTTTCATGTGAAAGGATGTGTAAACTAAAGGTAATTAAACAGATCTGTATTTTTTTGCAAGCTTGTTCTTGAAGTGATTTGCCACCTGTTCCAACATATGCAAAACGGCATGGGTAGCAACCCTTAATCAAATGTTTTTGGGGGAAGGCTTTTAGTTTAATTCACAATGACAGCGTTTGGATGAATTATCCTTGAGAGAAAAGAGAATGGATGATATGCATTTCCCGTCTAATGGATATGGTGATTGAGCAAGCAAAAGACCCTGACACATCAATCCATGCAACCACTTAAGCAATCATGAATCTTAAAATGAGTATCTCTCAGTCTCCACAGATGACTGCTATGCCACACCCCAGTCCCTACTATAATTCATCCTTTCCAACCTTCTTCATGACTGAGCCAAGGCTCACAATGAATTTCACTCCCACATTACAACCAACATGAACAAGTGTGGGTCTTGGCACAGTCAATGATTTCTCAAGTTCAGTGCCCTCACCTAATCTGGGGTCACCTAAAGTAGCCTAGGGGATGTGCTTACGACAACAGTCCAGAGGTCTACCAATACATGTCCTATCGGGTTGTTGTGGTTCTATACACGCTCTTAAGAATACCTCTGCCTAATCATCAATCAATAACATATCCCTAAAATAAAAATATACATCTCAAGACAGAAGAATATGGAATGAGCTGCAACAAACACTCAAACTGGACAGTTTTATCTTCATTCAAAGACTCAATCATGGACACTCTTAATGACAGTTGTGGCTGCTTTGAGTGATGTATTGTCGTCTCTACCTTCTTGCCATTTGTGCTGTTGTCTGTGCCCAATAATGTTTGTACCCTGTTTTGTGCTGCTGCCATGTTGTTGTCATGTCGTGTTGCTACCACGCTGTGTTGTCATGTGTTGCTGCCATACTAGGTTGTTGTCTTAGTTCTCTCTTTATGTAGTGTTGTCTCTCTTGTCATGATGTGTGTTTTGTCCTATATCTTATTTATTTTTAATCCCAGCTCCCGTCCCCGCAGGAGGCGTTTTGCCTTTTGGTAGGCCTTCATTGTAAATAAGGATTTGTTCTTAGCTGGCTTGCCAGGGACATAAAAAGACCAAGGAACATTTCACTTCCACTAATGAAAGGATGGTGTGACAATCTGTTGGGTTTTGAAAAGACTGCATAAATGTTTGTGGTCTTTTAATCAAAGTTTCTCTCCATCCCAATGAGTCATCCATAATTAAAAGATGTACCCAATGAATCACAGAGGCAACGGCATTTCAGGGGATTTACACTTCACAATGATTAACGGGCCTATTTTAATAACATAAATTCCAGAATTTAATCAAGTTCATTGGAGGCAAAAACACCACTGAAAATGATGGGTGTATGTATGAGATTACCGAGGGACAACTTCGAGGTATTCCAATCTAAACAATGACTGAAATGTGATTTGTAGTCGAAAACGGACCACAATCTATGTACTGGAATACACACTATGTTCTTATTTCCTGCACAGTCATATTCCGGTCAATCATATCCTGCACTCGGTTATTATTTATATAATTATTTACTTTATAGTCAGCAACATCATTTCGAATCTTCACATATCATGACGGTCTGTTCCCGATGCGGTCACTAAAATATGGCTGCTCTTGTACAGCTATTCGTAATAAATAAGAACGCACCTCATATCGCCATATGGCAGCATAGGCTACGAGTCTAGGTCTATTTAAAAACAAAACTCTATTTTTATTTTAATAAAAATAAGACAATAAATAAAACAATAAACAAAACAACTATAAATAAAACTACTACATCGGCATCTGCAGGCCTATTTGTGTGAGGTTTTCCCCAGATCGTATACCTATTTGTGTGAGGTTTTCCCCAGATCGTATACCTATTTGGCAACAACAACAAAGAACAAATAAATCTATTTTTAATAAAACTATTTTTAGCAGGAAGAGGGGGAGGTTACTGCCCCAATAGACAAGCAACCAATTGCTTGGCCAGTTAAAAGTCTATATTACAACAAAAAAAGTCTCACCCAGAAGATGAAGTTGAAGAAGAAAAGCATGTATTTGATACATTTAGTGCAGCCTTCGACTCCCATGGTTGAAGTACTCAGATCCCTTTCGGTGGTGAGGCAACGGGCAAGAGACACAAGGCCAGGCGTTTGTAAAATGAAAATAATCCGATGGATACTGTCGAGTTCGACGCAAATGGGCAACACCCAAGTACTCCCCGCCCCTTAAAAACTAGGTGGAGGAGGAAGAGACTCACACTGCTTGCCAACAAGATATGTAGGGTCCGCAATCCTTTCGCGTGACCCCGCCTCAGTTTCTTTATTGAGCCTCTCTCCTTGCACAAATCGAACAATATGGTTGTACAACGGTGCCACCTACAGAGAAAGTAGGGCATGGCACTTTAGGAGAATATACCTATTGGGCCAGTGGGTGAGTGGGGCCGATATTATACAATCATTGTTAGGCCTATTACAAGACCCTGAGTGTGCATAGAGTCGACTTTTTTATTCCATAAATGTATCTGTGACTGGGGCTCCAGGTAGCATGGCATCAAACTGTTGGGGTCTGTGTTGTGCTCAGCTTTTCATGTTAGTAGGCTAGCTAGTAAGGTGTAGCTACTCACTTTGGTCTATAGAGAGGCTACAGGCCGCTGTATCATATGGAGTGATATTGTTATTGACATCCTGACAGGACAGGTTAGCTCTGAGATGGAGGTGGAAGCTCAATTACTGAGACCTTTGTAGTGCATGCATTTTTCATGGCTCATTCAAAGACCCAAATAGAGTCTTTACATTTGAATAGCCATTTGAAGTTGGAAGTCTTCCAGAATAGGGTAATTCAACAATTGTGATTCTATGAGAAGCTATACCTCACAGTCACACCACATCTCTAGAAATCACCACCGAATATATAGAGGATATAGAGTGCAGATCTAGTATGGAAGTATTTCAGCATACTATAGGCACAAGCTATTTGAATATACAGTATGTTATAAAGACACAATGACAACAAAGATTAGAAGAAATTTAGTAATACAAGCTTAGATTTGGGGATAGAGTAAGGCAGTCACACTAGCTCATAGTCATTTATAAATGACTATTTCGGTATATTGAAATGATAATTGAACAGCAGGGAATCTTCCAGATTGTGCTGTTTTGTGTCCACTGGGTGTCAGCGCTTTACTATATCTTCATTTTAATGGATTCGTGTTTTCTACCATTTTTTACTGTACCTTTCATGAATCATGTATGAAGAGGATAGCTGGGCATACTATATGCAACACTCTTCAAGTTGTCTGTTTGTGGGTCATAGTTGCAACCTTAATGGTCCTGGGGATATGGTAATGACTGCTCCATCAATCAGTAGTCATTTTAATGGCCGGTAACAATATCTCTTTAGCCTAATCTATTCAGGGATCAGGGATCATCAACCAGATTAAACTGCGGGACGATTTTTTTTTTTGAGTGATTGTTCGGGGGGACGGAACATAATTTTCAGACTGCAAATTGACCACAAGAAGCTCAAACAGATATAATATTTGACTAAAACACAATCATTTCAAACCTTGCTTACATTTGTTTGTATACAATCACATGTCTCTCTGTTATGCGTCGGTTTACTTGGGAACAGATTTTCACATATTTAAATCACTTGGAGATGATTTCCTGGTGTTTTTACAGTCTTTTCTGTCCAACACTAAAAAAAATAAACATTTACAAAAATGTTAACTGTTGTAGGCTCAGAAAATTTTAGGGGCCAAATAAAACCACCCTTGGGCCAAGACAATAGATGAGTCCAGTCTAAGATCACATCACTGATCTGGAGAATCCTGATGTTGCTAAGGTAATGGATTCTGTCTGTAAGCTAATAAACTCATATGATCTTGAAAGCTGTTTTAACACACACGATTGAATGGGCACAACTGAAATGACCCGTAATAGTTTTTCCACAACAGGGCTGTACTGCATAATATACATACTTCTCTCCACATAAGTACTTTTTCCACATAACTATGCTATGTATACGTACCAACAGTACAGGCTGGTGGTTGCGGTGTAATGGTATTGGGAATATTTTCCTGCACACATTAGGTCCCTTGATACCAATTTAGCAACGTTTCCATGCCCCAAAGTATTCAGGCTGTTCTGGAGGGAAACGGGGTCCGACCCGGTACTAGAGGGGTGTACCTAAAATACTGGCAACTAAATGTATATGAGTGTACTATTTATAAGTATGTATAATATGTATAAGTAGCTTATATATACAGTACTAGTCAAATGTTTGGACACACCTACTCATTCAAGTTTTTTATTTATTTTGACTATATTCTACATTGTAGAATAATAGTGCAGACATCAAAGCAGGAGGAATGCGGAATGTTTTTTCAACAATCTTGAAGGAGTTCCGACATGTGCTGAGCACTTTTTGGCTGCTTTTCTTTCACTCTGCAGTCCAACTCATACCAAACTATCTCAATTGGGTTGAGGTCCGGTGATTGTGGAGGCCAGGTCATACGATGCAGCACTCCATAACACTCCTTCTTGGTCAAATAGCCCTTACACAGCCTGGAGTTGTGTTGGGAAATTGTCCTGTTGAAAAACAAATAGTGATAGTCCCACTAAGCTCAAACCAGATGGGATGGCGTATCGCTGCAGAATGCTGTGGTAGCTATGCTAGTTAAGTGTGCCTTGAATTCTAAATAAATCCCTGACAGTGTCACCAGCAAAGCACCCCCACACCATCAAACCTCCTCCTCCATGCTTTACGGTGGGAACCACACATGCAGAGATCATCCATTCACCTACTCTGCGTCTCCCAAAGACACAGCAGTTGAAAAAATGTATATATAATACGATTTCCCCCGGTCTAATGTCCATTGCTCGTGTTTCTTGGCCAAAGCAAGTCTCGTCTTCTTATTGGTGTCCTTTAGTAGTGGTTTCTTTGCAGTCAATTCACACAGTCTCCATTGAATAGCTGATGTTGAGATGTGTCTGTTACTTGAACTCTGTGAAGCATCTTTTTGGGCTGCAATTTCTGAGGCTGGTAACTCTAATGAACTTATCAAATGCAGCAGAGGTAAGTCTGGGTCTTCCTTTCCCGTGGATGTCCTCATGAGAGCCAGTTTCATCATAGCGCTTGATGGGTTTTGCGACTGCACTTGAAGTAACTTTCAAAGTTCTTCAAATTTTCCCGATTGATTGACCTCCATGTCCATGTAATGATGGACTGTAATTTCTCTTTGCTTATTTGAGCTGTTCTTGTCATAATATGTACTTGGTCTTTTGCCAAATAGGGCAATGGCGAATTTGGGAGAGAGTGAGATGAGAGAGATGTTGTGCAAGTGTGTTCTGCTCAACGGTCCAGAGCTTCAGGCGACGGTCCCCGGTCCAGAGCTTCAGGCGACGGTCCCCGGTCCAGAGCTTCAGGCGACGGTCCCCGGACCAGATCTTCAGGCGACGGTCCCCGGTCCAGAGCTTCAGGCGACATTTCACGGGTTCGGAACATCCGGCGACGGTCAATGGTCCGGAACCTCCGGATACATGGCCGGAGCCTTCCCCTGCGCTGATGCCCAGTCTAAGCACGGCGTCCAGTCCAGCTCCAAGGCCAGAGTCTTCTTCTGCGTTGGTGCCCAGTCCAGGCATAGCGTCCAGTCTCACTGCATGGCGGGAGACTTCCCCTGGGCCGATGCCCAGTCCAGGAAACGCGTCCGGTCCAGCTCCATGGCCAGAGCCTTCTCCTGCGCCGGTGCTCAGTCCAGATACTGCGTCCAGTCCTGCTCCATGGCGGGAGCCTTTCTCTGCACTGATGTCCAGTCCAGCTCTGGTGTCTAGTCCCGCTCCATGACAGGAGCCTTCCTTGATACCGAGGTCCAGTCCAGGCACAGTGTTCAGCCCGGGTCCATGGCTGGATCCATGGGATGAGCGGGTCCTTCGGCCCGCACCGGAGCCGCCACCAAAGATGGTGGATCCGCGAGCTGAGCGGGTTCTTCGTCCCGCACCAGAGCCGCCCCCGATGCTGGCGGATCCACGGGATGAGTGGGTTCTTCGTCTTGCACCAGAGCCGCCACCGATGCTGGCGGATCCGCGACCTGAGTGGGGGCTACGACCTGCACCAGAGCCGCCACTGACACTAATCACCCCCCCCTACCCTCCCCATTTGTTTCAGGTTTGGGGGTACTGTCACGCCTTGACCATAGAGAGCCTTTGTTTTTCTGTGGTATAGTAGGTCAGGGTGTGACTCTGGGGTTTTCTAGTTATTATTTTCTATGTGGGGTTCTAGTTTAGTTTTTCTATGTTGGTGTTTGGTATGATTCCCAATTAGAGGCAGCTGGCTATCGTTGTCTCTAATTGGGGATCATATTTAAGTAGCATTTTTTTCAACCTGTGCTTTATGGGATATTGTTTTGAGTTAGTACACGTAGCACCTCTGTAGTCACGGTTCGTTGTTTGTTTCATTCATTCTTTGTTTTGTGCGTTTCAATGAAATAATATGTGGAAACCATATCACGCTGCAGCTTGGTCCGATAATTATTTCAGCGAACGTGACAATGATTCCATATGTGTTATTTCACATTTTTGATGTCTTCACTATTATTCTACAATGTAGAAAATAGTAAAAATAAAGAAAAACCCTTGAATGAGTAGGTGTGTCCAAACTTTTGAATGGTACTGTATATCTACACTACCTTTCAAAAGTTTGGGGTCACATAGAAATGTCCTTGTTTTTGAAAGAAAAGCACATTTTTTGTCCATTAAAATAACATAGAATTGATCAGAAATACAGTGTAGACATTGTTAATGTTCTAAATGACTATTGTAGCTGGAAATGGCAGATTTTTTATGGAATATCTACAGTACATAGGCATAGAGGATCATTTTCTTTAAAAAACAAGAACATTTCTAAGTGACCCAAAACTTTTGAATGGTAGTGTACATACAGTGGGGCAAAAAGTATTTAGTCAGCCACCAATTGTGCAAGTTCTCTCACTTAAAAAGATGAGAGGCCTGTAATTTTCATCATAGGTAAACTTCAACTATGACAGACAAAATGAGAGAAAAAAAATCCAGAAAATCACATTGTAGGATTTTTAATGAATTTATTTGCAAATTATGGTGGAGAATAAGTATTTGGTCACCTACAAACAAGCAAGATTTTTGGCTCTCACAGACCTATAACTTCTTCTTTAAGAGACTCCTCTGTCCTCCACTCGTTACCTGTATTAATGGCAACTGTTTGAACTTGTTATCAGTATAAAAGACACCTGTCCACAACCTCAAACAGTCAAACTCCAAACTCCACTATGGCCAAGACCAAAGAGCTGTCAAAGGACACCAGAAACAAAATTGTAGACCTGCACCAGGCTGGGAAGACTGAATCTGCAATAGGTAAGCAGTTTGGTTTGAAGAAATCAACTGTAGGAGCAATTATTAGGAAATGGAAGACATACAAGACCACTGATAATCTCCCTCGATCTGGGGCTCCACGCAAGATCTCACCCCGTGGGGTCAAAATGATCACAAGAAAGGTGAGCAAAAATCCCAGAACCACATGGGGGGACCTAGTGAATGACCTGCAGAGAGCTGGGACCAAAGTAACAAAGCCTACCATCAGTAACACACTACGCCGTCAGGGACTCAAATCCTGCAGTGTCCAGGCCCGTCTGAAGTTTGCTAGAGAGCATTTGAAGAAGATGTCATATGGTCAGATTAAACCAAAATAGAACTTTTTGGTAAAAACTCAACTCGTCGTGTTTGGAGGACAAAGAATGCTGAGTTGCATCCAAAGAACACCATACCTACTGTGAAGCATGGGGGAGAAAACATCATGCTTTGGGGCTGTTTTTCTGCAAAGGGACCGGGACGACTGATCCGTGTAAAGGAAAGAATGAATGGGGCCATGTATTGTGAGTGAAAACCTCCTTCCATCAGCAAGGGCATTGAAGAGGAAACGTGGCTGGGTCTTTCAGCATGACAATGATCCCAAACACACCGCCCGGGAAACGAAGGAGTGGCTTCGTAAGAAGCATTTCAAGGTTCTGGAGTGGCCTAGCCAGTCTCCAGGTCTCAACCCCATAGAAAATCTTTGAAGGGTTGAAAGTCTGTGTTGCCCAGCAACAGCCCCAAAACATCACTGCTCTAGAGGAGATCTGCATGGAGGAATGGGCCAAAATACCAGCAACAGTGTGTGAAAACCTTGTGAAGACTTACAGAAAACGTTTGACCTCTGTCATTGCCAACAAAGGGTATATAACAAAGTATTGAGAAACTTTAGTTATTGACCAAATACTTATTTTCCACCATAATTTGCAAATAAATTCATAAAAAATCATACAATGTGATTTTCTCGATTTTGTTTCTTCTAATTTTGTCTGTCATAGTTGAAGTTTACCTATGATGAAAATTACAGGCCTCTCTCATCTTTTTAAGTGGGAGAACTTGCACAATTGGTGGCTGACTAAATACTTTTTTGCCCCACTGTATATATATATATATATATATATATATATGGAGCCCTAACTGTTACAAATAGTAACTTGACTCAACTTCATGCTCAAAATAAGGGTGTTGTCATGTAGGTGATTCACCTGTGTGGAAGCCAGTATGTGACCTGTCCATGGTGCTGACAGAGCCCAAACAGCTGTCCGCAACACACGCCTCATCAATTTAGCTGCATTTACCTGTGCATCCTTAGTTAATACAGAAAATGTACAGTAATTGACAAGAATCGATGTTGATCTCCCTGTAGCATTCCTGCATCTGGGATCAAGGAGGAGAAAGAATAGAAAGAAAGAAAAGGGACTAGGAAGTGCAAGAGTCTTGTCTCAAAGACAGTGGGAGGGGTATGATGAGAGAGGGAGAGAGAGAGAGGAGGAGAGAGGGAGGGGGTGTGAGGAGTGTGCACTCAGAGAGACTGGTGCTGTCCTTTCAGCACCACAACCCTCATCTTTCGTTGAATGCAACAAGGGGTGTACGTTTCTCTAATTAAAAGACGGCGTGGATTTGGAACTAGGTTTTCATTATATGGAGTCATAGCCTACACACATTTTTCATCAACGCTTTTCGGAGGGGTGTTCATCTTTGGTTTTGTGATGTAGCTTTGTGATGTGGTTTTGTGATGTAACCATGAACATTTAGATTTTTCCCCATCCTGTTTCTGGGGCAGGCACAGTCTGTTTCTTGCTTTAGCCTACCTTGCAACTATATTAAACATCCGTTGAGGCATTGCGTTCTTTTGTATTATTAAAAGTTGGGATCTATCTGAATGATTGAGTGGAGCCTGTGCTTTTTTGCAGGCTGAATAAAAGAAGTCGGGAAGAAATCTGCCTTCTCTTTTGCTCTTTCATCTCGAGTTCATGTGTCGGCCAGATCTCACTGCGTTGCCTCGCACATATTTTGCAATATAATGTCTGGAACCTGCTCGAGACATGCCTAAGCGACGCAATGGGACAAGGCGACGAGAACGATCGTATTGTGATTAACGTGGGAGGTATCAGACACCAAACCTACCGTAGCACCCTTCGTACATTACCGGGCACCCGGTTAGCTTGGCTCGCCGAGCCCGATGCCCACAGTCACTTTGACTACGATCCCAAGATTGAGGAATTTTTCTTTGACCGGCACCCGGGGGTGTTTGCCCACATCCTCAATTACTATAGGACCGGGAAGTTGCACTGCCCTGCAGATGTTTGCGGCCCGTTGTACGAGGAGGAGTTGGCATTTTGGGGTATCGATGAGACTGACGTGGAACCATGTTGTTGGATGACTTATCGGCAACATAGAGAGGCCGAGGAGGCATTGGATAGTTTTGGGGGTGGCCCCCCCGAGAATTCAGAGGAGGATGGGGATGAGGAAACGCTGGGAATGATCAATAGGTTGGCTCTTGATGGACCAGATGCCAAATCTGGGGGGCATTGGCGACGTTGGCAGCGGTTGCTTTGGGCACTCTTCGAGGATCCCTATTCATCTAAATATGCAAGGGTAAGTAAGAGTTGGAATCAGTCATCTTGAGTCAATAAAAGTTTAGATAGGCCTACTAATGGCCTGAAAAAAACTATGCTTTACAATCTCTCTCTCTCTCCATGCCCGTGCGCTCGTACATGTGTGTGTGTGGGCTCGTGAAAATTAATTGGGATTTTAAGCTTAAAGTTGAAATCTGAAGTTGGCACATACATTTTTACACTTTTCAATTAATTACATATACACATTGATTATTGAATAATATAACTTACAAATTCCTGATTAGCTTAGTTCAACTGTTGTAGCCCATCAGAACCCAAAATATAAGCTTGTTTTACTTAATTGTTAAACAAGTCAATTGTAAACAAACACTGTATTGCCTCTAAAATGTTGATATCACGAATGGTCAAAACTTGCATCCATAGCCCTGTCTGTGAATTTGAAAGTGGTTACATTTCTCCAGCCCCATCTCTCAGCTGTTTACCAGAACAGTGGTGGGGTAAAGGTTTTGTTATTGTTTGAACAACAGATTTCCCCTTTAATGGGTCCAGCGTCGCACACAAAAGTGATGATGCACTGCGCTCACTCTCTGAGATGTGCATTCTGGGCGTCTTGTCGCATGGATCGACTGCCGCCTGTCCTGCAGTTCAGCTGTGCAACATGCAACCACCCTGCTTTCGGTCCTGATGAGGTCTTATGAATTACCTCACAAGGACTAGATCAAATAAAACTTAGAATGAGAGTTTAATTGTTTATATGCCCTCACCATTTTTAATGAGGACCAGGATGTGTGGGGGAGTTAACAAGACATGCACTTCGCTCTTTCCTAGGCTGGAACAGAATGGTGATCAAGAAGATTAATATTTGTGATGGTCAATTGCCTGTTTGGAGCTGTCCATGTTCTGTAGGCTTGTAGTTGTATTTAGAACCTAATTATTAGCTTTGCCTGACCTTTCTGTCTCTTCTCCTTGTAATTGAACTTAGCTTTAAACAACAACACCTATCACACCTGGTATTCCCATTCCCAATTCATTTTAGTTTCACTTGAAAACAATTCAAAAGTAGTCTCTTACTGACCCTACATGATCCTGGCCCACTGACCGGAGACAGCTGTAAGGGGATGCAGGGATCAGAAATCTATCCTCCCCGAGCTCAGCACAGGATACAACATGTTAGAGTATAACATCTTCAGAATGTATATAATCAATCAACTGGTCAATCAATCAATATGCATTATGCAGCATATATGTTATGTTTTTGTTAGTTATTGTTCCCCTTGCTGTTCCTCAGAGACTGAGCAGTTTGCAAATGACGTAAGTGCAAGCAATAGCCTCTGCTTTGGTTCTGTCAATTTCTATAAATCTTTAGATCAATGTGTATAAGTGCATCTGCTTACTCGTTTAGACTGGAGCATACTGGCTTGACTCCATCTTTTGCACCTCTCATTTCTCCTGAGGGGCAGTGATTACAATAGTGCAGGGTTGAGTAACAGTATAGTCTACCCTCTCTCTTCCACAAGTTATAAGTCTATTGTCTACACTCTGGTTCTCTCATATAGCCTCCTTTACATTTTCTCACTCTCTTTACCTGTTTCTCATTCTCAGTCTTTCATTGTGACAGTAAATCGTTGAGTTACTATGAATGACCATGTACTGGTGCCTTAGCAACTGGCGATCACTTGAACCATAGAGACCATGCAGTGTACACAGACACACCATAGGGCCTTCACAGATCATTGTGAGAGCAAAACGTGAAGCTCCAGTTGTAGGATCTTAATTTGATCACTTATGTTGCTGCGAATGCACCGCAGGAAATGCAGTTGAGCTTTGTGATTTACATAAATTCACTGAAAACCCACACTAACACACAGTTACATTAACAGTATTGCACTTTTCATGTAGCCTAAATTTGGTCAGCTAATAGCCTAACGACCGATCAAGCAACATTATGGAGTAAACGTTTAAATCCTGTTGCAGCAAGATTGTTTTGTTGTGACAATCCCGCTGTACTGATCAATTATGTGAGATGAACTAGCCAGGGAGTCGATTACTTGTTATTAAATCCTCATTAGGCCCAGTTTTGGTCAGCAGGGGCAAACGTAACACTGATCTCAGAGGAAAAACATGTTGACCGTCTGTCCTTATCTTTTGCTCCAGTAACGTTGGTTTCCTCCTATGTAAATAATATATATAGAAGGAAGAAAGGAAAGAAAGAATCACATTTTTATATGCCCTTTGTTGGTGCTGGGTGACAAGGAGGACCTCATTATCACCTTTCTTAATAAACACCCAACCTCACCTGGGTGACAAGGTGGACCTCATTATCACCTTTCTTAATAAAGTCCCAATCTCACCTGGGTGACAAGGAGGGCCTCATTATCACCTTTCTTAATAAACACCCAACCTCACCTCTGCCACCTCATACACCCTCCTGCCCTGCTGGCGGACATGCTGCGCTTCCACTCTATATTCCACTCGAAATGCAGAATTAATACCTAGGTATTACATGGTGATTAATGCAGTGGTGATGTAAGTAAATGCAGTCACATACAGTACCTGTGTATGTGAAGCAGGTGTAGCTTGTATAACTGATGTCTGTGTAGTGGTACTCATGTTGCTTTCAGACATGGCTCACATACTCCCAGTGAACACTATATGAATTTTTTTATTTAACTAGTCAAGTCAGTTAAGAACAAATTCTTATTTACAGTAACAACCTAGGAACAGTGGGTTAACTGCCTTGTTCAGAATGACAGATGTTTACCATGTCAGCTTGGGGATTCAATCTAGCAACCTTTTGGTTACTGGGCCAACGCTCTAACCACTTGGCAACCTGCCGCCCCATGAAATTGACATTACATTTACATTTACATTTAAGTCATTTAGCAGACGCTCTTATCCAGAGCGACTTACAAATTGGTGCATTCACCTTATGACATCCAGTGGAACAGCCACTTTACAATAGTGCATCTAAATCTTTTAAGGGGGGTGAGAAGGATTACTTTATCCTATCCTAGGTATTCCTTAAAGAGGTGGGGTTTCAGGTGTCTCCGGAAGGTGGTGATTGACTCCGCTGTCCTGGCGTCGTGGGGAGTTTGTTCCACCATTGGGGGCCAGAGCAGCGAACAGTTTTGACTGGGCTGAGCGGGAACTGTACTTCCTCAGTGGTAGGGAGGCGAGCAGGCCAGAGGTGGATGAACGCAGTGCCCTTGTTTGGGTGTAGGGCCTGATCAGAGCCTGGAGGTACTGAGGTGCCGTTCCCCTCACAGCTCCGTAGGCAAGCACCATGGTCTTGTAGCGGATGCGAGCTTCAACTGTAAGCCAGTGGAGAGAGCGGAGGAGCAGGGTGACGTGAGAGAACTTGGGAAGGTTGAACACCAGACGGGCTGCAGCGTTCTGGATGAGTTGTAGGGGTTTAATGGCACAGGCAGGGAGCCCAGCCAACAGCGAGTTGCAGTAATCCAGACGGGAGATGACAAGTGCCTGGATTAGGACCTGCGCAGCTTCCTGTGTGAGGCAGGGTCGTACTCTGCGGATGTTGTAGAGCATGAACCTACAGGAACGGGCCACCGCCTTGATGTTAGTTGAGAACGACAGGGTGTTGTCCAGGATCACGCCCAGGTTCTTAGCGCTCTGGGAGGAGGACACAATGGAGTTGTCAACCGTGATGGCGAGATCATGGAACGGGCAGTCCTTCCCCGGGAGGAAGAGCAGCTCCGTCTTGCCGAGGTTCAGCTTGAGGTGGTGATCCGTCATCCACACTGATATGTCTTCCAGACATGCAGAGATGTGATTCGCCACCTGGTCATCAGAAGGGGGAAAGGAGAAGATTAATTGTGTGTCGTCTGCATAGCAATGATAGGAGAGACCATGTGAGGTTATGACAGAGCCAAGTGACTTGGTGTATAGCGAGAATAGGAGAGGGCCTAGAACAGAGCCCTGGGGGACACCAGTGGTGAGAGCGCGTGGTGAGGAGACAGATTCTCGCCACGCCACCTGGTAGGAGCGACCTGTCAGGTAGGACGCAATCCAAGCGTGGGCCGCGCCGGAGATGCCCAACTCGGAGAGGGTGGAGAGGAGGATCTGATGGTTCACAGTATCGAAGGCAGCCGATAGGTCTAGAAGGATGAGAGCAGAGGAGAGAGAGTTAGCTTTAGCAGTGCGGAGCGCCTCCGTGATACAGAGAAGAGCAGTCTCAGTTGAATGACTAGTCTTGAAACCTGACTGATTTGGATCAAGAAGGTCATTCTGAGAGAGATAGCGGGAGAGCTGGCCAAGGACGGCACGTTCAAGAGTTTTGGAGAGAAAAGAAAGAAGGGATACTGGTCTGTAGTTGTTGACATCGGAGGGATCGAGTGTAGGTTTTTTCAGAAGGGGTGCAACTCTCGCTCTCTTGAAGACGGAAGGGACGTAGCCAGCGGTCAGGGATGAGTTGATGAGCGAGGTGAGGTAAGGGAGAAGGTCTCCGGAAATGGTCTGGAGAAGAGAGGAGGGGATAGGGTCAAGCGGGCAGGTTGTTGGGCGGCCAGCTGTCACAAGACGCAAGATTTCATCTGGAGAGAGAGGGGAGAAAGAGGTCAGAGCACAGGGTAGGGCAGTGTGAGCAGAACCAGCGGTGTCGTTTGACTTAGCAAACGAGGATCGGATGTCGTCGACCTTCTTTTCAAAATGGTTGACGAAGTCATCTGCAGAGAGGGAGGAGGGGGGGGGAGGGGGAGGAGGATTCAGGAGGGAGGAGAAGGTGGCAAAGAGCTTCCTAGGGTTAGAGGCAGATGCTTGGAATTTAGAGTGGTAGAAAGTGGCTTTAGCAGCAGAGACAGAGGAGGAAAATGTAGAGAGGAGGGAGTGAAAGGATGCCAGGTCCGCAGGGGGCAAGTTTTCCTCCATTTCCGCTCGGCTGCCCGGAGCCTTGTTCTGTGAGCTCGCAATGAGTCGTCGAGCCACGGAGCGGGAGGGGAGGACCGAGCCGGCCTGGAGGATAGGGGACATAGAGAGTCAAAGGATGCAGAAAGGCAGGAGAGGAGGGTTGAGGAGGCAGAATCAGGAGATAGGTTGGAGAAGGTTTGAGCAGAGGGAAGAGAGGATAGGATGGAAGAGGAGAGAGTAGCGGGGGAGAGAGAGCGAAGGTTGGGACGGCGCGATACTATCCGAGTAGGGGCAGTGTGGGAAGTGTTGGATGAGAGCGAGAGGGAAAAGGATACAAGGTAGTGGTCGGAGACTTGGAGGGGAGTTGCAATGAGGTTAGTGGAAGAACAGCACCTAGTAAAGATGAGGTCGAGCGTATTGCCTGCCTTGTGAGTAGGGGGGGAAGGTGAGAGGGTGAGGTCAAAAGAGGAGAGGAGTGGAAAGAAGGAGGCAGAGAGGAATGAGTCAAAGGTAGACGTGGGGAGGTTAAAGTCGCCCAGAACTGTGAGAGGTGAGCCGTCCTCAGGAAAGGAGCTTATCAAGGCATCAAGCTGATGAACTCTCCGAGGGGACCTGGAGGGCGATAAATGATAAGGATGTTAAGCTTGAAAGGGCTGGTAACTGTGACAGCATGAAATTCAAAGGAGGCGATAGACAGATGGGTAAGGGGAGAAAGAGAGAATGACCACTTGGGAGAGATGAGGATCCCGGTGCCACCACCCCGCTGACCAGAAGCTCTCGGGGTGTGCGAGAACACGTGGGCGGACGAAGAGAGAGCAGTAGGAGTAGCAGTGTTATCTGTGGTGATCCATGTTTCCGTCAGTGCCAAGAAGTCGAGGGACTGGAGGGAGGCATAGGCTGAGATGAACTCTGCCTTGTTGGCCGCAGATCGGCAGTTCCAGAGGCTACCAGAGACCTGGAACTCCACGTGGGTCGTGCGCGCTGGGACCACCAGATTAGGGTGGCCGCGGCCACGCGGTGTGGAGCGTTTGTATGGTCTGTGCAGAGAGGAGAGAACAGGGATAGACAGACACATAGTTGACAGGCTACAGAAGAGGCTACGCTAATGCAAGGAGATTGGAATGACAAGTGGACTACACGTCTCGAATGTTCAGAAAGTTAAGCTTACGTAGCAAGAATCTTATTGACTAAAATGATTAAAATGATACAGTACTGCTGAAGTAGGCTAGCTGGCAGTGGCTGCGTTGTTGACTTTGTAGGCTAGCTGGCAGTGGCTGCGTTGTTGACACTACACTAATCAAGTCGTTCCGTTGAGTGTAATAGTTTCTACAGTGCTGCTATTCGGGGGCTAGCTGGCTAGCTAGCAGTGTTGATTACGTTACGTTGCGTTAAAAGAACGACAATAGCTGGCTAGCTAACCTAGAAAATCGCTCTAGACTACACAATTATATTTGATACACAGACGGCTATGTAGCTAGCTATGTAGCTAGCTACGATCAAACAAATCAAACCGTTGTGCTGTAATGAAATGAAATGAAAATGTGATACTACCTGTGGAGCGAAGCGGAATGCGACCGGGTTGTTGAGTGCGGAAGTTCTATTCAGTAGACGTTGGCTAGCTGTTGGCTAGCTAGCAGTGTCTCCTACGTTAAGGACGACAAATAGCTGGCTAGCTAACCTCGGTAAATTAAGATAATCACTCTAAGACTACACGCTCTAAACTACACAATTATCTTGGATACGAAGACAGCAAAGACAACTATGTAGCTAGCTAACACTACACTAATCAAGTCGTTCAGTTGAGTGTAATAGTTTCTACAGTGCTGCTATTCGGTAGACGGTGGACGTTTGCTAGCTGGGTAGCTGCTGGTCAGATAGCAGTGTAGACTACGTTAGGACGACGAAATACGAAGTTGCAATAGAAGTGCTGACTGTTTCACTTTGTTGTCCTCTTTCTTTTCCTTTTTCTTCTGTCCTTCTTTTGTCTTCCTTTCTTCTGTTAACAAGATATTTTTTGTTGTTATTCTTTGTAAGCTAGCTAGCTTCTTCCAGGAGAGTCCCTAGCAACTGCTTAGCAACAAGTAAACAATTCTGCTAGCAATTCAGCTAGCTAAGATAACTGTACAATTTTATGAATAAATACTTTTTCAAAAGCCTGTCTTTTTTGGTTTGTTCCTTGTTTTGTCCTCTATTGAGTCTTGCAGTTTTCTCTTGATTTTTTCGATGTACTTCACTCTAAAAAAACATTTAAATCTCAATATATACAGGAGCTCATTATTCAGCAGCTGCTCAATTTAGAACTCCGGAACAGACTTTGACCTGCCTTTAGTATGGAATGCAATCTAAGGGAACTTAGACTGACCATAATTCAGACACGTGGCTACAACTACTAGTCTTCCTACTTATGAAAGGGGTCATTGAGGCATCTTGTGCCCTTGGACTGTTGATGACTTGGCCCTTACTGCCTGGATTTGCAAGAGGGCAAGTCGTTAGATTAGTTTAGTGATCAATCTAATTGCTGCTCATGTAAGGATGTAAATAAGTACTGAAGTAAAATGTGTTTAAATGGTGAGGATGATGAGAAATTACTTTGTGCAGCTGGGAGAGAAGGAAGTGCATGACTGAATGCAGTTTGGTGGGGTTTTGGGACAGGTAGGGTAGATGTGGGTTTGTTCAGGTTAGAAGTGGAAGAGGGAGCTGCTGGATGGGAATGGGTAGGAGGTTTCTTTTCACTCAGCCATGGCTGTGGGTTGTAATGTATCACTCCACGTCACATAAGAAACACAGCAGTGAGTTTATGTGGAGGGAGAGCTTTGAAATCAATATCATGCTTTTAAAGTGGCCGTGTCAGCTTTAACGTGAGGAGCCTACTGACCATACAGACACCCTGCCAGCTACCACGACCTTCAGCTATCTGGGAGGAAACTGCTCTTGAGTTTAGAAGGAGATCCACTCTACTTAAAATGAGTGAGAAAAGTGCACCTACATGGAAAGTAGCTATACGTCTACGTAATCACACTAGAGAGACAGTGTGGCTGGGACAGTGTGGCTGTCAGCTTCTAACCAACACAGAGTGAGTAACAGATCCATGCTGAACTGAACATAGCAAGACTGGTTGCTCCTTTGGGGGCTGGAGAGATTAGCAGAAGCAGAGTTGGGCACAGACCCTGGTAATTAATGGAGAGAGGGAGGCATCCTATTACACTAAAGACATGCTGCATGGCTAACCTTGCCACACTTTAACAGGAAGTCATCTAGGTTTTAAGGAGATCCACACAGAGACTGATTCGTCTGGAGGGCTGGGGCCTAGATAGATGGACATATTGTTTTATCAAACAACACCAGCTCTTAGTCTATCATGTGGCATGCTGTAGTACATTGAGGTTCACATGTGTAACTGTATGAACACACATCATGCACATGTAGGGGAGCATGTGCATGATACACATCGACACAGTCCAACTCCAATAGGGAAATGCACAAACCAATCAAAAGCTGGTCACTGAGATATCTAACGCAGCTCTTTCTCCCAAAAGAAGTGGAGCAGGACACCCCTTAAAAAGCACTGGGGCTTGTCCCTGCGCTCCTGTATAATTAATATCCCATGCAGAGAGGAATGAGGCACCCAGCTAAAAGCACTCAAACAGGGGCAAATATAGAATACAGGGCTCTCACGCCACCATTACACTGCCAAACAGAGAGGAAAGTTACACTCACTTGTTCTGCCTTCATATACAAGATAACACTGGCTTCAACAACCTTTACTCTGAACTTGGCCCCCCCAATTCATCTGACAAATCCTAAACACCAAAACGATTTGATCTTCATGACCTGCAAAACCACAAGATGTTCTGTCTTTCCAGTTTCGGCCTGAATGGTCTGGCATGGTGAGGGAGTGTTTATTCAGTTTATTCATCACTTTTGTCCATTAGCTATACATGCTGGCATAGCCATTACCTCAGCCAGACCATACCATCTGACATGAGGGTGTCACTCAGATTTATCCCACTGAAGATATAACCCATATAAGACAGTTTTTTAAAATGTTGAGCCCTCCCTGTTGACATACTTGCTCTACCAGTTTTCACAGAAAACACTATTGTGTGGCTCTCAAATATCACTATGATTATTGAATGAAATACATGTCTTTCAATGGCTTAGTCTCTAAAACTACAGTGATTTAGCTACGTTTTGATTGAGATTGTTTTTCATTTGAATGTTAAGTGTTAACTGAATGTGTTTCTTGCTCTGTGCTAATTGGTGGACCAGTCATGGACAGAGACATTAGGGACAGCAGGCAGGGTGGTTATTATGGGCGTGAATGTGACTAGAGGCTTTTCAACAGATCGTCATGTTTCTATCTGACATTAGGCTTATTACGTCAGAATTCCCTCCGATTCATCTGATGTTTATTCACATGTTCATATATGTATTTATATTAAGTTTGTGTATGACTTACAAAAATATGATTTAGTATGACAAATATGAAATAACCAAGTTAGCCACACAGGACACTGTACAGCAGGATGCAACGACCACAACAATATCACAGGGCATGTTTGTGGACAATAACATACACCTACTGTATGTTGTCACTTGCTATTGGTATGTGTGGCCAAGGTGATTACTGATGGATATAGGCCTGTCTGCTCCACTGGCTTCCAGTCAAAGCTCGTATACACTAGAAGACCATGGTACTTGCCTACAGAGCAGCAAGAGGAACTGCCCTTCCCTACCTTCAGGCTATGCTCAAAACCTACACCACAACCCGAGCCCTCCGTTCTGCCACCTCAGGTCTCTTAGCCCTCCTACCCCTACAGGAGGGCAGCTCCCGCTCATCTCAGTCCAAGCGCTTCTCTGTCCTGGAACACCAATGGTGTAACCAGATTCCCCCTGAAGCCAGGACAGCATAGTCCCTGCCCATCTTCCAACAACATCTAAAAACCTACTTCTTCAAAGAGTATTTTAAATAATCCCACATTACCCCCCCTCACCTCGCCCCATTTAAAAAATGAAAAAGGATTTTGTGATCTAACTCTTGCACTTGATTTTCCCCTCTTACTAGCTCTGACTTTGCTGTTAGCTACTTCATTGTGGAATAATCTACTTACTCTGACTATCTTAAGATGAATGCTCTAACTGTAAGTCGCTCTGGATAAGAGCTTCTGCAAAAGGACTAAAATGTAAGTGTTTTGTGTGAGTGGTGCGGGCAGCAGTGATGATGAGGAATGGCACACTGGCACTGAGCACGGGGACCACTGACACACATGGCCTAGGCAAATGTTTTGCGTGTCTGTTGCTGGGGGAGTCCATTATCAGAGAGAGCAGGCATTAAACCCAGGCCATGGGATAGCATGATGATGCACTGACCACGGTTTCCTTAAAATGCTCACTTATTGCTATCCCAACCACTTCAGCCAAGTGTCTGAGTCCTTCAGTATCTCATAATTTACTAGGGTGTTTATCTGCCTACATATATTGTCAAGCATGTTATAGTATGTTATGCCTCTGTGCTTGAGTCTCAGTAATCATAAGGGCTCTTGAGCTAAGTTAGTATACATCATTCAAGAATCATTCTCTATCATTTCTGTCCCCTCGTCAGAATAGAGGCTTTCATAGTCGATGTGAGTAATTTACCCAAGGTAAGGCATTAGAACAGTTGGAACAGAGCCACATTATGTGTTGGCACTATCAAGTCACGTTATTTAAAGTGTTTTAGAAAACTTAGAGCCAAAACTAGTTGATAGACGGTTTTAGTAAAGGCTTTGCCTTTGATATTTGAATATGGCTGGCTTGAAGAAGATATAGTCAAGATGTGCAATTTCTCATTATTCTTCTTCCTATAGTTTCAGATGACCCAATCTGTTGTGGTTTGTGTATGAATGGATTTGTTTAGTTCATTATAGTGCTGTAAATGCTACATATACATTCTCTCTTTTCGATGTGCACAGTAATAGAGGAAATCAGTTAAGTGGGAACGCCTGTTTCATAGCAATAACCTTTTCATGTTTTATCTCCCATCAGAGACTGCAGCAGGTGAGTGGAACAGGGAGGGAGGTGGTGGTGGAGCTCTGAGCTAACTCAGCATTCTGAGGCATCACACAGCTTCGGCAGCACATGTTCTGTCTCTACTGTCTCTACTGTCTCTACTGTCTCTACTGGCTCTCTCAGATCATACTCTGACAGGGTAATCTAATTACAACCTAAAACTAAAAACAGCCAGCAAGCATTTCAACCTTGGATGCATACCATGGTTACCAATGGCTGTTACTGGGCTAACAAACGTCTTCCAAACAAATGCTCAATCAATCAGTTCAATATGACTTCCATTTTACAGTATAAAGGATCTGGTGTAGGCTATTTGTTGATTTGTTGGAGAGAAAACCAATATAGTCGTTTTTACATTTGCATAACCTTGTAACTATATGTGTATGTTATATGAATTTTGTTTCTGGACTTGACTGTCTGTATAGCATTAGTTTCATTCATTGGCGATATAATATCATTTTTTATCAATGAAAGCCACTTATGATATTAGCCGCTGATTAAAATGTTTTTATTACCTTTATTGTAGTTAACAGGGAGTCATGCTGAGACCAAAGTCTTTTTCACAGATGAGCCCTGAATACACATCAATACACATCAAACACATCAATAATCACATCAATATTCACATCGATATTCACATCAATATTCACATCGATATAGCAAACGCAAAACACATACAGGATGTTACGGGAGGGGCTGAGCCAGCTGTGAATGAGGCCTTAGCTGTTTATGTTGTCGGTAGTTACATTGGAATGTCTCTATTTATTGACACAGCTTTTAAACTGTCAGTCAAGGCCCTTCTAGAACTGCAAGGGAGTTCACACAAAGGCTAAGCATCTCATGTACTAAAACGTAGATGGACAATTATTAGGCAAGGCCTGTAACTTGATCCCTACACGGTAAAAATAATGCATGTTGTTTTTAAGGTCATTTACTGGGAGCCAGTTACCTGTAAGTTACTGAAGGAAACAGTATGTTACATACAGTATACTATGTTACAGCAGTTGTTTTAACCCCACGGAGACAGTCCTTGATTCACAGTATGTTACATACAGTATACTATGTTACAGCAGTTGTTTTAACCCCACGGAGACAGTCCTTGATTCACAGAAAACAACACTATCCACCCTCATCATGTGAAAAGGTCCCCAGGGTTCTAATTTAACATATTTTGCAGACACTCTTATCCAGAATGACTTACAGTAGTGAGTGCATTCAGTTTCATATTTGTTCATACTGTTCCCCCATGGGAATCAAACCCACAACCCTGGCATTGGGAGTGCCATGCTCTACCAACTGAGCCACACAGCACCTCACACATTTTCTCTCTCATGCAGATTCATGCCTAATAACATTTACGAACAAACTCAAACAAACACACTTTACATGAAACAAATACATTATATATACAAAAGTATTTATCTAAAATTACACACACTGCATGTAATACACACTCATAAACAGGCAATGCAAATACATTGTCACAAACGCATACAGTAAGCCCAGAGAAAGGCAGATGGATGGAGGGAAAGTTACATAAGAGAACGTGACATGCTTTCATCTCTAGGAGGCATGAGTCTAAAAGAGAGAGTGTGGGAGGGGTTGTAGGAGAGAAGGGTCTGGTTGCAGGTTTATTTTGTTTAACATTGACTCAATGCTGTCTCCGAAACTTGCAATGGCACTGTGACTGAAACATCTACAGACATAGGATCTTAATTTGAGGCAGTTTGCTACAGCAGGAAAATAATCTTACAGCTATAGGAAATCTGTATTAATATGTGGATTATAACTAATGGACATTTTTTGTAGGGGTTGATACATTTTTCATGAGGGCAAATCAAGTCTGAAATACCAAACTTTAGAAGCCTTTTCAAAAACACTACAAGTTTGCATTTCAGCAACAAAAAAAAGTGATCAAATTAAGATCCTACATCTGTAACTTACTTCAAACATTTCCTAATTAAGCATTTGATATACTTGACATGTGCACGCATTCTGTGGCACACTCTACTTTGCAGCCTTTTAACTTAATTACATTGTGTATTCACTATCTCAATGCATCCTCTCAAACAAACGACATGCTTGCGATGTTGTTGGTATTGTTAGATATTACTGCACTGTTGGAGCTAGGAACACAAGCATTCTGCTACACCTGCAAGAAACATCTGCTAAATATGTGTATGTGACCAATGCAATTTGCAGAGTAGAACCCTCAGCAAAATCCAAATATCTCCAAATATTTTGTGCTCAATATCATTGACTTAATTCCATATGGAATGTTAATATCCATGCAGTATTCTGCTCAGTGGTTGTGTCCTTAAACTAGCAGGTACAGCACACTCAGACTTACATACAGTATTTATTATGGTCACATTTCTATCTTTATTCATCTGTGACCATTAAGCTTCTTATTTAGTGGTGTTGTTGTTAATTCAGTTCCATGTAGCAGAGTCTTGGTAGTGAAGCTGCTGGGTGTTTATTTCCCAGCAGTATGGCTCCTATAGTGTGTGATGTGTTCTGACAGAAAGGCCTGCTGGTTGGTTTCCTTGGAGGAAGGTTATATTCTCAGTTATAAACTCAGCATTGTCTTTGGCTCCCTCCCACTGAAGGGTGAGGCCTTGCCAGCCTAGACACAAAGGGAAAAGAACCACCCTCTCAAATAGAGCTGATAAGTGCAGTGCAAGTGCTTGCTTGCTCTGGTCAGTCTGCAGTGTAGACAATATGTGTGGGTCGGCATCAGTTCTGTGCATGGGATTGTACTGTATGAGTGGGATTGTAGGTAGGTAGTACTGTGTGCAGGCGGTTCCTTCACCTGTAATGCAAACAGGACAATGGCTCATGATCAGCACTTCTAAAACATATTTGCTCCAAACCGGAATAATACAGTTAAAGGATCTTCATTTGATCCCCCTGTTGCAGGAGAGCTTTCCCTCAATAAAGGACATTTAAAACTTGTAGTGTAATTGAGGTTTAAAGAAGGTTTCTGAAGGTTGTCATTTCCACTTTGAAATTTCAGACTTGATTTTCCATTACGTAAAAAGTGTATTAACCCCTACAAAAATAGCCATTAATTATAATCCACATAATAGTTCAAATTTCCTGTTGCTGAAGGATTATCTTCCTGCTGTAGCAAATTAGCTCAAATTAAGATCATACATCTGTACGTTATGTCTTTTGGGTTATTTTCACTTGCCTATTACAGTGGTGGAAATTTGACTTCCTAATGGTTCATTCAAATGACTTCCTGGCGTTCTGTAACACTGATTTATCACAACTCAACAAGCTAATCACACATCTATTACGGAAACACCCCCACATCCAAACCATGACAACATACAGTAATTCACTTGAGTGTGTTATAATGCACTTTGCCTCTCATTTATAGTTAGACACTCACTCATTTGTTTTCTGTAAATGCTGTTGATACATGTTCTGTTGAGAACACCAGATCAAATACATCACAATCTGCCTTGGATGATGTTTACACACACAGCCATGCATGCTAACAAGCACATGCTTTCACACATACGCTCAGACACATTCATGCATGCACACACATTGCTTGTGCTGCAGGTTAGAGGTAAGAACGAGGAAGGGTGGCTCTCATGTTGGCTTAATGTATTATAATATGAGATTAGCAGTTTGTCTCAAGATAAAATCTTTAGAGAATGCATTTAGGATACAAATGACGCACATGCCATGATACCACTTTGTCTAGAATTTCCTCAATGATGTGGTGATCGTTTCCCGTTTCTACTGTATACTACAGTACTGTTTCTCTCTTCAGTACCAACAGTCTGTAGGCATTCATGGAATAAAGATAAAGAAAAGGTTAGTGGACATTTTTCAAAGATAGCTGTTTCATTTCCTTTCTCTGGAGAGTTCAATTAGTCTCATGGAATTTGTGTTAACGGCTCAAGTTCCTTCATTAGTGAACAATGTGATACTTTTCCAATGTTCCAGGTTTTACTCTTACAGCTGCATATCATACATTATTAATAACGATGTTGTTGTATTGATACGGATAGTTGACCGTGTTGGAGAAAATGTTGGATGTTCTGAGAGCAATGTCACATAGACTTAGATGTTGGATATTCGGCACAGGAAGTTGACAGCAGTTAGAATTGATTCTCAGTCCAATGACAGGTCTCCGCAATTGAGCCCATGCAGGGATGCTGCTAATTTGTTTTCACACCAGTGAAAGAATGGAAGCAAGTCTGTCACCTTTGCTGGGCTTGTGAGAGAAAATGTTGTGGTGACAAGGACAGTAACAGTCTCTTCTCTTCCTTCTGGCCTTACCACAACCTGTCTTCATTTCAGAAACCCAACCAGAAGGTTATTTTTATGTGGAGGACAGGACAGATGGAAACAGTCAGAGTGAAAACAAAGTAATTGAATTTCATTTACACTTGTGGGTTAAAGTGTTACTGTGGTTGTTGTTGCTGCAGTGATTGTTATGGTTATTGTTATGTCTTTATTTAAAAATAAATATTTCACCTTTATTTAACCATGTAGGCCATTTGAGAACAAGTTCTCATTTACAACTGCGACCTGGCCAAGATAAAGCAAAGCAGTGTAACAAAAAACAACACATAGTTACACATAGGATAAACAGTCAATAACGCAATAGAGTCAAAAACACAAGTAGAGTCAATAACACAATAGAGAAATCTATACACAGTGTGTGCAAATGGAGTAAGGAGGTAAGGCAATAAATAGGCCATAGTAGCGAAGTAATTACAATTAAGCAAATAAACACTGAAGTGATAGATGTGCAGATAAAGATGTGCAAGTCGAAATACTGGTGTGCAAAAGAGCAAAAAGTAAATAAAAACAATATGGGGATGATGGGTGGGCTATTTACAGATGGGCTATGTACAGCTGCAGCGATCGGTAAGCTGCTCAGATAGCTGATGCTTAAAGTTATTGAGGGAGATATAAGTCTCCAACTTTTTTGCAATTCTTTCCAGTCATTGGCAGCAGAGAACTGTAAGGAAAGGCGGCCAAAGTGGGTGTTGGCTTTGGGGATGACCAGTGAGATATACCTGCTGGAGCGCGTGCAACGGGTGGGTGTTGTTATGGTGACCAGTGAGCTGAGATAAGGCGGAGCTTTACCTAGCAAAGACTTATAGATGACCTGGAGCCAGTGGGTCTGGCGACAAATATGTAGCGAGGGCCAGCCGATGAGAGCATACAGGTCGCAGTGGTGGATGGTATATGGGGCTTTGATGACAAAACGGATGGCACTGCATCCAGTTTGCTGAGTAGAGTGTTGGAGGCTATTTTGTAAATGACATCGCCAAAGTCGATGATTGGTAGGATAGTCAGTTTTATGAGGGTATGTTTGGCAGCGTGACTGAAGGATGCTTTGTGTAATGGGTGCGTGCTGGTGGCAGGGAAGTCAATCGCAGGAGAGTGAACTTGGTATAAACGGAGCAGTTTAATAAATGCAAAAAAACCTCAGAAAACCAATACATACAAAAATAATATATACAGGTACAAATCCCCAGTTGTGCAACAAAGGGCTCTGGGTGAGAATGGTGCCGGCTCACCTGGGGTGACGCCAGATAGCCCTGCCTGCTGCCTCAATTTTTAGAGGAACCAACCCAGCACTGACCGGAAGTGTGACCTCTGCGGCCACAGATGGTGCACGAGCGGGAACCCCCTCCGGTCTCCCTGCGCGCTTCCCCTCCCGGCTCCATGGGTATCGGAGAGGGGGTGCGAGAGGATGGAACCACCAGACCCTGATCGGAACATCCGCGAGTAGGCAGCAGGTTGTTCAGCCGGGTGGACAGGTCCACCAGCTGGTCAAACGTGAGGGTGGTGTCTCTGCAGGCCAGCTCCCAACGGATGTCCTCCGGCAGCCAGGGTCCTAAACTCCAGTGCAAACTCCTGGGCGCTCCTCGTCTCCTTGCTCAGATGGTAGAGGCGTTCACTGCCCGGAAGACTGCCCGGAAACGGCGGGTGAACTCCTCAAACTGGTCCAACGCCGTATCTCCCTCTCTCCACACGCCGTTGGCCCACTCCAGGGCTTTCCCGGTGAGGCACCCTCTCACCGCCAGATGGAGCCGGGTGGACGATGGCCAGGTATAGCTCCAGTTGAAGTAGGAACCCCCGGCAGCCCGCAGCCTCTCCGCCGTACTCCTGGGGCAGGGAAAGATGAATCCCACTGGACCCAGGTGGAAAAGGGGCGCTCAGGGGAGACCCCGGTTGTGCTGGTGGAGGCGCTGGAGGAACTCCCTGTCTCTCCCAGCGGCCCATTTTCTGGACAACGCGGTCCATGACGATATCAAGATGGTGCAGTATTGCTTCATGCTCCTGGATGCGCTCCTCCACCTCTATGGCCGGGGTACCTTGTTCTGCTGACTCCATAAATGGGTTGGTGATTCTGTAATGGGTGCGTGCTGGTGGAAGGGTAGTCAGGCACAGGAGAGTGAACTTGGTATAAACGGAGCAGTTTAATAAATGCTAAAAAAACCTCTGAAAACCAATACATACAAAAATAATATAAACGGGTACAAAACCCGACACACACCAGAACATGACTTGCACAAAACATACAACAAACAATCTCCGACAAAGACATGAGGGGAAACAGAGGGTTAAATACACAACATGTCATTGATGGGATTGATACCAGGTGTGATGGAAGACAAGACAAAACCAATGCAAAATGAAAAATGGATCAGTGATGGCTAGAAGGTCGGTGACGTCGACCGCCGAACAAGTAGAGGGACCAACTTCGGCGGAAGTCATGACACTTTGTTGCAAAATACGAAGCCGATTCTAGATTTAATTTTGGATTTGAGATGCTTAATATGAGTCTGGAAGATAGATGGGGGGCAATCAATTCACATATGGTGTCCAAGGCACAGCTGGGGGCTGAGGGGGGTCTATAACAGGTGGCAACAGTGAGAGACTTATTATTAAAATTAGAAGCTCGAACTGTTTGGGCATAGACCAGGAAACTATGACAGAACTTTGCAGGCTATCTCTTCAGTAGATTGCAACTCCTCCCACTTTGGCAGTTCTATCTTGTTGTTGTTATTGTTATTATGTTCTATCTTGTTATTGTTGTTGCTGCTGTGGTTGTTGTTGTCAATGTCTAGTGTGTGTTGCATGTGTGTCAGAGAATAAGAGTGAGAGTGTGTGTTTTTAAGAAAGAAATCGCAGTGGGGTTTTTGTCTTTCAGACGTCACTCTCTCTGTCATCTCCAGGCCTCTGCTGCCTCAGGCGGGTGGAGGTGGCATATCTAATATATACCCCTTTATCTGTTTCATTAGTACACATTGCAGTAGAGCCTGCAGCTTGCAAAACCTTCAACAACAATAGACCGTATCAGAGTGAATCGCTCTAGCACAGTTTCTTTAAATGTAATGAATTTCTCTCAATTTAATGAGTCAGTCAGACTGTCTGTATTGTCTTTCCTGTCTCTGATTCTGTATCTGATTGTATCAGTAGGACACAAGGTACATTCACTACCCTGTGTGAAACCTACTTGAAAAAGGCACTGCATAGGGTTCCGTGTAAAGTGTTAACTGGGATAGGGTTTTTGTGCCTTTTTCCATTATACAAGCCTCTCAACGGTCAATGGAGGTTAACTAGACCACTTCATTTCTCAACACCCTAGTTTGCTTCTTTTGTCAATGAATCCTTTCTCCTGAGAGGTTGTTGTTGTTATTGTAAGTATCAGGGTTGTAAGTTGTGCGTGTACTATACCGTAAATTCTTGTTTGGAGTTGAAAAGATCAATTTGATTTACATTTTATATTGACATTGCTTTGGCTCAGTTTGTTGAAGGTCAAGGATGTTGGAAGTTGTGGACCATGCACAAAAATAACTGTGATGCACCCATCTTAGAAAAATAACCTAATTGTCATTTGTTCTTCTATAATGTAATCACTAAGCCCTTCATGTCCAGGTAGGACCCTGGCTCTATCACTACTGTAGTGTGGTTGTAGTGTATGTGCCTGGCAGTGCCTGCCTCCTCTCAGACCTGGACCTGTTTAAAGATATTTTAAGCAAAACAATTTCTTAACATAGTGTATGAATTGGATTCATGACATATCACACGAATTGAATGATGTAGTACACAAAAAACTGGGACCTGTTTTGGCTCATGAGCACCAGTTTCAAAACTACTGGCTGAAATTATACAAAAATTCTGGAGCATCGCGTTAATATTCCAGTGGTGTTAAGTGGAGTTATGCAACCCCATCAGCCTCTTCTGGCAGCAGCAGTACTGCTGTCAGCCCTAATCTATGGGCAGCAGTGTATATCTGCCTATACATTAGGGACTATGCATTAAAGCACCATTCAAAATTGATGAGGTGGCATCGTTCACATGTTATCGTTTGGGCCAGATGCCATGGTGAACACAGTGCCCTCCCTTGAAAAAATACCTTAAGTGCTGGCGCAAAAGCTGACCCAGAAACAAGCTTTCCCCTGTACAGTACATAACGTCCCCCTCTGTCCCTGCCCTCCTCCGTGTAGGCTCCAACAGTATTAGGAACTCTCTTACCGGAGCACCACAGTTTAGGTGCACACCCTTTCAAGTGACACTCAGTTAAGAGTACTGACCTAGATTTGTGTTGTAGAACTGAAGAGAGCTGTGGGGGTGTTCTAGTGCTCTGTTCCTTCACGTTTGTATTCTAAGCTCCCTCGCTTATAATCTCTCCCTCTCTCTTTCCCTCTCCCTCCTTCTCTCCCACCCGCTCATCTCTCCCCTGCAGTGGATAGCCTTCGCCTCCCTGTTCTTCATCCTGGTTTCCATCACCACCTTCTGCCTGGAGACACACGAGGCCTTCAATCCCATCATCAACCGGACGGAAATTGACCCGCTGGACAACAGCACGCGGGTCTACCAGGAGACTGAGACCGTGGTTTTCCTCACCTATATTGAGGGGGTCTGTGTGCTGTGGTTTACATTTGAGTTCATAATGCGAGTGACGTTCTGTCCGAGCAAGCTGGAGTTTTTCCGTAACACCCTCAACATCATCGACTTTATTGCCATCATGCCCTTCTACCTGGAGGTGGGGCTGAGTGGGCTCTCTTCCAAGGCAGCTAAGGATGTATTGGGTTTCCTACGCGTGGTACGCTTTGTCCGGATCCTCCGGATCTTTAAGCTGACTAGGCACTTTGTGGGACTGCGTGTCCTGGGTCATACACTCCGAGCCAGCACCAATGAGTTCCTGCTCCTCATCATCTTCCTCGCCCTGGGTGTGCTCATCTTCGCCACTATGATCTACTATGCTGAAAGGATTGGTGCCAAGCCCAATGACCCCCGAGCCAGCGAGCACACTCACTTTAAGAACATTCCTATTGGATTCTGGTGGGCGGTGGTGACCATGACAACCCTTGGCTATGGAGACATGTACCCTCAGACATGGTCTGGCATGCTGGTGGGAGCGCTGTGTGCTCTGGCTGGTGTGCTGACTATCGCCATGCCGGTGCCTGTTATTGTCAATAACTTTGGGATGTATTACTCCCTGGCGATGGCCAAGCAGAAGTTACCAAAGAAAAAGAACAAACATATCCCCCGCGCCCCACTTCTGGGCTCCCCCAATTACTGTAAGTCGGAGGTAACCTCACCTCACCACAGCACGCAAGACGACACATGGCCCCTGGCCCCACAAGAACCACCAGAAGAGATCTTAGAAATAAACAGAGCAGGTAGGAAAACTTTATGCCGAATGTCCATCTGAATCTCAATGAAAATAAAATAAATTCTCAATTACCTGACTGAACTCCCCTGCCTTCACACCTCCTCCTCCTCCTTATCCTCCATATCCTCCTCTCTCCACCTCCTTCTTCTCCTCCTCCTCCTCCTCCTTATCCTACTCATCCTCCTCTCTCCACCTCCTCCTCCTCTCTCCACCTCCTCCTCCTCCTCCTACTCCTCCTTATCCTACTCATCCTCCTCTCTCCACCCCCTCCTCCTCTCTCCACCTCCTCCTCCTACTCATCCTCCTCTCTCCACCTCCTCCTTCTCCTACTCATCCTCCTCTCTCCACCTTCTCCTCCTCTCTCCACCTCCTCCTCCTTCTGCTAACTCACCAGTCAGAAAAACAGCCATTCTCTACACCAGGAGCCATTGAATGTGGAGAGCCCCTACATGGCAGTATGTTGACCAGTGACCACCCCACTCATACACATATGTCATCCACTCCACTGCCCACTCGCCAGACCAAACCTCATACCACACCAGACCAAACCTCATATCACACCAGACCAAACCTCATACCACACCAGACCAAACATTATACCACACCAGACCAACCCTTATACCACACCAGACCAAACCTCATACCACACCACACCAAACCACATACCACACCAGACCAAACCTCATACCACACCAGACCAAACCTCATACCACACCAGACCAATCTCCCTCTCAACTACCTTTTCATCTCTACCCTGACCAGTTTAATGCAGTGATGAAAACACCAAAGGTAACACAGGGGCACATACATTAGCCATCTATCCTGACAGCAGATGTTAAATAGCATATTTCATCCACTCAGATGGAAAATACATTACAATTTATGAATCACACATAAGACTATTAAAACCATACATTTATTATATTTCCTAGTTTCCTAACTTATCTGTGTGTGTGCTGTCTCAGGAGAAATACTGCAGGGCTATGAAACAAGTTTAAAGCCTGCAGACATATTGTCCATTTGGCTGATTGCCAAATGTATTTGTATGATGTATAGGCCAGGTAGGCCAAGTTTTAGAACACCTACTCATTCAAGAGATTTTCTTTATCTTTACTATTAAATAACACATATGGAATCATGTAGTAACCCAAAAAGTTTAAACAAATCAAAATATATTTTATATTTGAGATTCTTCAAATAGCCACACTTTGCCTTGATGACAGATTTGCACACTCTTGGCATTCTCTCAACCAGCTTCATGGGGTAGTCACCTGGAATGCATTCCAATTAACAGGTGTGCCTTCTTAAAGTGAATTTGTGGAATTTATTTCCTTCTTAATACGTTTGAGCTAATCAGTTGTGTTGTGACACGGTGGGGTGGTATACAGAAGATACCCCTATTTGGAAAAAGACCAAGTCCATATTATAGCAAGAACAACTCAAATAAGCAAAGAGAAATGACAGTCCATCATTACTTTAAGACACGAAGGTCAGTCAATATGGAACATTTCAAGAACTTTGAAAGTTTCTTCAAGTGCACTTGCAAAAACCATCAAGCGCTATGATGAAACTGGCTCTCATGAGGACTGCCACCGGAATGGAAGACCCAGAGTTTCCTCTGCTGCAGAGGATGTTCATTAGAGTTACCAGCCTCAGATTGCAGCCCAAATAAATGCTTCACAGAGTTCAAGTAACAGACACTTCTCAGCATCAGCTGTTTTTTATTATATGAATTTGTATTTCACCTTTATTTAACCAGGTAGGCTAGTTGAGAACAAGTTCTCATTTGCAACTGCGACCTGACCAAGATAAAGCAAAGCAGTTCGACACATACAACAACACAGAGTAACACATGGAATAAACAAACATACAGTCAATTATACAGTAGAAAAAGTCTATATACAGTATGTGCAAATGAGGTAGGATAAGGGAGGTAAGGCAATAAATAGGCCATGGTGGCGAAGTAATTACAACATAGCAATTAAACACTGGTAGATGTGCAGAAGATGAATGTGCAAGTAGAGATACTGGGGTGCAAAGGAGAAAGATTAATAAATAAATACAGTATGGGGATGACGCTATTTACAGATGGGCTATGTACAGGTGCAGTGATCTGTGAGGTGCTCTGACAGCTGGTGCTTAAAGCTAGTGAGGGAGATATGAGTCTCCAGCTTCAGTCATTTTTGCAGTTTGTTCCAGTTATTGGCAGAAGAGAACTGGAAGGAAAGGCGGCCAATGGAAGAATTGAGGGGTGACCAGTGAGATATACCTGCTGGAGCGCGTGCTATGGGTGGGTGCTGCTATGGTGACCGGTGAGCTGAGATAAGGCAGGGCTTTACCTAGCAGGGACTTGTAGATAACCTTGAGCCAGTGGGTTTGGCGATGAGTATGAAGCGAGGGCCAGCCAACGAGAGCGTGCAGGTCGCAGTGGTGGGTAGTATATGGGGCTTTGGTGACAAAATGGATGTTACTGTGATAGACTGCATCCAATTTGTTGAGTAGAGTGTTGAAGGCTATTTTGTAAATGACATCGCTGAAGTCGAGGATCGGTAGGATGGTCAGTTTTACAAGGTTATGTTTGGCAGCATGATTGAAGGATGCTTTGTTGCTAAATAGGAAGACGATTCGAGATTTAATCCTGGATTGGAGATGCTTAATGTGAGTCTGGTAGGAGAGTTTACAGTCTAAGCAGACACCTAGGTATTTGTAGTTGTCCACAAGTCAGAACTGTCCAGTGCAGTGATGTTGGACCGGCGGGCAGGTGCAGGCAGCGATCGGTTGAAGAGCATGCATTTAGTTTTACTTGCATTTAAGAGCAGTTGGAGGCCACAGAAGGAGAGATGTATGGCATTAAAGCTCGTTTGGAGGTTAGTTAACACAGTGTCCAAAGAAGGACCAGAGGTATACAGAATGGTGTCGTCTGCATAGAGGTGGATCAGAGAATCACCAACAGCAAGAGCGACATCATTGATGTATTCAGAGAATAGAGTCGGCCTGAGAATTGAACCCTGTGGCACCCCCATAGAGACTGCCAGAGGTCCGGACAACAGGCCTTCCGATTTGACACACTGAACTCTATCAGAGAAGTAGTTGATGAACCAGGTGAGGTAATCATTTGAGAAACCAAGGCTGTTGAGTCTGCCGATAAGAATGTGGTGATTGACAGAGCCGAAAGCCTTGGCCAGGTGGATGAATACAGCTGCACAGTAATGTCTCTTATCGATAGCGGTTATGATATTGTTTAGGACCTTGAGCGTGGCTGAGTTGCACCCATGACCAGCTCTGAAACCAGATTGCATAGCGGAGAAGGTATGGTGGGATTCGAAATGGTCGGTAATCTGTTTGTTGGCTTTCGAAGACCTTAGAAAGCAGAGTAGGATAGATATAGGTCTGTAGCAGTTTGGGTCTAGAGTGTCTCACCCTTTGTAGAGGGGGATGACCGCGACAGCTTTCCAATCTTTGGGAATCTCAGACGATACGAAAGAGAGGTTGAACAGGCTAGTAATAGGGGTTGCAACAATTTCGGCAGATAATTTTAGAAAGAGAGTGTCCAGATTGTCTAGCCCGGCTGATTTGTAGGGGTCCAGATTTTGCAGCTCTTTCAGAACATCAGCAATCTGGATTTGGGCGAAGGAGAAATGGGGGAGGCTTGGGCGAGTTGCTGTGGGAGGTGGAGGGCTGTTGATCGGGATAGGGGTAGCCAAGTGGAAAGAATGGCCAGCCGTAGAAAAATGCTTCTTGAAATCCTCAATTATTGTGGATTTATCGGTGGTGACAGTGTTTCCTAACCTCAGTGCAGAGGGCAGCTGGGAGGATGTGCTCTTATTCTCCATGGACTTTACAGTGTCCCAGAACTTTTTAGAGTTTGTGCGACAGGATGCAAATTTCTGCTTGAAAAAGCTAGCCTTAGCTTTCCTAGCTGCCTGTATGTATTGGTTCCTAACTTCCCTGAAAGGTTGCATAACACGGGGACTATTCGATGCTAATGCAGTATGCCACACAATGTTTTTGTGCTGGTCAAGGGCTGTCAGGTCGGGAGTGAACCAAGCGCTATATCTGTTCCTGGTTCAAATTTTTTTGAATGGGGCATGCTTATTTAAGATGGTGAGGGAGGCACTTTTAAAGAACAACCAGGCATCCCCTACTGACGGAATGAGGTCAATATCATTCCAGGATACCCGGCCCAGGTCGATTAGAAAAGCCTGCTCGCAGAAGTGTTTTAGATCGCTGAGATCTTGGCTGACAACAGCAAAGGTGTTTTTGGAGGTCAAGTTGTTTAGGATGATATCTATGAGGGTGCCCGTGTTTACGGATTTGGGGTTGTACCTGGTGGGTTCATTGATATTTTGTGTGAGATTGAGGGCATCTAGCTTAGATTGTGGGATCGCTGGGGTGTTAAGCATGTCCCAGTTTAGGTCACCTAGCAGCACGAGCTCTGAAGATAGATGAGGGGCAATCAAATCAAATATGGTGTCCAGGGCACAGCTGGGGGCAGAGGGAGGTCTATAGCAAGCGGCATTGGTGAGAGACTTGTTTCTGGAAAGGTGGATTTTTAAAAGTAGAAGCTCAAATTGTTTGGGTACAGACCTGGATAGTAAGACAGAACTCTGCAGGCTATATCTGCAGTAGATTGCAACACCACCCCCTTTGACAGTTATATCTTGTAGGAAAATGTTATAGTTAGGGATGGTAATTTCAGGGTTCAGTGGAGACTGTTTGAATGAGACCTTCATAGTTGCATTGCTGTGAAGAAACCACTACTAAAGGACACCAATAAGAAGAATAGACTTGCATGGGCCAAGAAACACAAGCAATGGACATTCAACCAGTGGAAATTTGTCCTTTGGTCTGGAATCACTGTCTTTGTGAGATGCGGTGTGGGTGAACGGATGATCTCCGCATGTGTATTTCCGACTGTAAAGCACAGAGGAGGAGGTGTTATGGTGTGTGGGTGCTTTGCTGGTTACTCTGTCTGTGAATTATTTAGAATTCAAGGCACACTTAACCAACATGGCTACCACAGCATTCTGCAATGATACGCCATCCCATCTGGTTTGGGCTTAGTGGGACTGTCATTTGTTTTTCAACAGGACAATGACCCAACACACCTCCAGGCTGTGTAAGGGCTATTTTACCAAGAAGGAGAGTGATGGAGTGCTGCATCAGATGACCTGGCCTCCACAATCCCCCAACCTCAACCAAATTGACAATTTTGGGATGAGTTGGACCGCAGAATGAAAGAAAAGCAGCCAACAAGTGCTCAGCATTTGTGGGAACTCCTTCAAGACAGTTGGAAAAGCATTCCAGTTGAAACTGGTTGAGAGAATGCCAAGAGTGTGTAAAGCTGTCATCATGGCAAAGAGTGGCTATTTAAAGAATCTCAAATATAAAATATATTTAGAATTGTTTAACACTTTTTTGGTTACTAGATGATTCCATATGTGTTATTTCATAGTTTTGATGTCTTCACTATTATTCTACAGTGTAGAAAATAGTACAAATAATGAAAAACCCATGAATGAGGAGGTGTTCTAAAACTTTTGACCGGTAGTGTTATATATATATATATATTTTTTTTAACAGCGAATGCCATTATTTCACAGTTAACTTGCACCAATGATATTGCACTCTAGAAATTATCGCAATAAAAGAGACAGCCTGTTTGCCTGGAGACCTGTGTGTCTAACCTGTGTGACTCATAGGGGAAGTTGGACAAAGACAGCAGAGAGTGGGGGTTTCCCTCAGAGAACCTATCAATTTTCAGGAAGTCCCTTGGATGGATGATGTCTGTGTTGCTCTTTCATGTTTTTCTGCTTGGATGACCAGGCCAGTTGTGGTGAGCACAAGGAGCTTTGGGGGATTCTCAGTTACTCACTGGCTGATATACTGTACATCGCCGACTCATAATAGGGTAAGGCCCAACTGATTCCATGAAATTCCCTCTTCTATGAAATAGTGTGAGTAGTGTGTATTTATGCCCTGCCACAAGGGCCTGAAGTGGCCATGAGTGCATCTGGTGATGGCTCCTTATTTACTGCCACATGTTGAGGCCAAGCATCATTCCACGCTACATCTATGACTAACACCCCTCTCAGCACTCACACACACACACACACACACACACACAAAAACACTGCACCCCTCGCTCACTGGCTGTACTCCTGTTTGTAATAGAATCTTTTAACTTTATAATGAATGTTTTCCCTGGAGAGTTATGTATCCAAGATGTCCCACTAACAAGGTGTCTCTTCTGATTAGATTCCAACAATACTATTCAGTGATAGTTATTTGTTTGTAACAAACACATTTAGATTACCTTGACCTCTATCTGCACCTTTACTTTGCAGCCTGTCAGATGGCGTCTACACGCTGAGCTATCAGGGCCTGTCATCTGACCTGACTCCCTGCAGAGAGAACAACCAGAGGTGACATAATGACTTGTCTGCTGGAGGAGAGAGGAAAAACATTAACAAGGGTCACACTTCCTGACTTTGCCTAGTCATATGATACAGGATGTGCCTAAGTCTCATTACTTCTATGATCTTGACCAATGAGAGTTAGAGTTTCACCAGGCACTGCCATAATGTACGTTCTCTGGAGGTGGTAAAAACAATGATTGTTTTCACCTTCCCAACATCCTATCTTATTCTTAATGTCGCATTCATTTAATTTCCCCCAATCTTTTTTCTGTGCCAATGAATGTTGCCATGACAACAGTGTCCAAGCAACGCACATTGCACAATAGGACTCAGGTTCTGCCACGAACTGCAGCTATTCACTTGCTTCTCCTATTATTCACACTGGGCTGCAAAGCAGAATGATGGAATATGCAGCCAATCTGAAACTCATTTAGCACCCAATCAGAAAACAGTTTGACCAGCTCATCAATGGCTCAATGGCATCAATGGCTCATCAGTGGTAATTTAACAGACAGACATTAGAGCAACACTTTACATTACATGGACATTATTCCAAAGTTACTATAAGGGATACATGTATGTAATAACACATGAATACACACACATTCAGGAACATGCTGAGCATGGGCCCTCAAGATGGGTTGGGTTCAGCTTAGGGGGAAATGAATAATGCATGTTGTGATTCTGGCACATGAGTTGGCATTCTCTATATATGGCCTCCCATGGAGTGAGAACTCTGTCTGAGTCCTCCAGTCTTTGAACATGAGGCATGGGCTGTTTGATTAGGATGAGGAATAGACTAGGATTGCCAAATATGCAATGCATCAATGTACTTTTTACAGCAGTCTACACTATCTATGGAGCTCACTTTCTCTGAATAAGAGAGCTGGGAAAGGTTACATAACTTTTAAAATGCTGTACTGTACTCCTCATAAAGCTGGTCCCTTGAGCAGCTGACGTGATCGACACACACACACACACACACACACACACACACACACACACACACACACACACACACACACACACACACACACACACACACACACACACACACACACACACACACACACACACACACACACACACACACACACACACACACACACACACACAACGCAGCTACTTGCTTATTTATGACATCCATTACTTTGTTGCATACTTGAATATGGTGTGTGCTTATTGTTTCGAAGTTTAAACAGATGAACACATCCATTTTTACTAATCAATGTCAAAACACACAGACAAACATTAAGGGACCAGTGGGGAGATGACCCAGTGAAATGCCATTGGGATGACTATGAGAGTGCAGTTCCAGTCAGCAAGCCAGTGCAGTAAAAAAAAACTCTGAAATGGCTGTCATCATTTATTCAGTGAGCTGTTTTTAACCACATGTGCAACACAGACACTTCTGGACCAGGTCCACTAACTGACATACAGTATCTCGCTGTATATCTCTTCTGTGGTTGTGCAGTGTGGCAACACATTTGAATGAGAAGTGATGAGTATGGTTCTGCGAGAAATGTTGTTAGTGCAGTAGAAAGTAGAGAGGAAGATGGCTTCAGGCTGTAGTGATGGCTGACCAAAATGACCAGAATGCATCATGCTTCTTTTGGAAGTGTTGTCCTCCATGATGCCAGTGATGGACAGATCTCAAAGATATGGTCATTACTGCTGTGTCATCTTTACTCTCCCTCTCTTTCCCGTAAAGAGGCACCATCTGGACAAATCCTCTGCCACTTCATCACATCAGACATGCACGATTACCAGGCCAACAACCAATCAATAGAGCCCATGAATTGGATACAGATATCCAAAAGATGAATGAGGGGATGAGAGGGGGATGAAACAAAGATAAAAGTCAACAGGGATAGGGAGAAGGGGAGGAACAGAGAGGGAAAAAGTGAGGGAGTTAAAGAATGGTGTCTATTCATTGAACTATTCTGTTGAAAGTGACTCATCTCCCACTCTCTCTCCCCGTCTTCCTCTCCCTCTATCCCAGAGGGTCTGCGCCACACGTACAATGGCTTTGTGTGGCTGGCTAGGGTCTGTGTGCTGCCTGCTGCGCTGACAAGAGCAGATGGATTACTGTAATGTGTAATGGAGTGAAGCATCAATGCAGCAGAGATACCATTGCTAATATCTGCAAGTGTTACCCACAAATAATGTTTTACTACAGCGGTGACAGTGGTGGTCTGGGCTGTGTGGTTCAGTCTGGAGATGTAATGCTTATAAGGCCCACGAGGTATGACATGTGAGGCCTGGATGATCAAATGGTAGTGTTTCCTGTTCCATTGTTTTGAGTTGGTCATGTACAGAAGGTAATGGCTTAGAACTCCACTACCTTTACTTACCATACTGAAGATGAAGAATCGTGTGGCTCTATGGTTATTTTATTGACCTGTAAATAGTCACTGCTTTGTCTGGAAAGGCAGGTGGTACATTTCCAGGACAGGAGCTTGCTAGTTTTGAGAGTGAGGGATTTGGGAAACCAAAGAAAGCAGATATTCTGTGCCAAATTGAGCAGCAAGTCTGAAGAGTTTTTGTTTGTTGAAGCTCCAGTGGATGGGATTTGGGGCAGTTGGGAAAGGTCAATGTTTATTTGACATTTGAAAAAGTTTGATGGTTGTGCTTCAAAGCCGTGTTACCTGGTTGATAAAAAAAACAGCCAAGCTTGCACACAAATGGAGGTGCTGACACATCCTCTTCCACACCATTGAGGAATCACCACTAAGTTCTTCTCTCTCTGTTTCAGCTCCACAAGCTGTTTTTCAAGATCCCAAAGTGAACGGGGAAACGTCCAAGGAGTCAGCCAAGAGAGCAGCCAAGGAGTTAACCAAGGAGTCAGCCAAGGAGTCAGCCAAGGAGTCAGCCAAGGAGTCAGCCAAGGAGGCAGAAAAAGCAGCGCTGGCCAATGAAGACTGTCCCCACATAGACCAGATCATGTCACCTGACGACGGCCAGATCTTAAGCCCTATTGACCGGTCCGAGCAGCAGCCCTGCTTCCTGCTGGCCATGGGCGGGCGGCCAGGCCACACGGCGGCCAGAGTCAGGAAGGGTACGTAATATGACACACCTAGACACAGGCCCTACATTGGGGCACACATCCCAGAGCTTAAATCGCAGGGTACAACTTCCTCAGGGAACACATTTCAGGGAACACACCTCAGGGAGCACACCTCAGGGAACACACCCCAGGGAACACACTTAGAGTCAAGCACAAACACACTTTCATGTGTACTCAGGGAGGAGAAACGGCACAGCTGTACTGTAAGTCACAAAAAGACACTTTAGAGAGCACACACATCATTTTTGTTGTTGCTTTCTCACAGTAGGTCTTGTCTTTACTATCTTTGTCTATACAGCTTCCAACACAAACAACTTTCAGTCCCCCACCCACATACTACTGCTGAGCGACACAACATCTGCCAGATCGCAGTTGTAAATGAGAACTTGTTCTCAACTGGCCTACCTGGTTAAATAAAGGTGTTCTCAACTGGCCTACCTGGTTAAATAAAGGTGTTCTCAACTGGCCTACCTGGTTTAAATAAAGGTGTTCTCAACTGGCCTACCTGGTTAAATAAAGGTGTTCTCAACTGGCCTACCTGGTTTAAATAAAGGTGTTCTCAACTGGCCAACTGGCTGCCTTTTTCTCTGTCCAACTCTTCTCTCTCTCTTTCATTAAAACTGAATCATCTTTATTACTCTTACTTTCATTTATTTACTTCCGCATGAAATAAGTTACTGAACAAATATATAAACAAATCACTAATTAGTGGTCTTGTTTTTATGTTTTGGGATTTTCTTGAAAATGTTTCTTTACGTTACTCTGCCAACCCTCCTCTCCATCTCTGTGTGTTCTATACTCTCCATTTGGTTTGTTCACTATCACTGAGACTATCACACTGCCCCCTGGGCCAACCTTAACTTTCCCTTTTTCTGTTTTTCTCTGTTCTATGTTTGTTTTTCCTTGTTTATCCTCCACTCATTGTCTGATCTGTTTGTTCCTCCCTCCATCACTCCACCTTTCATCATCCCCCCATCCTTGACTTGTGTCTAATTGGCCGTTAGCTGGCTCTTCCCAGGGGAGGTCACTGGCGGAGCCGGCGCACCCATGCCCACCGCTCGGCCCCCAGGGCCCCCAGGGCTACCCTCTGCTGCAGCTAGCTGGGTGGGTATGTGGTCAAGAGGACGGCCATGCCACACTCACAACCTGACGCCCCAGCCTCTAACACTAAAGAATAGCACAATCAAAGAATTGCCTTGTTCACCACACCGAGAGATCCTTACTATCCTTATGCTCTACAATAACATCAGGCCTTCACATCATATCCTCTAGTCTACAGTTACACCAGGCAAAGGCAGGACAAGTGCAAGCCAAAGGCTTCTATGATGAATCAACTCTGAAAAAGAAGAAGAAAAAGCTGCTTCCACAATTGTTTCAGTATCAAACTATAATGCCTGTGTCATCCGCAGCTTCTTAAATTAGCTGCTTTGTGCGTAGGGAGATGAATCACAAGCACATAATACTGTATATTGTTGTCATGGTCTAATAGCATTGCTAAATCTCACCTGCCATCATCCCCAGCCAAGTTCCCAGACACTAGCTAAGACAGAACCTGCTACAGCCTCCATACAGTATACAGTTTCACATACTTTTTATCCTGCCTCTTCTAGTGCACAGTGGAGCTTTTTTTGGTCGAAAGGTCACACATTCCCACTGTCTCCCATAGTGAACTGCTCTTTGTGAGCATGATCTGTTTTGGGTGGACAAGTTCAGTGACTCTCAAGTGCCATAACACAAACACAACTGTAATCCACTGTGTCCACGTCATGAGACTGATCCATTACATGAATCAAGTAGGATGATCACTAACAGTAGCTAAGAGTACACATGCCCTCACTGTTGTATATTCCACGTAATGTGTTTATGAATGTGCTTCTGAGTATGTGTACGGTATGTCTGCGACTGTGTCTGTGTGTGATTGTCTATGTATATGTTGGCAATGGAAAGTGAACCTGTTTCTCTGTTGCTCCATGTTGGCATGTGTTGTGCTTGTCTTTTAACTCAACACTGCATGTCCTGTCCAGCTGATGGTTGGCATTGGAGAGGAAATTTAGCTGGTGGTAAGGGGTGAAGTATGGTGAGGAATAAGAGAGGCCACATGGTATTACAGTATATGACAAGCATTGTGAGAAGGAAGACGTACATTTTCAATAGCGTCCTACCTCTTGTCTAACACTGAATAACTTCAGCAAATAACTATTTTTATATTATATCATTGCTTCACAAATAGATGACAGGCTATTGTTGTTAAATAACAGCATGTCATAAGATTATGTAACAAGATCACTATATAATTGGACTGCAGTAGATACATGTTGAAGTCTAGCTGAATATGGCTCTGTGCCAGCACTCTTATAAACAGTATTACAAAGCAGACTGGAAACTGTCAGTCTCTCTTCTCCATTTGATATTGTTAACCACAAAATGATCTTGATGTTGAACTAGCTGAATAAGCGTCAGATAAGTGTTAGTGCCTGGAGCCAGAATGGCTGTTGGGCTCTCAACCCTGCTAGAGAATACATTGATGTGCATTCTTTCCGAGCCGTGCCTCACCCCCCTCTCCTCCAACTGCTCTCTGCATGCTTCCAGGACCTTAATCAAACAGAGAACGCATGAATGGTAATACGTGTGTACAATTGGCCGTGATCAATATTATACATTTTGAAAAAAGAGTGAAAGGAAATTATTTGAAAGATAGAGGTCCCATACTGTTACACTACACCTCGGAAACTCTGTCTCTCCGCAAACAAAGGTTACCAAATGCTTTATAGCCTTTGCACCATTGCCGGCATGGGGGGCTGGTACTAGAGTGGTGTCAGTCTCTGCAGGGCCCTGCAGCCCACGTAGTGTCCCGTAGTACTCTGTAGACATGGATCAGTGACACAGGTCTTCTGGGGTCCCCTCTAAACCTCTGCCCCTCTCCTTGTTACCCACCCACAGGAACCCCATCTGCAGCTAGCTCCTGTTCCACCGTGTTGTATCGGTCTGTGCCATTTTTGTCCTCTGGACCTTGCTGTCCGTCTTCAGCTTTTCGCTTCCGTCTCTTCTTTTTTCTGTGGTTATCTATCTGTTGCTTGTTCTCTGTCTCTGTAAACTGTAAACTTCTCAAAACTGATCATGGGAAGAGAGTCTTTAATACCAGAAATATTGAATTTTGACATCCATAGGAAAGAGCAGGTTAGCTCAGGTAGATTCCAAAAGATCTGAAACCTTACACCTATGAATGGGAGGTCATAATCTCTAAATACTCTTGTGTGGCCCATCCAAATGGTGAAAAGGACCCAGCTGTAAATATTCACTGTAGGTGAAGTACTCTAACACTTAAATTATTGGAACCTAGTCTTGTTTTTATTGAAGGCAAACCATCAATAGATTCAGTAGTAAATATATATATTTTTGCTTATCTATATTCTATTTCACAATACTTTTTTACAAGGTAAAGAATGTATCTTCCCACCACAAGCACAACCACAAAGTAGCTACTTCAAAGAGAAGTCCAATTTTCCCAGTTTTGGTTGACTTCTTCTCCCGTTCTGCTCTTCTGTCTTTTATTCTGTCGATCTTCCTATCCTGCTACAATCCTGTCTTTCTCTGTTGGTGTGGCTCCCCCTCAGGGACATGGTGTGCATGAACACAGCTCCGACCCAACAGATAGTTGGCCCAGTCACACACTCTGTTCCTCTGCTGTCCTCTCAGCTTGTCTCTTTCTTTCACTTCTCTGTATCTCTGTCCCTTGTTTTCTCTCCCTCTCCTGGATCACCACGGAGCAAGTTTTTAATTTATTTTTTAAAACATCTGTTAGAGGTCCTCTTCCTCTGTAACCCCCCCATTGTCTTACTTTTCTCAAATGCATCCATCCTTTTGAGAATGACCAATGACTGGCTGATGCTGAGCAACCCAACCCTCCCGTGTATTCTCTACCACAGATCCCTGTAAAGAGGAGACTGTCTTAGTTAAGTATATGCAGGCCGAAGTTCTCAGAGTGACCTGAGGGGGGCGCACCACAGTCTGACTGAGTGGGAGAAACCAACGCTTTGGGAGAAATCCCCCTCTCCAACATTTCTTGATTCCACGGATGGAGGGCTTGACAGGGCCATATTCACAGTGAGGAAGAGAAACAGTAGATACAGAGGTTTCTTACAGTGAGCTCACCCGTCTCACTTTGGAGGACAGGTTTTCTCTCAAACATCAAGATCGAAGAAGTCCTTTTTGCTTTTCTTCGTTGTTGTTTTTGTATGGACTTTTTCTCAATGAAGAACTGTAGGAGGATAGAAAGACAAATAACAAAGGAACACTGGTCTGACATCTTGGCCTGAATGGCCAGAAAGGGTGGAATGAAATCAATAAGTAGAGGACAATAAGAATAACTGCTAATGGCATTTATGTCACCCAATACCATCAGTTAAACATGACTCTTTTTATTTAGCATGAGTTGCATGGTGGACTAGTAAAAAATTAAAAATAAACTATAGCTATTACGACTATCCGTATGAAGAATATATTTTTCTTTTAACGATTCCTCACTTTTGCATACAATTTATGTAGCCAGACTATTAAGGTGTTCAATGAGAGAGTGTTTTCTTCTCACATTTCTTCCTATTCTTCTTTGTGGTACAGAGTACATGTTACCTGGCAGCTCTGGTCATATTGACCACTATTTCCTAACTAGAGACTTGTAAGAACATGGAGAATATACATATTTCAGCAAGCTCTCTATTTTGTGAAAACTAAAATAACGTTTGACCTTGTTTATGTTGGCATGCTTGTGATCCTGGATCTTAATGAGAAGAATCATTTAGGCTAAATTAGTAATCTATGTTTCTGTCTACTGCTATACGTATTGATGTATACGATCAATTATTTATGGAGAACTTATCATAGTGAACCATTTTTACTCTCACATACTAAATATATAATTTGAACAGTGTTATTTTTTTTTAAAGAGAATTAGAAAAGAAATCATAAAGAATCTGGTTGAGTCAGGATGTGTCTGACCATCTTTCCCCAACAACCTTTAGCTACTATGAAAGCAGCAAAAATATGTGTATATTTTAAAACATAAAATCATTATTTGCAATTAAGAACATGGGGGAAATCAACTGCATGCACAATGTTATGCAACATGAAATCAATAGGAAAAAAAGAATACAACTCTAGCATGAAATAAATTTTGTATGAAACCTGTCAGAAGGGTCTGTATTTCATTGAATGGATTGAATGTATATGAATGTATTTCTCCCTTTCTCTCCTCTGGTGTACCAAGCTTTTTGGAAACCAACATGAAGTGAATGGGAGGTCTTAAACAGGAGTGAAATCAAGTCTGAACCCAGAGTGGCCTGAAAGATGCATGGCAGAATGCACAGCATGTTTGACGACTAAACCATCAACAACATCTAAAGGAGATTATAAATGAAAGCATGGTTTGAACATACTCATAAGACTTCCCTTTAAAACAACCTCTTTATATAGACGGTCTACACTAAGAGGTGTGATGCATTGGCTAAGCATGGGTGAAGCATGATCAAACTAGCTGGTTTACCATGGGATGCCAGCCCGGCAACACACATTGAATTCCTCTAAAGTTATCTCATCTCTACCCCTCCCTCTGCACTTTGAGCATCATCCACCATTAACTCTCACCCAAGCCCTCGCCCAGCAGGCCCTCGCCCAGCAGGAGCAGGCCCTGGGTAATAACACTTCTGTCTCTCTTCTCTCTAGCATCCCGCCCAGGCCGGGCCAGGCGATCACAGAACACAGACCAGTCAGTCTGTGTTATGAACCATGGTGTCCCAACCACACTGTGTGTTGGCCACAACGTCCCATCCCCCGACTGATAATGCTCTTAGTCTGTTTGTTGTACATAGATGACCAGTGCCAGGGGGGTGCTGACGTGGACAGCTGGGCATGCTGCCAGGCCCTGCCCAGCCTTAAATGTCACCCAGAAGAGTTGTGGTTCTCACACCTTTCTCATTGGCTGCTGTACCTATGACTGGTTGATTTCATGCTGTACACACTTGAGTAAGAATGAACGTTGTGTGTGTGTCTTTGTGTGTGCGTGTGTGCATACTTGTGTGTGTGTTTATTGAAGTTTGTTTGTTTTCTATAAGTGTTGCATATCTGCTTCTCTTCCTTGTGTCTGACTTCATGTAACTATGTTGGAGAAATAATCAAGTGTCATGTTGACCCCAGTAACACAGTCATTTTATCCCTGAGTTAAAACTTGCCAAATACTTGTTTTCAGGCTGTTTTTGTCACACCACATCTGAGTTGCCTTTTTTAGATATTTACTCATTGAAAATGAAATGTTGAATACCATCACTTTCTACACATTGCGGTTTGAGTGTAAGAAAAAATGAATTCAGCAAAGTGATCATGACTGTAACAGTGACGTCTGTTTATGTCCTAAAATGTCACTTGCCCTAAATTCAGCTGTAGTTGCACTTTAAATTAGTTTGTTATCCCCAGTTATACAAAGAATTGATGCATTTCTTGACGAAATATGTATTGGCTGTATGGTACAAAGGTTTTGATATGCATGTACTTAATGTACAGTATGTGACCATGAGACTAACAGAGATCAAGCACTCATATAAGTCATTGCAAAACTGGTTTTGATGAGATAAGAACAAAATGATTACCCACGTTGTAACTACCTAGTAGTTGGTTGGTTTCTGAACTCTCTTTCAACAGTACTGTATGTGTTACACTATTTCCACACTGTTTTCACAAGCGTATGTTTTCACAAGCTTTGGGCCTTGCTTTTCTAGTTAGCTATAGAATATGGACTAATATCTCCTTTGTCACTTGGCTTAATGTGTCAAAGAGCCAGGTTATTACCAATATGTTGCATGAGCAAGCTGTGGTACTAGATACCATTATTGAGATGTGTAAGTGAGGGAGGCTGAGGAACAGTTTTCCACTGTTTCCATTAACTCAGTCTGAATGCCCATATTATAAAGAAAAATGAAGTTTGCTGCAAAGTCGTCACATTTTCCTTTTAACAACTCCCAGGGGGATTATTCACCACATTATTTCCTACATGGGATTTCAAAACACACAAAAGATACATTAACCACATAGTTACTGAAGGTTGATAGCCTAATAATGGAATATATGACTAGTCTAGCAATACTAATAACCTCTTCATTTGGCTCACAGATGCTCTTAGCATAAGATTGCTGCCACAGACAATATGTACACTGCCTGTATAATAAACCATTCAACCAGCGCTCCAAACTAGACATCAGGTTAAACTATTGGGTTTAGTAGATAAGATCTCTTACACTGAACAACAGACCAGTGTATTTCATTATGTAGAACTTGAATTGAGAATATTTGCTATTTAATTGTTGCTATTTAATCAGTAAGGGGTTGGGGTGCACATCTGCATAATGTAAAGCGTTTGTATTTACACACAACGACACTGCCATACCAATGCACACTTCTGATCTACAAACACAAACCTATCCAAGAGGTGGAGTAAAGCATGGAACAGTCCAGGCCACAATTATGCAACAGGGAGACTCCTCCCTCTTCAATGGTGCCATACTTAAGGGATCAGAGTGTTTACTAAACGTTTGCTATGGGAATTGCATGTTTTTTCCACAGTTGTTCTTTTTCTTAGCAGCAAACCACAGTACATCACAGTATATCATATACTCCAACATCTGGCAAAATATATGTCAAATTAGGTAGAAAGATGTTCTGTAGTGAATGCAACTAACCAACCTTAGTGCTGAGGTTGGTTATTGTTTGAAATTAGTGCTTGCATTAGAAGAGGTTTTAAGATGATAAAAGAACTGCCTGTGTGAACATACGATTGATCACACAACTCAGTCTATGTTGGAAGAATGCCAGCTGTTCGTTTTGATTTGTCCAGCCCCATCTGTCGACCAACACAGGTACATATTCTTATGTTCCCTTTCAAGATATGTATTCTAGCTGAGCTCTTCTGGATGGTCCTTACAAAAAGAACCACATAAATAAACACATTTAAAGTCATTAAATATGTTCTCTCTTTGAGTTTTGTACTTGTATGTTTTGTTTGAGTGAATAATTGATTGTTTTTTATTTCTCACAAACACACGTTTATCTGAACAGCGCATGTTTTTAATGTTTATTGCATGCATATACTCTCTGCATTCGGCTTGCTGCTCTGGCCCTGTTACCATGGAAACCATCTGCACAGGAGGACACATCAGAACATTGGAAAAATTACATTCACACGGGCGCACATGTAATCAGAGGATTGTGTCAGATCACCTTAAGAGAGGAGAGTCAGTCAGAGTAATCTGGTAAACATATACACATTTAGCCTAAGCAGTATCCAGACAAATACGATATGACCTCAGAGGTGCTGCACCTGAAAACAAACAGAGAAACTCTCCCACACATGGTCACACAAACACACCTACAACGGTTGAGTCACTGTTAAAGTTACAAGAAACCCACAGTAGTAGTAAATGTTCCTGAAAAATAAATGTGGAGGCTGTGAGACAAGCAAAGCATATGCCCTGTATTAACCCATTGAACTTGGCAAGATAGTTTCTATTGTTTAGCTGTCACTACCATCAGCCTATCCAGATGATTTAGTGGTTCAGTGTATATGGCACACTGACAATGGGCCAGGGCCAGAGGACTACTAGGGCTCTGCTATGCAGCTACTGCAGCATAACAAGGCCTGTGAAACATTGGACTAGAATCTATCTGTGTGGCAATTACACTGTTTGTAAATTAGCTAGTTAATCTCATTTGCGTGGCTGGTTCCATAATATGTTATTTTGAGTGTGCTGTACTGTGTTCACACAATTCATTTGGAATTGTATAAAAGTTCAGTTTCTCTTTTTTTTTATTACACTGAGGACATCCACCTGAGGATCCAAGGTTGTCTCGCTGTGTTTGCTGGGTTGTTTATTTCTTCGTGTCAGTATCTTCTCTGTATCGTTGCCAAATGTATCCCTAGATTAAATCAACAATGGACATGCAGGTGCAGTTATTGTACATGTTCCAGGTGTTTGGCTCTAATTTCAATTGAGTCCAGTGAATGGCTGAATACATTTGCCTTGGAGGGCAGCACTGTGCAGTCCAGTGTTATTAGTTCCTTTCTGTGCTGGTGAGCTTTGATCATGGACAGGAAGGCCAGGTCTCCATCACTGGCAGAAATGGGCACCATGGCAACCTAGTTACCTAACAGGGCTTGTTACCAAGGCAACACAAGCATGATCATCTATCAAGGGCAGCACATTTTCCCACCCCTTTATTCTACATGATTTCCATTCTCTCTCTCTCTCTCTCTCTCTCTCTCTCTCTCTCTCTCTCTCTCTCTCTCTCTCTCTCTGTAGATGTTGCTTAGAGATCACAATGTCTGCCTTTTGTCTTTCTGTGTTTTCACATTGGCTATTGATATCATTTTCTTTACTTTGCTCATCTGTGGCTTAGCGTTCTCAATATCTTGTCTGTGTAATGTCATTATTGTGCTGCTGTACACACAAAGGTTTTTCTAATTTTTTGTAAGACCAAGAAAGGATTGACAGTGTCACACGTAGATTTACACATAACACGGACTATTATGCATGTCCCATTATAACAGGACACCTGCTGTACTGTTGGTAACTCTGTCCACATGGCTGCATATTTGATATAAAAACATATTGTACAACATACATACTGTACATACAATAAAAACACGTTTTCTTATTCTAAACTGCTCCCATAACTCTAAAAGCACTTTTACCACTTGCATGGCAACTTAAACAAGTTTGTCCCATGTTTTGTAGATACTCAATTAAAATTACTGAGTAATTGCATTCTCTGGGCTGGGAGGGAAGGAAAGCAGGGAGAGGGAGCTAGAAGAGACTATCTCATCCCTTTTGCCAATTTCTGCACAATAAATAGCAGACTCTCAGATCTGTGTTCCCCATCGGCTGCTGTATCACTACTCTGACTGTTCCTCTGAGAGGAACATAGGGATGTGAGCCATAGCGATAGAAGACTCATCATGGATATAACCAGTTTTGGCATGAACATTGCCATTGAGGGCTTCCACCATGCTTCTGCCATTTTGAAGTAGTCAAAGTAGTCGACTGGGTGGGAATTCCTACGGGCTGTAGCCTCAACAGCGCTGCCCATGCTGTCACAGACGTTATAATGGCACAGATATAAAGATGAGTCCTCTATCTAGCTCTATGCTGTACTGTAAGGACACAGGTTGCCGTTAGAGGGTGCTAGAGAAAAGGAGTACAGAGAGTGCAATAGCCAGGGAGGGACATAGCAGAACGTAGAAAATGAGATGGGAAGAAAGTGTTGTAGACCACGAAGAAGACCATGATTGAAGCCCATGGTAAGTTAAGTGTTTGAACCAGACCTGTGACTGTTGGCCTGGAATGAAATCCGGCACACACAGCAGACCTCCAGGACCAGAGTTGTCCATCCCTGTTATAAAGCGATGAAAATCTCACAGTTGAGTGTCTGTGTAGTAGCAGAGTTAGCATTAAACCATGATGATTTGATGCATTGAGCTTTGTGGTTCCAGAACCTAATGCTGTCAGCAGTCACTTCATCTTCTTCCCCTGTCACACCATGCAGGAGAATGGAACAGGGGTCTCTGAAATTTTAATGCTAGGCAATTAAAACTTCATAACCATTTGGGTAGGCCGGCCGGCATGCAGGGCGGGTGATGGATATAAAGGACGTTAGGGCAACCAAGGCTCCTAGAGAGCTGTAAGGGGAAAATGTGAACCTGGAGCTAAATGAAGAAACCATGGAGAGGGTAAAAATAGACCAAAAATCTCAGACCAAGAGCCTGCAGAATCTGACCTGCTGCCAGGGCATGTTTGACATGCTGTGGTCCTACTTTGGTCTTGTCAGGAGTTTAGATTAGTTCATACATAATGAGTGACAAGACAACTGTGTTTGTTTAACATTACTAGTTCTGATGTCTTTTGCGCCCAGTCAATTCCCAGTCAGTCCCCAGTCAGTCCCCAGTCAGTCCCCAGTCAGTCCCCAGTCAGCGGAATCTTGGATGTTTACGAGGCTTTGAGGCACATTTGATAGAACACGTCATTGGGGATTTATGTAATGCTCACTTATGAGAGGATAGCCTCGACAAGGGCAAATATGTTGAATAAATACATATTCATGTTAAATGTATTGATCAGCGCCCTTCCTTGAGTGTGGAGGCCATGGAGGTCACAGAGTGCTCATCCACTGTTGGTGTCATGTCTTCAGGGCAGAGATGGCGGGCGAAGACAAGGGCAGATCAGTAATGAATATACAGTAGAGGACTGGAACCCTGAGCATCTGCTGTTCATGGCCGTAAATATCTCACCTCAGTAGAGTTCCAGGAAAGTTCCAGATTTCTATTTGAGAGTTTATTAGAATCCCCACTAGTCTTACTGGAGTCCGACACATAATGAAAAAGACGTTACATACAAAAGACTTTCTAATTGACATACATTTAGAAACATGAACATGTAGTGTGTGTGTGCATCTATCAGTTACACTTACATGTCAGTACAAACACACAACAAGTAGGTCACATGGGGAGATGCATTGTGCTATGAGGTGTTGCTTCATTTGTTATTTTAAACCAGTTTTGCTGTTCACTTGAGCTATATAAGATGTGTCGTATCTTTGGCTATGCCGGATTCATTGATAAGACATGCTATTCTATAAAATAATTTCTCCGTAATTAATATCACATGATTGAGCTAATCATGTAAATGTAATTAACTAGAGAGTCGGGCACCACAAAATAATATTTATAGAACTGTTATCTTCCAAATAAACTCTTAAAGAACTAGTAATATTTTACATCAATAGCAGTCAACATTAATCTTCATTTTACTTCAGTCTCATAATCTGAAAGTTGTAAATTCTTTTATCTGCAAGAACCCTGGCTAACAATTTGAATCATCAATACAAAATTGGGTTTAATTATTTATTTACTAAATACCTAACTAATCACACAGAATTCACATACACACAATTAATCATAACTTGATTACAAATTACGTCATAAAGGAAAATGTCACTAGCGGGCGGAACAGATGTGACTGCTTGTTACACAAAGGAAAAGGGGCTGTGCTATCGTAAATACAGTATCTTATGCATTCAAAATTACCGCCAATTTGGAAAAGGAAAATGCTAGAATTATTTACTCTGAGCTGCGCTTCAGTAGGTTGGTGGTAGATGGAAGGCCGTGTTGCCAAACCGAGTCCTCTGTCCTTTGAAGAATGTCTCTGGTTGTCAATTGGATACGTTGTAGTAACGTCATTGTGTGATAGACGGGATACTCTGTCTGTTCCTTCCTAACCTGTGTTTGCAGCTGCGGTCGCTAACTCAACAGCTAGGAGGTATCACTTCTGTAGTGAATAAGAGTTCAAAAGTTCATACCATTCGCAACCAAAGTTCATGCTGATGTTGGCTTTGCTCTGTAGTTATTATCTGAACCATTCTGACATAGGACCGTCGCCCTCATATCCTCAGAACAGGAAGTTCTATTGTCGTCAAGGCTTTATATAGGAAGGGAGAAGAGGGCGTGTTTGAAAAGTTTTATAGCCCATGTCCCTTCACAGAGGCGGGCCACTGAGTAAGCAGCCCTAAGTTATGAAAACCCACATGTCACATTTTAGAAGATAAAATCACATTTCATCCCGTCAAAAATAATTTCATATTCAAACATTTAAATTGAACAACAATTCCATGTGAATCCGATAACTCTGATGTGTAGACTTTCCACTGTATAGTTTATGTCATCTTATCATTGATGAGAATGTCTCAGATGACAACCGAACTGACATCATATTCATTAAGTACCACCACATATGTTAAATTGCTCAGATTACCAGAATATAGTTCATTTCCCCCCACATTCTGATGTTCCCAGAATCTCTATGTTAACCAAGGTTTTTTTTAAATGTAACCTCAGTAGGGTAGAGAGAGGGAAAAGGTGGGAAGAGGTATTTATGACTGTTATAAACCTATCCCCCAGGCCAATGTCATGACAGATGGCATGGAGTTCTATGCAATCATGGCTCTGTATAATACTGTACGTTGACTTGAATTTGTTCTGCACATGGGGGCTGTGAAAAGACCCCTGGTGGCTTGTCTGGTGCGGTGAGTGTGTATTTGTATTTGTATTTATTATGGATCCCCATTGCTCTTCCTGGGATCCGGCAGAATTAAGGCAGTTACATAATTTTTAAAACATTACAATACATTCTTTACAGAATTCACAACACACTAAGTGTGTGCCCTCAGGCCCAAACTCCACTACCAGATATCTACAACACAAAATCTATGTGTACCTGTGTGTGTATAGTGTGTATGTTATCATGTGTGTGTATGCATGTGTCTTTGCCTATGTTTGTGTTACTTCACAGTCCCTGCTGTTCCATAAGGTGTATTTTTACCTGTCTTTTAAATCTGATTCCACTGCTTGCATCAGTTACCTGATGTGGAATAGAGTTCCATGTAGTCATGGCTCTATGTAGTACTGTGCGCCTCCCATATCCTGTTCTGGATTTGGAGACTGTGAAGAGACCTATGGTGGCATGTCTTGTGGGGTATGCATGGGTGTCCGCGCTGTCTGCTAGTATTTTAAACAGACAGCTCGGTATCTTCAGCTTGTCAACACCTCTTACGAAAACAAGTAATGATGATGTCAAACTCTCTTCCACTTTGAGCGATTGACATGCATATCATTAATGTTAGCTCTCCGTGTACTTTTCCGTGCTGCCCTGTTCTGAGCCAACTGCAATTTTCCTAAGTCCCTCTTCATTACACCTGACCATGCTACTGAACAGTAGTCCAGGTGTGACAAAACCAGGACCTGTAGGACCTGCCTTCTGATAGTGTTGTTAAGAATGCACAGCAGCGCTTTATTATGGACAGACTTCTTCCCATCTTACGTAACTGTTGTATCAATATGTGTTGACCATGACAGTTTACAATCCAGGGTAACTCCAAGCAGTTTAGTCACCTCAACTTCCACGTTATTCATTATGAGATGTCGTTGAGGTTTAGGGTTTAGTGAATTATTTGTCCCAAATACAATGCTTTTAGTTTTGGAAATATTTAGGACTAACTTATTCCTTGCGACAGCTGTCCCTGATTGAGAACCATACCCGGCAAAAACATAGAAACACAGAACATAGAGTTTCCCACCCGAGTCACACCCTGACCAACCAAACATAGAGAATGAAAAAATCTCTACGGTCAGGGCATGACACTTACTCAAAGCTAGTGGAATGTTGTTAGTAAAGATTGAAAAAAGCAAGGTGGCCTAAACAGCTACCCTGGGGAATTCCTGCTTCATTGCCATGTGTAAGTTGACTATGCAAACAATTTGGAATTTTCAACACATGAATGTTTCTTATAAAAACAAGATGCAGTCAGTCTTTCCTCAACTCTTAGCCAAGAGAGACTGGCATGCATAGTATTGATATTAGCCCTCTGGGCAAGCTGAAGGTTAACTAGGTCCTTATCTTTACAGATGTTGGGGCATAACAGTATGGAGGGAGTCATGTACAGCTATATAAAGACCTGTATAATCATGTGAAAACAATTCACATAGAAAAAGAGAGAACAGTGTGTCACACAAACACTATAGCAAATGCTGATTACTCACACACAAGAACATAACGTTTTACTGTCCTCCTGGTCTTCCCTATAAATTAATTTCTGGAGAGAGGTTCGGTATCTCTGGATGATGTCACATTCTATTATTTTTTTCTACTAGTTATCAAATCAAATTTTATTGGTCACATACTGTACACTTGTTTAGCAAATGTTATTGCAAGTGTAGCGAAATGTTTGTGCTTCTAGCTTTGACAGTGCAGTAATAGCTAACAAGTAATATCTAACAGTTTCACAACATAGAGTTGAAGTCAGAAGTTTACATACACCAGAGCCAAATACTTTTAAACTCAGTTTTTCACAATTCCTGACATTTAATCATATTAATCCAGTAAAAATTCCCTGTCTTAGGTCAGTTATGACCACCACTTTATTTTAAGAATGTAAAATGTCAGAATAATAGTAGAGGGAAAGATTCATTTCAGATTTCTTTCTTTCATCACATTCCCAGTGGGTCAGACGTTTATATACACTCAATTATTGTTTGGTAGCACTGCCTTGATATGATTTAAATTGGGTCAAATATTTTGGGTAGCCTTCCACAAGCTTCCCACAATAAGTTGGGTGAATTTTGGCCCAGTCCTCCTGACAGAGCTGGTGTAACCGAGGCCGGTTTGTAGGCCTCCTTGCTCGCACACACTTTTTCAGTTCTGCCCACACATTTTCAATAGGATTGAGGTCAGAGTTTTGTGATGGCCACTCCAATACCTTGACTTTGTTTGTCCTTAAGCCATTTTGCCACAACTTTGGAAGTATGCTTAGGGTCATTGTCCATTTGGAAGATCCATTTGCGACCAAGCTTTAACTTCCTGACTGATGTCTTGAGATGTTGCTTCAATATATCCACATCATTTTCCTTCCTCATGATGCCATCTATTTTGTGAAGTGCACCAGTCCCTCCTGCAGCAAGGCATCCCCACAACATGATGCTGCCACCCCTATGATTCACAGTTGGGATGGTGTTCTTCGGCTTGCAAGCATCCCCCTTTTTCCTCCTAACATAACAATGGTCATTAGGGCCAAACAGCTAGATTTTTGTTTCATCAGACCAGAGGACATTTCTCAAAAAAGCTTGATCGTTGTCCCCATGTGCAGTTGCAAACAGTAGTCAGTTATGGCGGTTTTGGAGCAGTGGCTTCTTCTTTGCTGAGCGGCCATTCAGGTTATGTCGATATAGGATTCGTTTTACTGTGGATATAGATACTTTTGTAGCTGTTTTCTCCAGTATCTTCACAAGATCCTTTGCTGTTGTTCTGGGATTGATTTGCACTTTTCGCACCAAAGTACGTTCATCTCTAGGAGACAGAATGCGTCTCATTTCTGAGCGGTATGACGGCTGTGTGGTCCCATGGTGTTAATACTTGCATTGCTCCCAAGGATGAATCACACTTGTGGAGGTCTACAATTGTTTTCTGAGGTCTTGGCTGATATCTTTTGATTTTCCCATGATGTCAAGCAAAGATGCACTGAGTTTGAAGGTAGGCCTTGAAATACATCCACAGGTACACCTCCAATTGACTCAGATGATGTTAATTAGCCTATCAGAAGCTTATAAAGCCATGACATAATTTTCTGGAATTATCCAATCTATTTTAAGTCACAGTCAGCATAGTGTGTGTAAACTTCTGACCCACTGGAATTGTGATACAGTGAATTATAAGTGAAAATAATCTGTCTGTAAACAATTGTTGGAAAAAATACTTATGTCATGCACAAAGTAGATGTTCTAACCAACTTGCCAAAACTATAGTTTGTTAACAAGAAATTTGTGGAGTGGTTGAAAAATTAGTTTTAATGACTCCAACCTAAGTGTATGTAAACATCCGACTTCAACTGTATACCCAAAATACACGTAAATCTATGTAAGGAATGGATTAAGATTATATATACATATACGTCAGAGCGGCATTGAACTAAGATACAGTGGCATAGTATAGAGTACAGTATACACATTTGAGATGAGTAATGCAAGATACAGAGACATTATTAAAGTGGCTAGTGTTTCATTTCCTTAAAGTGGCCAGTGATTCCTAATATATGTCTATACAGTACGCAGTAGGAACACACGTGACACACCTCTACCTCCCTCACCTCACCGATGCCATCACCGTCTCATACATTAGCCAAGGACATGAAAGAAATTAATGTGATTCCTTTTAAGGCTTTTATGTGCCCTGTGTTTTCCATGTAACATACGTATGAGCACACATGCAGCTCTTAAGTGCCCCTGTCATATTAATTACAGTTATGGACTTGCAGGTGGCACGTATAACCTTTATTCATCTCATCCATCTCCAAGGCCTGGTAAAGTCAGACACATATCATGAATACAAAGAGTAGCGGAATGTACACACACACACACGCACACACACACCTGCATGCACAAATGCAGACACACAGAGGCATAGGCAGGGCCGTGGACACTGACACGTACAGTAGCAGCTCATATAAATACACACACATTTCACACACATTCTCCCTTTTAAATCAACCTATATGCAATCATCTGAGTTGAGGGCGGGCGACACTTCTCTTTAATTATATTCTCTTTCTCTCTCATCGGCAATGCCTATTCAACATGACCAAACTAACATGTCTTCAGTGTTTGCAAAAGTATATCCTAGGAGTATGGGGGAAAATCATTATCACAGCAGTGAGATAGAGGACAGCACAGGCCAAGGCTCCAGGTCCAATTCTCCAGTCTACCTCACCTGATCCTGCATCAAACCACATTATGGCTTCATGTCCATCCTGCATAATCAATACCCCAATGTGTGGGGTGTGTCTTGAGAACAAATACTCCATAGGCAATTAATGCATATAGTGCCTGTTCTGTGTAATGCCAATTGTAGGCTCGTCATAACTTTGAAAAACAATTCATTGCACAAATGCTACTAGGCCTTAAACAAGGTTGATCTCTCCTGCCATCTGTGAGAGTTACTATTTTTCAAAAAAGTTATGCAATCCCTCCCCCTACTGGCCATAGATTTTTATTGCAGCCGGTGAGCGTCTTCTGTAAAACAATCTCAATCTAACTGTGTTGCTTGAGACATTTTTTTTAGCTCACTTTGAAGGTACAAATATTTTACTGAGTAACAGTTCATATAAGGAAATCAGTCAATTTAAATAAACCAGGCCCTAATCTATGGATTTCACCTGACTGGGAATATAGATATGCATCTGTTGGTCACAGATACCTTACAAAAAAAGGTAGGGGCGTGGATCAGAAAACCAGTCAGTATCTGGTGTGACCACCATTTGCCTCATGCATCGCGGCACATGTCCTTTGCATAGAGTTGATCAGGCTGTTGATTGTGGCCTGTGGAATGTTGTCCCAATCCTCTTCAATTGCTGTGCGAAGTTGCTGGATATTGGCGGAACTGGAACACGCTGTTGTACATGTCAATCCAGAGCATCCCAAACATGCTCAATGGGTGACATGTCTGGTGAGTACACAGGTCATGGAAGAACTGGGACATTTTCAGCTTCCAGGAATTGTGTACAGATCCTTGTGACATGGGGCTGTGCCTTATCATGCTGAAACATGAGGTGATGGCGGTGGATGAATGGCATGACAATGGGCCTCAGGATCTCATCACGGTATCTCTGTGCATTCAAATTGCAATCGATAAAATGCAATTGTGTTCATTGTCCGTAGCTTATGCCTGCCCATTCCATAACCCCGTCGCCAACATGGCGTGGTTACACGTGGTTACGTGGTCTGCGGTTGTGAGGCCGGTTGGACTTATTGCCAAATTCTTTAAAGGGACGTTAGTGGCAGTGACAAAATGGAACATTTTAGAGTGGCCTTTTATTGTCCCCAGCACAAGGCGCACCTGTTAATGACCGTGATGTTTAATCAACTTGTTGATATGCCACACCAGTCAGTTGGATGGATTAACATGGCAAATGAAAAATGCTCACTAAAAGGGATGTAAAACTAATTTGAGAGAAATAAGCTTTGTGTGTATGGAACATTTCTGAGATATTTTTGTTCAGCTCATGAAACATCCTCATTACATGTTGCTTTTACATACAGTATATCCTCCTGAATGTGGCTAACTGGATGTGGCTAGCTGGATGTGGCTAGCTTTTTAAGTGTTTGCTAAGGACATTTGAATTATGATGGTTAGTAATTATTAGCAATCATTATAATTTTAGCATAACACAGTGTGTGAACATGGAGTACATTTAATGAGATGAAAAACAGAACAAAGCAACTACTGTAAATGTTTTCTTATAACTAGACACCCAGAATGCAGACACACACTTCCCAATGCAACGATTGGTTTACCAGGGATCTATTTACACAAATTATAGATTTTTCAATAGAAGTACATTCATATCATCATCCAAACACTAATACATGCACATAAATCCCTTCCTTGAACATCTTATGCAAAATAGACCACTGGTGGTCAACAGCAGCAGAAGGCTGATAAGGTACACACACACACACACACACACACACACACACACACACACACACACACACACACACACACACACACACACACACACACACACACACACACACACACACACACACACACACACACACAATCTTATAATACTACCATATTTCTATGCTTTGTGCAATGTGATAATACATCTACACAGACTGTCAATCACTATACACACAAGCATGTAACTTTACATCCACACTAGCACATTCACACATTTATTGAAACGGTGTATGCCAATAGAGCACAATACAATATCTATAAGACTCCTGTTGCATTAACATAGAACTTTCAATAGAAAAGAAATACAGTATATAAAAAACAAGAGAATATTAGTAATTATAAGCAAGAGCCAAGGAAAGGTCCATTTCGGTCACATTCTAATCATTCTTAGTCAATATCATTATTCAAATGACAAACTGAAAAAAGTATTGAATTTCAAAGTAAACTACTGGTTAATAATTTCATGAAGAGAATATAAAGTTTGAATTTTAAGAGATATCATTTATTTTGCAGGTAAAAGGCTGTTTGGGGATATCAGTGAGTAGGATTAAAGCAGTGAGCTGCTTGGTTAGGATCAGGTGGTAGACAACTACAGACAGCTGTACAGGGCTGAGTCAGGTATATGGTTTTAACATTTCCAAAAATTCCCATGTTTTCCAAAAATCCTGGTTGGAGGATATCAGATATCTTGCTTATTCCCTCCTGATTCTGTGAATCCTCCAACCGGGATTTCTGGACTACCTGTAAATGTTGGGAAAGTTACCAGAATTTTGCAACCCTTGTCAAGTATGAGGGCCAGGCAGGCAGGTCAGACAGCGTAGTGTTTGTTAAGGCGCTGTAGGGCGTCGCCCACGATGTCCAGTTCATGTCTCAGATCCTCCACCATGCTGTTGATACTGGATGTGTCCTTCAGCACGTCCACACTGTGGGTGTACGGGTTGTACCTCACTGTAAACGGACGCTTGATGGTCTTGGCAAACTCTCTGTGTGCATAAGAACAGATGATGCAAAACATAACACAGCCCAGGTTTGAAAAGGTGAAAGAAGAGTTTATTAGCCCATTAACAGTTTATTTTCCCACAGAACAGCCAAGAATAAAACGTAATGAACAACCTACCTCATCTTGACTTTGGCCTCTTCAAAGCTCTCTGACACAAAGTAGACATCTTGGAATGCCGTGATAATGCACTCCTGCTTGCAGGTGACTTTGGGGTCAAAGGGCATGATCTTTGCATTGCCAGAGAGTGCATGCTGTATGAGGGAAAAAAAGTATCTTAGGATTCTTTCTTTGCATCGGATGGTATTTTTACGCTTTAAATGGTGTTTGAATATGAATATTAAATGCTTTTACCTTAAGCTCACTGATAGAGGAGAGAAGTCCTGCGCCGTAGGCTCTCATCTTTCCCTCCTGTTTACACAGGCCAAACTCTACTGTGAAAAAGTAACACTGTAAAACAAAAACACAGAAAGACAACAATGTTTAAATATATCAGTTAGACAAAAAAACAGTTCAATTCAAGCACGGTGTTTGGATATTGGTATCATGGAAACAGCACTTACGGTGGCCAGCGTCTGGACAGACTCATCTGAGGCCCCCAGAGAGGCCAGACCTATCTCCTGGGAGAACTGGGCAAAACTAGGCTCCGCCAGCAGAGGGACATGACCCAAAAGCTCATGACATGTGTCTCTGTAATGCACACATAAACACACACATACATACAGTGTGTGGATTGTTAAGCTTGTGGGCAGATATGTGCAACTTTGTGACAGTGTAACCAAGTATTCTTCCATTTGATTTTTGAAACAATCAATGAATCGTGGACTTCAGGAAACAGCAGAGGGAGCATCCCCCTATCCACATCAACAGGACAGTAGTGGAGAAGGTGGAAATGTATAAGTTCCTCGGCATACACATCACTGACAAACTGAAATGGTCTACTCACGCAGACAGTGTGGCGAAGAAGGCAAAACAGTGCCTCTTCAACCTCAGGAGGCTGAAGAAATTTGTCTTGTCACCTAAAAACCTCACAAACTTTTACAGATGCACAATTGCAAGCCTCCTGTCGGGCTGTATCACCACCTGGCACGGCAACTGCACCGCCCACAACTGCAGGGCTCTCCAGAAGGTAATGCGGTCTGCACAAACATCACCGGGGGCAAACTACCTGCCTGCCCCACAGGACACCAAAAAGATCATCAAGGACAACAACCACCCGAGCCACTGCCTGTTCCCCCCGCTATCATCCAGAAGGCGAGATCAGTACAGGTGCATCAATGCTGGGACCAAGAGACTAAAAAACAGCTTCTATCTCAGGGCCATAACACTGTTAAACAGCCATCACTAGCACAGAGAGGCTGCTGCCTACATACAGGCTTGAAATCAGTGGCCGCTCTAATAAATGGAACACTAGTCACTTTAATAATAACACTTTAATAATGTTTACATGTCTTGCATTACTCATCTCATATGTATATGCGGTATTCTATACTATCTATTCCATCTTAGCCTATGCCTCTCTGTCATTGCTCATCCATATTTATATATTCTTGTTCCATTCCGTTCCGTATTCCATTAGGTATTTGATATGGAATTGTTAGATATTACTTCTTGGATATTGCTGCACTGTCAGAACTAGCAGCACAAGCAGTTCACTACACTCACAATAACATCTGCTAACCATGTGTATGTGACCAATAAAATGGGATTTGATTTAAATGATTATGTAGCTGTGGATAATGTCCTTTTGAGTTGCAATCAGCCAGAAGAGTTAAGTTTGCTTAGGGATGTGACAGACCAGGCTTGTTCAATCAAATACAGACTCTTTATATGAAATGATACTCTATGATCCTTTATGATGATTTTTGGTATGGTGACATACTGCTATGTTTATGTGACTATGAACATCACACTAATATACTCAACATCAGATGGATGTGTTCAACAATGAAAAGACCAACTTCTCCTTATTAATGTAACGTGTCAAGGGGTACTTACGGCTCAGGTGTGTAGAGCGGGTCAGAGCTGTGGCGAACATACTGAGTGCAGTGGAAAACCCGGAAAGCCAAACCTGCCAGAAAGTCTCGTGGGGAGAGGTAACCTGCCACGGGCCGAATGATAAAGCCTGTGCGTTCTGATGGAAGACGCACATAGCTTTTACTCATGTAAAAGGCCACAAAGCATTCAACAACATCTAATTTGATACCCCTTAATCCACACATTTTCCAATAGTCTTCATTATGCTGATAAACCTGAGCATCAGACTGAATGAGACTGTGTGGTGTCATGTACAGCGGCAGACTCTGACTGTCTCACCTCTGAGGAAGTGTGACACATCTTCCAGTTGGGGGATGTTGTCCTCCCTGCAGTCACAGTGCTTGGAGAGCAGTGGCAGGTTCTTCAGGTACTCCCGGCAAGCATGGGATGGATACAGCTTATTGAGCTCCCGATAGACCACACCCCAGGTCTTCACCTCCTCCTCTGTGAACTCAATATGCGGAATCGGTTCCCCACTAAAAGAGAGGGAGAAAGAGAGAGAAAGAAAGATAATGAAAGAGAGTAGTGCTACAATGATGCTGTAGGCCATCATTGTAAATAAGAATTTGTAGTTAAATAAAGGTTACCTTTTTCTTAATACAGTGGAAATGTCTAGCTATACCTGTGTGCATTAGGATATTGAAGTATTAAATACACATAGTGTCATAGCTTTCCAAACCAGATCTCACATAGCATAATAATATGACCTACTGTTTGTAGCTCATGGCAAGATCAGCGAAGTGTTTCCTTCTTTTGCGATAGACGTTGTCCTTGAAGCCCTGCAGAAAGAAAAGATAAGTAATTGAGGTGTGACAGCAACTCATGCACTGACTTACTGAGTGGCTATTCCGTAAGTGTTCCGCTTATCACAATAGAAGTATTAGTCTAATCCTCCATCTGCCACTCTAATACAGTCAGTGTAGTTCTAACTGGCTTTGATAGTTATACCATTGTCACAAGTTTGCCTCCTGTTTCAGTATGTCAGTGAGAGTCTGTGACATAGAGATCCTATATTATGAATTATATTATTATATTATCTCATGGCCTATGGTGGTCTAAGCCGCTGAACCTGGCACACATGTATACCAGAGTCAGCATGAATTCAAATCAGGCCCACTGCCCTTTGACTCCCCCTATCTTCCCTATATTCCCTGTCTTCTCTGTCTTCCCTGTCTTTCCAACAGTGTTATTTCTCTCCAATAAAAGGTCTACAATTACAAAAGGAGTTATAGGATATCTATGTTCAGACAGGCTTGCAACTAGAATGGAACATAATTGACCAGAGCATTTTAGAAGCTATGCCTACTGGGTGATCAGCATCCAGGTCTAAGCCATACATCAAGACACGGTTAGCACACATGTCCAGGTCCGAGATTGTCTTTGGGAACCAGGGAATATCTTCAGTGTCTGAAAAAAAACATGGGATGATCTGAGATGGTCTCTACAGTAGATTTTAGTCATGTCCAGAGCTATCCGGGATCCTTGGGACATCCTTATCCCCCTGAAGTTTATATCTAAAATGGTTAAGGTAAGGGTTGGGGTTATGGATAGGTAAGGGATATGGTTATGGTTCGGGTAAGGGTAGGGGTTAAGATTAGGTTTTGGAGTAGGGGCGTCCCAAGGATTCCAGAAGCACTGACCCTTTAGTAACCTCATACAACAATCTGAAAGTCTCTCTTTCGCTACACACAGCGGTAATTAGTCTGGTAATAGGTAATAGGCCTACCCGGCTAGACTTTAGGAACTCTGAAATAATTTCAAAAGTAGCAGCTAGGCCTACCTTCTTCAGGCAGGCTGGAATTGTCAGGTTGGTCATGGTCCATATCAACTACGTTGGCGGCGTGCTTATGTAGCAGCTCAGTGAGCTCCTTGAGTTGCTCGTGGCTGCTGTCACAGTCAACAAAGATCTCAAACTCTGAGCCACGCCGCCTCGATTTTCGGGACTCGATGTGAACAAGGTTGACGTGGTTCTCCTGGTGATGATTATAATAACAAGACATTTAAAGTTATGTAATTTATGTTGATGTACATGATAATGTCTCTACCAGTGTTGGGGAAGTTACTCTGAAAAAGTAGTTAAAAAGCTACAAATTACTTCACACTGGAGGAAGTTAATCTACACTAAAACTACCCTTAAGGAAAATATAGTTTAATTGACTAAAGTTACTACATCCAAACTACTTTTTGATAAATGATCATATCAACATTTGAAATGTCATAGACTACAAGTTGCATGAACAGATCACTTTGGAGTCAGATGTTATCAGAATGTGTAATTTGGCATATTAGACACAAAAACTATGTTTCAAGTGAGAATTAGGCAAGTCCAATGCTGAAAAATTAAGGAAATTATTTCCTACTTCACTCATGTTTTATTTTTTGCAACAAAAAAAAATAGTATGTAGTTCCAGTACTTAGCTACACCGCCACATGCACCAAAAAGTACTGAAAACACTACCAAGATTTGATTTGTGGTCAACTATCACCAAACTACTGCAAAATGCAGTTAAATTACTAGTGGAACTACATGTAGTTCACTACTTCCCAACACTGGTATCTACCATCAACCGTTTGGTATGTGATAGCCTACTTTAAAATATTCAACCTTACTTGAAAAAGTTTTAGTGCCTTAACTAGCCCGCCAACTTCATTCTTGAGCGAGAAGGCAATGGCCGTGCGACCCTTTTCTAAAGACCGACCATTCTCCCAAGATGAACTCTTGTTGTCCTTGTTCTTGTCGATCTTGCTGAATGTACATTTTTTCATCTGTTGGGAAAAGAGGGAAAATATTTATGAAAAACCAACCTCGGAGCTGGCTAGGCCTTTTTTTGTAGAAAGTAAGGATTTAGCAGTGTTTTGGGCTATGATACACCATTTATAAAGGCTGAACAGGAAGGTAATTGTTTTGGAAAATCACATCACCTCCGATGACAATTTGTTTGAAAGGACAAGCTGCGTTTTAGATGGACTGATAGTCATATGGATTTGTTCAATATCCTGTGCGTAATAACCGTATTTGAACAAGAGTTTGCTTGCCTCACAAAGAAAAGGCAACTAAATCAAACAATATATTTACACAACCAAAGCCCCCAAAGTGTAAAGTAAGCGTAAACAATCACAGCATTCACTGCAGCTGAACGCAAACTGAATACTCAGCCTAATCAGGCTACTTCGAGATTTCAGCACTGGACAGCGACAACACTTGGCTGCGCGCAGTCGCAACTTTAAAACTGACTGCAAATAAAGTATAGGGACAAACTAATAAAATCATCAATTAGACTAATATTGTTAGGTCTAAATATTTGCCACATACTTAATTAGCCTATAGATTGGAAGCGTTAAACTGCCGCATTATTTTCTGGTAGGCAACATTTATTTTGTCAATGCTGAGTTGTGTCTGTCTCATTGTGAAGAGATCTGCTGCAGTAATCGCATTTGGTGACGAATGATAGCGCTCTCCAATCCAAATCCAACTCGGGATTATAGATGGTTACTTTCAGCGCAGCAATAAATCCATCAAGGTAACATATCCTGGACGTATTCTTTTATCATCTTTAGGCGTTCAAATAGTTTATTTTTGTCGGTTTGATATCAGTTGATGCCCCATGTCTTTTGGGGCCAGTCTATGTCGATCATCAGAATATTTGAAGCATTTTTGGAATAGGCTAATTAATCTAAATTAAATGTACATTTACTGACAGGAAATACAATTAAAATCAACATATTGCACACAAACTTGCAAATGCTTATCATTTACGTGCGTGGTTTTAGTGTATATGTCAATGATATGCCTAAATCAAGATGCAGTGGCTCGTTGTGAACGCAGACCAATAACTTTATTTTACCTAGTCTGATGTCCGCGAAGATCTGAGGCGTAAGCATTCTGAAAAGTTATGACTGCGAGCTCCTTTATTTCACTTGAATTGATATTACAATGACCTCCTTATTGTATTACGTAGGCTACGCATCTCATTTGTCTCCAGATTTAGGTGGCTTATGGCACACCTAAGAGAGCTAGCTAAACCGAACCAAGAGGGGAGGCGAAAACTCTGATTAGAACAGAAAATAAATTAACTAATGAAGTTTAGAGTAAGATTACAGATTGGCGCAACAAAAGTAAATCCTTTATGTGTGATAATTGAGATAATTGAAGTCAAAAGTAAAATGCTTCATGTTTGATTATACAATCATTTGTCAAAATGTTATTAATGACACCTAAATACAAGTCACAATTCAACGTAAAATAACTGTCCATTTGTATTGTTCCATGAATTTTTTTCCCGTTTAGTTTAGACAGTTATTATTTACTTACAATATAAATATAACTTACCTCATTATTCAGTTGCTTTTCCTCGTAACAAGTGTGCAATGAAGAACTCATAGAGTCGAAAGACCTTCCTCTGCGCGGCCCGTCAATCTTGTTTGAATACATGTCAAAGTCCTTTAATTGATATGTTTTAGTGAGAATAAGTAAGGCAGTCCACTGCTGCGGTAGCTGCTATGATATACCTATATACCTCTCACTCAAAGCACAAGGCGCCTCAGTATTTATGAATACTGAGTGGAAGGTGGGGGTGGTGATGTGGTGGGGGTGGGGGAGGAGGACACGAGTCAGGACGACGCGGAAAATATCACCACTATATGCCTAAATGTAACATGGTAATAGTTATACAACTAATCTCACATTAATGTCACACACTGATGATTACAACATATTCACTTCCAGGAAGGGAATCAGTAGACTTTAATAATGAGGTACTGTTGGTGTAGTTGTGACTGCTGGCTAATTACCATGAGGGAAATGTAAGCCTATCATACAGCCTACACCAACAGCAAAACATCCCAGGTCTAAGGGTTTTCATATCGATGTCATATCATATACTGTACATAGACTAAATGTTTAACAACACAATCCCAACTACTCATCACTATAATAATTTCAGCACGACAGCGTAATGGACAGTTCCCCCCTTCTGGACGGTTTTGCGGCTTCCAAAATTAGAGCTCTATCTATAACGCACACACAAAACGTGACCTGTTGTAGACCTTGACATTTTCACATTTGTTTGGTATACAATTAGTCATTGTAGTCGTCCTCTTGTTGTCTTTTGAGTGTGGTTAGATAACGTTTTGAAAGACACCTGCTGAGTAAAGGCCACAGAAAAGACCAAACATGAATGTAACTAAGAGTATATTAAATAGTGGTGACAGATACTCTTGCCTCGCTTCCCATCGCAGTCTAGGCTTATACAGTCCCTTCGGAAAATATTCAGACCACTTGACTTTTTCCACATGTTGTTACTTTACAGTCTTATTCTAAAAAGGATAAAACTAAAACAAATCCTCAGCAATCTACACACAATATACCCATAATAACAAAGCGAAAACAAGTTTTTAGAAATTGTTGCACATTTATAAAAAATACTTTATTTACATAAGTATTCTGACCCTTTGCTATGAGATTCGAAATTGATCTCATGTGCATCCTGTTTCAATTGATCATCCTTGAGATGTTTCTACAACTTGATTGGAGTCCACCTGTGGTAAATTCAATTGACTGGACATGATTTGGAAAGGCACATACTTGTCTATATAAGGTCCCACAGTTGATAGTGCATGTCAGAGAAAAAACCAAGCCATGAGGTTGAATGAATTGTCCGTAGAGCTCCGAGACAGGATTGTGTCGAAGCACAGATATGGGGAAGGGTACCAAAAAATGTCTGCAACATTGAATGTCCCCAAGAACACAGTGGCCTACGTCATTCTTAAATGGAAGAAGTTTGGAACCACCAAGACTCTTCCTAGAGTGGGCCGCCCAGCCAAACTGAGCAATCGGGGGAGAAGGGCACTGGTGAGGGAGGTGACCAAGAACCCGATGGTCACTATGACAGAGCTCTAGAGTTCCTCTGTGGAAATGGGAGAACCTTCGCCGCAGCAGAAGGACAACCATCGCTGCAGCACTCCACCAATCAGGCCTTTATGGTAGAGTGGCCAGACAGAAAAAACACTCCTTAGTAAAAGACACATGACAGCCCGCTTGGAGTTTGCCAAGACCATGAGGAACAATATTCTCTGGTTTGATGAAACCAAGATTGAACTCTTTGGCCTAAATGCCAAGCTTCACGTCTGGAGAAAACCTACTGTAGCACCATCCCTACGGTGAAGCATGGTGATGGCAGCATCATATTGTGGGGATGTTTTTCAGTGGCAGAGACTGGGAGACTAGTCAGGATCAAGGCAAAGATGAACGAAGCAAAGTACAGAGAGATACTTGATGAAAACCTGCTCCAGAGCACTCAGGTCCTCGGAATGGGGCGAAGGTTCACCTCCCAACAGGACAACGACCCTAATTACACAGCCAAGACAACGCAGGAATCGCTTCCGGACAAGTCTCTGAATGTCCTTGAGTGGCCCAGACAGAGCTCGGACTTGAACCCGATCAAACATCTCTGGAGAGACCTGAAGATTGCTGTGCAGCAACACTCCCTATCCAACCTGACAGAGCTTGAGAGGATCTGCAGAGAGGAATGGGAGAACATCCACAAATACAGGTGTGCCAAGCTTGTAGCATCATATCCAAGAAGATTCGAGGCTGTAATCTCTGTCAAATATGCTTCAACAAAGTACTGAGTAAATGGTCTGAAAACGGATGTAAACGTGATATTTCCTTTTTTATATTTAAAACATTTTTTTTATCTAAAAACTTGTTAGGTTTGTCATTATGGGGTATTGTGTGTAGATTGATGAGGAGAAAAAAAACTGAATCAATTTTAGAATAAGGCTGTAATGTAACAAAATGTGGAAAAATTCAAGGGGTCTGAATACTTTCCGAATGCACTGTACTTATTGAAAAACTCCAGGACCAAGTCGCACATGTTAGGTATGACGAACCTGAGGGAGCGGGGGCGTTATGTTCCTAAGGGAGGTTGGTACAACATCATAAATGTGTTCATGAACAGTGGTCTTATTATAATAATGATGTGGATGTTATGAGCAATTCTTGTGTTTACAAGCTCACACCGTTAGTAATTGCATTAAAAGTGCAAATAATGATGGTTTCCTTTAGGAAAATAAATGCAACACATGACTAATCTTTTATTCAGACATTCTCACGCAACCGCTCCTACTTTATTGGTCTTTGTCTCCACCTCCACTCCTCGCTCACTAGACTGAGAGACTGACGTAGGCTAGCCATGTCTGCCGGTAAACAAGACTGACCACGCGCTGCTTTGTGCGTCTCAAATACCCATCTAATTAGACCATGTGCAAAGAGGCTACTCAGCGCCCCAATTCACTTCTACCTCCGACTGAATTGGAAAAGAGCCAGTTTTAGCCGGATTTGTGAGAAATAGTTAAATACTGATTGTGTGAAGTGTTCTGTGCAATGTAGCCTGTATACATTGTAGGCTACACACAATTTGGGTGGATATATGTGTGTGTGTGTGTGTGTGTGTGTGTGTGTGTGTGTGTGTGTGTGTGTGTGTGTGTGTGTGTGTGTGTGTGTGTGTGTGTGTGTGTGTGTGTGTGTGTGTGTGTGTGTGTGTGTGTGTGTGTGTGTGTGTGTGTGTGTGTGTGTGTGTGTGTGTGTGTGTGTGTTAAATGAGAGGTCTAGGACCTCTGTAAGTGAGGGGATACAGAGACCGGAGGATCAGGCTGGGTGTCAATCTAGGAAGACCTCTATGAGTGAGGATCAGGCTGGGTGTCTATCTAGAAATGAGGATATGGTTCCATGTGTAGCCTTATTAGTATAGATAGTCTGAGGGGATGGATATGGTTTGACCTCTCTTCAGTTTATGTGGGAAAAGTGCAGTAATGAGGCCAGGAAACAAGTAATATCCCAGAAATTATTATAGTTATAGGATATATTTGTGTGAAGCCTACTATAGTATACTGTTTACCTGATTAGGTTCTCACACAAGACAAACTCACTTGCACTTTTTTTTAATAGCAAATAAATATAATAAAACAATTTACAATTTCACATTTTTGCCAGCCAATAGGTTTACCATTAGCAGCCTGACATATTTGACAAATACTTTGTAATGTACAGAGCACACATTTTTCTATCAATTATCTTTAGGAAAAAGCAGCCACATTCACATTCACAACATCACATCCTGTCTGTGGGAAACTCAATATGAGACCTGGCCCATTCAAATATACGTACTCACAATTCAGAGTCAAATCCATCACTATGATGTCTAATGTAGTTATGGAGCTCAGTCCCTCTACACTCCAGCCAATAGAACTATGAATCCTTGTGTGTATTTATGTTCTCTAAAGTAGCCTTGGAGCCTGGACCATCTTCATACAGTCTAATGATCAGTATCCGGTATAATGCAAGACAGCATATTCATCATTATCCCCTCATTCAAGTTAATTTACGCTCATATTGGTTTGCATCAGGTTTCATTTTGTCTTTCAATTGCATGGACCATTGTCTGGACTGGATAGATTATTGCAAGTTGATTTTGGTTCAACATTCAAGTCTATCAAAATATAAAGCCCAATGAAATAAGGGCCTATTTTGACTCCTTTATTGACAATGCAATGATGGGTCAGGGTGCAATCAGATTTAATCGTTGACGTCTTTGTGTTGGACAACAGACACCCCTGTGATAAATGCATGGTGACATTATGAGTTGACATTGAGAAGACCCAGATTTCAGACAACTGTGATGTCCTGGTTTAGCACCTTGAAGGGATGAGCCTTTTGAGATGCATTGAGATTGGAGAGCAGGATTATTGCACAGCATGAGATTTACTTAATCTGTGTCTCTCTCATCTCTTCCACATCGGCAACAACCAGGTTGAGTCGTGAGTAACCATGTCAGAGAAGCTTCCATGGCTACCATGACCTTCACACTGAAGAAGTTTAAAAGATTTGTCTGTTTGAATCTTTAACAAGCATTGAAAAATGTATTCGAAAATCTGTATATTGACTGGTTGCTTAAACCTCTCTTTTCATCTGTCAGATGTTTCTTTCTTGCTTCTACACCTGCATTGCTTGCTGTTTGGGGTTTTAGGCTGGGTTTCTGTATAGCACTTTGAGATATCAGCTGATGTACGAAGGGCTATATAAATACATTTGATTTGATTTGATTCTTTGAAGGGACACATTTGATGTATAATAGCCCCCCCCATCTTTAATGACCCTCTGTTAACCAGACTTTCAATCTTCAGAAAAGCTCAAGCTTGTCTAAAACCTAGCCCACGTGAGAGGTCAGTCTGAGGAGGTGAGGATGATGAGAGCGAGCCAGAGGCTGAGAGGGAGTCTCATTTTAGGAGGGGATTACTGGACTCTGATCCTGTTCATCGCTACCCATTGACCCCCACTTTCTCCACTCTACACTCCTTCGCACCCTTTCAGTTAATTTGGCCTCAGTATATAATGACAGATGATAATTGAATTCTAGTTTAAGGTGTGTTATTAAAATCATGCACCAATTCTCTCACCATTTCAAATGTCTTAATGCATTTTCTTATTATGATACAACACATGAAAGATCCCTGATATCTTTTGTCTGCGCCTATGGACAGCCCTCCAATTCAAACCACAGGTTTTTAATGGGATTCAAAACTGAGATGAGATTGCCATTGCAAAATGTTGATTTTGTGGAATTTGATGTGTGCTTAGTGTGAGTAAGGATAAATATCATACCAAATATTATGTTTTGGGGGCATGATCTTCGTGCATCTGTAACTTTCTCACTCATCATTATTCACGAGGCATTCATGATTATCCATAATCATGGTAGCATCCACATTAATGTAGAAGTGTTCAAGAAAATATTATATTCTTATTTACAATAAAACTGACTCCAAAATGTCCTATTACATTATTTATCATTCATTTCTATTGGGCAGAAAATAATCCGAAACACAAACAAAACAAAATGCAAATGTATCCAACAAGTTCGTAGACACAAGCTTGATGTAGTCATTGCTTGCTAGGAAAATGAGATCAAATACTAAAACTTTGACTACATTTAATACACTAAAAGGGTACATTGTCCAATTTTCTTCTGACACCTTCAAATAGGAGGACGAGAGACATAAAGTGCTGTCATTTCTAAACGGGTAAACAGATACAGTGGGGCAAAAAAGTATTTATTCAGCCACCAATTGTGCAAGCTCTCCCACTTAAAAAGATGAGAGAGAGGCCTGTAATTTTCATCATAGGTACACTTCAACTATGACAGACAAAATGAGAAAAACATTTTTAATTTAGGATTTTTTGTGAATTTATTTGCAAATTATGGTGGAAAATAAGTATTTGGTCAATAACAAAAGTTTATCTCAATACTTTGTTATATACCCTTTGTTGGCAATGACAGAGGTCAAATGTTTTCTGTAAGTCTTCACAAGGTTTTCACACACTGTTGCTGGTATTTTGACCCATTCCTCCATGCAGATCTCCTCTAGAGCAATGATGTTTTGGGGCTGTTGCTGGGCAACACAGACTTTCAACTCCCTCCAAAGATTTTCTATGGGGTTGAAATCTGGAGACTGGCTAGGCCACTCCAGGACCTTGAAATTCTTCTTACGAAGCCACTCCTTCATTGCCTGGGCGGTGTGTTTGGGATCATTGTCATGCTGAAAGACCCAGCCATGTTTCATCTTCAATGCCCTTGCTGATGGAAGGAGGTTTTCACTCAAAATCTCACGATACATGGCCCCATTCATTCTTTCCTTTACACGGATCAGTCGTCCTGGTCCCTTGGCAGAAAAACAGCCCCAAAGCATGATGTTTCCACCCCATGCTTCACAGTAGGTATGAGGTTCTTTGGATGCAACTTAGCATTCTTTGTACTCCAAACACAACGAGTTGAGTTTTTACCAAAAAGTTATATTTTGGTTTCATCTGACCATATGACATTCTCCCAATCTTCTTCTGGATCATCTAAATGCTCTCTAGCAAACTTCAGACGGGCCTGGACATGTACTGGCTTAAGCAGGGGGACACGTCTGGCACTGCAGGATTTGAGTCCCTGGTGGCGTAGTGTGTTACTGATGGTAGGCTTTGTTACTTTGGTCCCAGCTCTCTGCAGGTCATTCACTAGGTCTCCCCGTGTGGTTCTGGGATTTTTGCTCACCGTTCTTGTGATCATTTTGGCCCCACGGGGTGAGATCTTGCATGGAGCCCCAGATCGAGGGAGATTATCAGTGGTCTTGTATATCTTCCATTTCCTAATAATTGCTCCCACAGTTGATTTCTCAAATCAAATCAAATTTTATTTGTCACATACACATGGTTAGCAGATGTTAAATGCGAGTGTAGCGAAATGCTTGTGCTTCTAGTTCCGACAATGCAGTGATAACCAACAAGTAATCTAACTAACAATTCCAAAACTACTGTCTTATACACAGTGTAAGGGGATAAGGAATATGTACATAAGGATATATGAATGAGTGATGGTACAGAGCAGCATACAGTAGATGGTATCGAGTACAGTATATACATATGAGATGAGTGTGTAGACAAAGTAAACAAAGTGGCATAGTTAAAGTGGCTAGTGATACATGTGTTACATAAGGATGCAGTCGATGATGTAGAGTACAGTATATACATATGCATATGAGATGAATAATGTAGGGTAAGTAACATTATATAAGGTAGCATTGTTTAAAGTGGCTAGTGATATATTTACATAATTCCCATCAATTCCCATTATTAAAATGGCTGGAGTTGGGTCAGTGTCAATGACAGTGTGTTGGCAGCAGCCACTCACTGTTAGTGGTGGCTGTTTAACAGTCTGATGGCCTTGAGATAGAAGCTGTTTTTCAGTCTCTCGGTCCCAGCTTTGATGCACCTGTACTGACCTCGCCTTCTGGATGATAGCGGGGTGAACAGGCAGTGGTTCGGTGGTTGATGTCCTTGATGATCTTTATGGCCTTCCTGTAACAACGGGTGGTGTAGGTGTCCTGGAGGGCAGGTAGTTTGCCCCCGGTGATGCGTTGTGCAGTCCTCACTACCCTCTGGAGAGCCTTACGGTTGAGGGCGGAGCAGTTGCCGTACCAGGCGGTGATACAGCCCGCCAGGATGCTCTCGATTGTGCATCTGTAGAAGTTTGTGAGTGCTTTTGGTGACAAGCCGAATTTCTTCAGCCTCCTGAGGTTGAATAGGCGCTGCTGCGCCTTCTTCACGACGCTGTCAGTGTGAGTGGACCAATTCAGTTTGTCTGTGATGTGTATGCCGAGGAACTTAAAACTAGCTACCCTCTCCACTACTGTTCCATCGATGTGGATAGGGGTGTTCCCTCTGCTGTTTCCTGAAGTCCACAATCATCTCCTTAGTTTTGTTGACGTTGAGTGTGAGGTTATTTTCCTGACACCACACTCCGAGGGCCCTCACCTCCTCCCTGTAGGCCGTCTCGTCGTTGTTGGTAATCAAGCCTACCACTGTTGTGTCGTCCGCAAACTTGATGATTGAGTTGGAGGCGTGCGTGGCCACGCAGTCGTGGGTGAACAGGGAGTACAGGAGAGGGCTCAGAACGCACCCTTGTGGGGCCCCGTGTTGAGGATCAGCGGGGAGGAGATGTTGTTGCCTACCCTCACCACCTGGGGGCGGCCCGTCAGGAAGTCCAGTACCCAGTTGCACAGGGCGGGGTCGAGACCCAGGGTCTCGAGCTTGATGACGAGCTTGGAGGGTACTATGGTGTTGAATGCCGAGCTGTAGTCGATGAACAGCATTCTCACATAGGTATTCCTCTTGTCCAGGTGGGTTAGGGCAGTGTGCAGTGTGGTTGAGATTGCATCGTCTGTGGACCTATTTGGGCGGTAAGCAAATTGGAGTGGGTCTAGGGTGTCAGGTAGGGTGGAGGTGATATGGTCCTTGACTAGTCTCTCAAAGCACTTCATGATGACGGAAGTGAGTGCTACGGGGCGGTAGTCGTTTAGCTCAGTTACCTTAGCTTTCTTGGGAACAGGAACAATGGTGGCCCTCTTGAAGCATGTGGGAACAGCAGACTGGTATAGGGATTGATTGAATATGTCCGTAAACACACCGGCCAGCTGGTCTGCGCATGCTCTGAGGGCGCGGCTGGGGATGCCGTCTGGGCCTGCAGCCTTGCGAGGGTTAACACGTTTAAATGTCTTACTCACCTCGGCTGCAGTGAAGGAGAGACCGCATGTTTCCGTTGCAGGCCGTTATTTAGTCTGCCTGGGAGCAAGACATCCTGGTCCGTGACTGGGCTGGATTTCATCTTGTAGTCCGTGATTGACTGTAGACCCTGCCACATGCCTCTTGTGTCTGAGCCGTTGAATTGAGATTCCACTTTGTCTCTGTACTGACGCTTAGCTTGTTTAATAGCCTTGCGGAGGGAATAGCTGCACTGTTTGTATTCAGTCATGTTGCCAGACACCTTGCCCTGATTAAAAGCAGTGGTTCGCGCTTTCAGTTTCACGCGAATGCTGCCATCAATCCACGGTTTCTGGTTAGGGAATGTTTTTATCGTTGCTATGGGAACGACATCTTCGACGCACATTCTAATGAACTCGCACACCGAATCAGCGTATTCGTCAATATTCCCATCTGACGCAATACGAAACATGTCCCAGTCCACGTGATGGAAGCAGTCTTGGAGTGTAGAGTCAGCTTGGTCTGACCAGCGTTGGACAGACCTCAGCGTGGGAGCCTCTTGTTTTAATTTCTGCCTGTAGGCAGGGATCAGCAAAATGGAGTCGTGGTCAGCTTTTCCGAAAGGGGGGCGGGGCAGGGCCTTATATGCGTCGCGGAAGTTAGAGTAACAATGATCCAAGGTTTTACCACCCCTGGTTGCGCAATCGATATGCTGATAAAATTTAGGGAGTCTTGTTTTCAGATTGGCTTTGTTAAAATCCCCAGCTACAATGAATGCAGCCTCCGGATAAATGTTTTCCAGTTTGCAAAGAGTTAAATAAAGTTTGTTCAGAGCCATCGATGTGTCTGCTTGGGGGGGGATATATACGGCTGTGATTATAATCGAAGAGAATTCTCTTGGAAGATAATGCGGTCTACATTTGATTGTGAGGAATTCTAAATCAGGTGAACAGAAGGATTTGAGTTCCTGTATGTTTCCTTCATCACACCATGTCCCGTTAGTCATGAGGCATACGCCCCCGCCACTCTTCTTACCAGAGAGATGTTTGTTTCTGTCCGCGCGATGCGTGGAGAAACCCGTTGGCTGCACCGCCCTGGATAGCGTCTTCCCAGTAAGCCATGTTTCCGTAAAGCAAAGAACGTTACAGTCTCTGATGTCCCTCTGGAATGCCACCCTTGCTCGGATTTCATCAACCTTGTTGTCGAGAGACTGGACATTGGCAAGAATTTCTTCAAACCAAGCTGCTTACCTATTGCAGATTCAGTCTTCCCAGCCTGGTGCAGGTCTACAATTTTGTTTCTGGTGTCCTTTGGTCTTGGCCATAGTGGAGTTTGGAGTGTGACTGTTTGAGGTTGTGGACAGGTGTCTTTTATACTAATAACAAGTTCAAACAGGTGCTATTAATACAGTTAACGAGTGGAGGCCTCTTAAAGAAGAAGTTACAGGTCTGTGAGAGCCAGAAATCTTGCTTGTTTGTAGGTGACCAAATACTTATTTTCCACCATAATTTGCAAATAAATTCATTAAAAATCCTACAATGTGATTTTATGGATTTATTTTCATAGTTGAAGTGTACCTATGATGAAAATTACAGGCCTCTCTCATCTTTTTAAGTGGGAGAATTTGCACAATTGGTAGCTGACTAAATACTTTTTGGCCCCACTGTATGTATATAAAATACCACCAAATAAAATGTGACATTCTGTACTATCACCTCATACCTCATAAAACATTTGATCTCAAATCCAAAATGCTGGAGTGTATAGCCAAATTAAATGTTTTAGCTTCACTGTCAAGATAAATACATAGGGGAGTGTACATAGCTCTTGACTAAAACTGGGAAATACTGACCAGTGGTTCCCAAACTTTTTATAATCTCGTACCCCTTCAAACATTCAATCTCCAGCTGCGTACCCCCTCTAGCACCAGGGTCAGCGCACTCGCAAATGTCGTTTTTTGCCATCATTGTAAGCCTACCACACACACACTATACAATACATTTATTAAACATAAGAATGAGAGTGAGTTTTTGTCACAATCCAGCTTGTGGGAAGTGACAAAGAGCTCTTATTGGACCAGGGCACAAATAATAATATTATAATAGTCAATAATTTTGTTCTTTATTTAACCATTTTACATGTAAAAACCTTATTTGTTCATCAAAATTGTGAATTACTCCCCACAGGTTAATGAGAAGGGTGTGCTTGAAACTCTGCAATGTTGGGTTGTATTGAAGAGAGTCTCAGTCTTAAATAATTTTTCACACAGTCTGTGCCTGTATTTGGTTTTCATGCTAGTGAGGGCCGAGAATCCACTCTCACATAGGTACGTGGTTGCAAAGGGCATCAGTGTCTTAACAGAACGATTTGCCAAGGCAGGATACTCTGAGCGCAGCCCAATCCAGAAATCTGGTAGTGGCTTCTGATTAAATTACATTTTCACAGAACCGCTTGTTGCAATTTCGATGAGGCTCTCTTGTTCAGATATCGGTAAGTGGACTGGAGGCAGGGCATGAAAGGGAAAGCGGATCAATTTGTTTGTGTCATCCGTTTCAGGAAAGTACCTGCGTAATTGCGCACCCAACTCAGGTGCTTCGCAATATGACATTTGACATTGTCCGTAAACTTGAGTTTATTTGCACACAAAAAAATCATACAATGATGGAAATACCTGTGTATTGTCCTTGTTAATGGAGACAGCGGAGCTCCAACTTCTTAATCATAGACTCAATGTTGTCCCGCACATTGAATATAGTTGCGGAGAGTCCCTGTAATCCTAGATTCAGATCATTCAGGCGAAAAAAAACATCACCCAGATAGGTCAGTTGTGTGAGAAACTCATCATCGTACAAGCAGTCAGACAAGTGGAAATGATGGTCAGTAAACTTTAAGCTCGTCTCTCAATTTTAAAAAAACGTGTCAATACTTTGCCCCTTGATAACCAGCGTGGTCGCTGCCCATATCATTGCATAGAGCAGAAATGACCATTTTCACTGTAATGGTAACCATTTTCACTGTAGTGTCCAAAACGTCTTTCAAGCTGTCAGGCATCCCCTTGGCAGCAAGAGCTTCTCGGTGGATGCTGCAGTGTACCCAAGTGGCGTCGGGATTAGTGTTGCACATTTTGGGGAATATTCAGAGGTGGAAACTTTCCGTGGGAATTAACAGGAATATATGTGAATTAACGGAAATATATGCAAATTAATATTAATACCATTTACATGTAGATATTTTTGCATTGGATAAATTTACCATATTATCATATGGAGACAGAAACATAAACCTTTTACCTTATCATAAGTATACATAATTGCAAATGATTAAATACATCCAATAGAAATAAAAATCAGACTCTGTGGCCTCATCTTCACAGTCACTTTCCAACCTTGTTAAGGATGGCTCGTTGTCAGGCTCAAAAAGCCTCAGATTTGCCCGGATAGCCACCAGTTTTTCAACCCTTGTATTGTTCAGCCTGTTGCGTGCATTGGTGTGTGTGTTCCCAAACAAGGACCAGTTGTGCTCTGAGGTGGCTGATGTTGGTGGGATTTGGAGGCTGACGGAGGCAACAGGGGAAAGAGCCTCAGATCCACAAAGTCCCTTCCACCAGGTGGCTGATGAGATATGTTGGCACGACTGCCATATTGCATCTCCATCCCAAAGCCCTTGCTTGGAAGTGTACTTCGCCAGACTTCCAAGAACCTTGCCCTCATCCAGGCCAAGACGTGGTAATGATGACACCATAGGCCTTGTTGATCCCTGCACCAGACAGGATGCTCTTGCCAGCATACTTGGGGTCCAACATGTACGCTGTGGCATGTATGGGCTTCAGGCAGAAGTCTTCACGCTTTTTGATGTATTTCAGAACTGCAGCTTCCTCTGCTTGGAGCAACAGTGAAGTGGGTAGGGCAGTATGGATTTCTTCTCTTACATCTGCAAGCAGAGAGAATGGTATTGTCTCCCTCAATCCGTGCAATGGCTACTGCTATAAGTTTCAGGCTGTTTACCACTCTCTCCCAAAATACATCATCCAGGAGGATCCTCTTGATGGGGCTTCCATATTGGCAGACTGTGATATGGCCATTTCTTGGAGAGACTCCTTCCCCTCCAGGAGACTGTCAAACATGATGCCCATACCACCCCAATGGGTGTTGCTGGGCAGCTTCAATGTGGTGCTTTTATTCTTCTCACTTTGCTTGGTGAGGTAGATTGCTGCTATAACTTGATGACCCTTCGCATACCTAACCATTTCCTTGGCTCACTTGTAGAGTGTATCCATTGTTTTCAGTGCCATGATGTCCTTGAGGAGCAGATTCAATGCATGAGCAGCACAGCTAATGGTTGTGATGTGAGGATAGGACTCCTCCACTTTAGACCAAGCAGCCTTCATGTTCGCAGCATTGTCTGTCACCAGTGCAAATATCTTCTGTGGTCCAAAGGTCATTGATGACTGCATTCAGCTCATCTGCAATGTAGAGACCGGTGTGTCTGTTGTCCCTTGTGTCTGTGCTCTTGTAAAATACTGGTTGAGGGGTGAAGATGATGTAGTTAATTATTCCTTGCCCATGAACATTCGACCACCCATCAGAGATGATTGCAATACAGCTTTCCCTATGATTTTCTTGACCTTCACTTGAACTCTGTTGAACTCTGCATCCAGCAAATGAGTAGATAAGGCATGTCTGGTTGGAGGGGTGTATGCTGGGTGAAGAACATTCAGAAATCTCTTCCAATACACATTGCTTGTGAGCATCAGAGGTGAACTAGTTGAATACACAGCTCGAACAAGACATTCATCAGCATTTCTCTGACTACGTTCCTCCATTGAGTCAAAAAAATGTATTATTCCAGGAGGACCATGAGCTGTTGCTATAGATAAGGTGTCTGATTCTCCTCAAATAGAAGTAGAGGGACTTTTGTCAGAGGTTGCTTGTTGTCAGCTCTGAGGGAATTTTATGCAGGCCAGATGATTATGCATCTTTGTTGCATTCTTCACATATGATTTGGCACAGTATTTGCAAATGTACACAGCTTTTCCTTCTACATTAGCTGCAGTGAAATGTATCCACACATCAGATAGTGCTGGTGGCATTTTCCTGTAAAGATTAGAAAGAAATTAGTAAAAAAAACTCCAAACTGTACAATTCCATGTACAGATAAATAGTTAAGCAGTTAGATTAAACAACTTCTTTGTAAGATACATGTTTAAAATGAAACATGTATGGAAACAGGTGAATTAACACTCCTCAGTTAGTAGGCTCAAGCAAGCTAAAAACCCACATGGTATCAAAAACTAACTAGCAGAAATTGTTAACAGGTTAGAAATTATTTAAACACACTTTGTTGTAGTCTATATTTACTAGTTAACAAAAAAAATATCTATGTCAAATCAAATATATTCACCCCACCCAGTATTGTACTTGAAACCTAACAGAAAGCATGTAGTCCTTGGCTCAGACAGTGTAGTAGTGTGGACTCAATAGCATCTCATTAGGGTGCAAGATCTTGAGAATCAGCTGTACATGTGATGAAAGAGTCCACGATGGAAGAATGCACTGTGCATGCAGAGTTGCAATTCCATTGAATTGGGGATAGTTTAACCAAAGACCTAGAATTGCCTTATGTGTATCCCACAAAAAAAGGTTCACTGTTATAAGTTAACTTTTTTATGAATTTAAGCAAAAATCCGCAAATTCCAGAGTTGAACTTCCCATGGAAAATTTCCCGAAAAGTTTCCGACCCTTTGCAACCCTAGCAACTGCTTGCACGCGTACGGACCGTTAGTGGAATTCCCGCGAGATAGTAACGGTTAATGTGATTGGATGTTAATTATTTGATCAGGCTACCTGTATTTGACACTGTGTTGTTATTTAGCTGAACTAAATGTAAATGTAAATGTAGATGGTTTAATTTTATTTTTGGCAGTGAAACGAGGCTACTCAGGCGAGAAAAAACCTCACCCAAATGTATAGCCTAGTTGAAAAATATAAATGGACTGTTTGAAAATGTGAAGAAAAAAAATGTAAAAAATAATCACATTTTTATTTGGCATACCCCCGAAGGCATTGCACGTACCCGTACCCCAGTTTGTGAAATACCATGTCGAGACGAATAGAATAATAGGAACAGACTTTGGTAAAATTATGTACATTAACCCTACTATGCAAAGGTTTGAAAATGATGTTTAATTGTTAGATATAGTCCTAGATTATTTGTGCTACATTGTCAATGTTTGTTGTATACCTTGGCTTAGATTCACGTGTAGCGGAGATGTTAATTAAAAAGACTGAGTGTATGCACCTCTCTTTCAGCAGGAGAGTGTCTTTTGTCAGAGGCCTTTTTGAAGAGTCTTCTATTATGGGGGAGGAAAGCTATGCTCACCCATCTGATTATCAGAAAACCTGCTTTTCATCCTGTGCCTCTGCATCTATCACCCATGTGACAACCATAATGAAGCTTCTATTCTCCCCCTGTATCCATTGGAACCTATTTGATAAAAATTGAACACCTGTCTGTCACCTTTATATAAGATATAGACTTGTGTAAAACAAAGGTTAAGAAATACCTATTACTGTAAACATCTAAACAAAAAACATGTTGGCCAACTGTCTAGATCAGATTACACAATAAGCATGCAAATCACTGTTCCAGGAACATTGTGTAATTATAGGATTGTTGACACTAGATATGCAGTATGAGCAGACTTCGTAAATTACGTGGAGGGACCTAATTGAAGTGCACTGTATTTGTCACTGATGTTGGAATGGCTGATACGGGGATGAGTCTGGGTTGATAGGTAAGGGAGGATCTCATGTACGCTACATGAATACATTTGTATTCAATAATTGACTGTCTGTATCAGTTCAACTGGACAATATTTCCCTTATTCTGTGAGAGCTGCATCTTGTCTCGCCATAACTGTTTTCCATATAAACAGTATAGCCATGGCTGAGCCACGTGAAAGCAGAAAGACAGGTTTGACGTAGGAGGGCAGCGGGCAAACATGTGCAGTCAAGAGAGTGGACATTATGAGAAAATATGAATGCATGGTTCAATGGGAATTCAGGCTGTCAGGTCCATTTTGTGCAAGACATGGATCCACAGGATGAATGACAGCTAAAGGAAAGCTCTGGGGCAACAGTGTACGGGAAGTCAAATCATATTAACTGTATGGCCATGAACCTGACGGTGGCCATTTAATTCAGTCTCTCTTCCTTCTGTAGGCAAATAGGGGTCCATGCTTTAGGAAGAGGAACAGAGATGGGCCCTACCACTGTCTCGGATTATAAGACTGCATCATCATTCATGAAACGGTGCATGATACAACTGCCCCCAGCCCCTACCCAAAGAGTTTGTGTTTGCATGCAACCATACTCTATTTAAAAACAAGATTTCCAAAAGTGGTGACAGCAGCACCACCATGTGAAGGACCAAGGAAACATTTTTTTCAATCTCAACATGGACACACATTTCACACATGAAAATTGTTGAAAATTCTCTCAAAATAAATACATACTGAACAGGCCTGCAAGATACAAAAAAGGGATAACTTGCACATAGATTGTAGTAGATTGTAGTCAAAATGACTGAATTCACATAATAAAGTGACATGTATCTGTGTTTATTCGTCAATTTGTTGTTGTTGCTGTCTGTCTGTCTCTCTCTCGTCTGCCTGCTAGATTATACTAACTAAAAGTATTTCAGAAACAACATTCACCATGCATCAATAACTGTACTTGAAATGAGTGGTCTACTGCACCACTTTTCACGCCCTAGGAATCTTGAGTTGGCTCATTCACTCTAAAAATGCCTGTTCTCTGACGTTTACACATCCTGAGTCCCAGTCTCTACTGGGCAGGTCTCCGCCTCTTTAACAGAATCCTACTCCCGAACAACTGAAATAAAGTTTATTGACTGCAGAGAATAAGGCTAACAAATAAATATCGCGTGGAACAAAATGCCTGCAGTCTCTAAAGGAGATGGAATGCGTGGCCTCGCTGTGTTTATATCGGACATTAGGAACTGTGAGTAGTTGATGTTGACTTGTTGATTAGCAAGCTAACGTTACAGTTCATTTGGGAGGAATGCAAGGCTAGCTATGAAACAAGCTATCCCACGTAAATGCACACGCGCGCCATGTTTAACTAGCTTGCTACTTAATTAACACATAACGCGTGGATAGTTAGCTAACTTATAGCTAACCTGCCAACGTCAGTTAACGGTACTGTAGCTAACAAGAGTTAACAGTTAGCTAGCAAACTGACGTTAGCCATGATAGATAGCCAACGTTAGCTAGATATTGAAGCAAAAATAGCCCGCAAAGGACGGCAGCTAACTATGTTTTCCTAAACAAACTTCCAACATGTGAAATAAAGGTAAAAAGCTAGCTACAGACAGCCAAGTCAAGATTTTACTGTACTAGTAATACTTAGCTAGCTGGTTTAATGTCACGCTAAGCTAGCTAGTTTAGCAAACTAGCCAATGGGCGTGGGTCACAGTCAGGAAATAAAAAAATGCCATTCATCATTTTGGCTGGCTGGTGTTACATCGTTGTAGATTGATAATTTACACATTTTTAGTGGTGTAGCAAACTAGTTACCTCCTACAAATATTGACTGACTAGCTAACTAATTAGCTACATTTTCTCTCTAGCAACTAACATCATGCTCTGTGTATTCCTTCGACAATAACAATACTAGTCGCTGGATTGCATACACTACCATCAAAAAACTCAGCTGCAGTGCAGGGTTTTATGGTGGTGGGACTGGGAACTTTCACCTAGACTAGAGCCATTGAAGTCTAAATGTGCTCTGTGAGAAAATTAGTCTATTTAGAGCACTAGTTTCCCTGCGTAAATCCATAGCAGAGACAGTGAAGGTTACCAACTTTCTATAACTTTAATGTAGGTGTGAATGAGGCATGCTACAGAGCCATGCAGAAAAACTGATCCTAAACCATAGGTCTGGGTCTGATCCTCCTGACCCAGGTATGCTCTCTTGACATAAATCCATACCGTAATTTAGACATCTTACTACTAAGACCATTGCTTCATGGTGCATAGGCACATCATACACATACTTTGCAGAAAAGAAACAATCAACAATTTAGCTCAGTCTATGAGTACTGTGGTACAGCCAAACTGTTCCATTCCACAAGTGCTGTCGTTCAGGCTTGCAATTGCAGAACTTATGGCCCATACAGGTGACATTGAACATATAACATGTTTTATTTAACATTTCAGGTAAAAGTAAAGAAGCAGAGATCAAGAGAATTAACAAAGAGTTGGCCAACATCCGCTCAAAATTTAAAGGTAAGTCAAGCAAAAGCCCTTAAATCTGGGTGTGAACACACTTTAGTGTCTGATGGTTCCACATAAAGTTTGTGGACACTGACACTAGTAATATAATATAATATATGCCATTTAGCAGACGCTTTTATCCAAAGCGACTTACAGTCATGTGTGCATACATTCTACGTATGGGTGGTCCCGGGAATCGAACCCACTACCCTGGCGTTACAAGCGCCATGCTCTACCAACTGAGCTACAGAAGGACTAGTCACTTAGATTAACAGTGCCCTCACAGGAGATCACCATGCAGCTACGCTGAATGTCAGAAGTGTTTTCTACCACCTGTTCTATCTAGCCTAAAATAAGTCTGCTGTTCCAAAGTGAAAATGGATAGTGGCTTCAATAAAATCAGGTGACTGTTTTGGTGGGTAGAAAACTTGTAGGGCCTACCTGCAAAGTTGCTTTTGATGGGTTTATGGGCCAGCTCATTTTTATCATGAAACAACACATTTGTATGCCTTCCAAACTGATGGAGTACTTAGACTACCACTGAGGCAGGCTATTTGGTTAAAGAATGACTACCCCTAAAAAGCAACTTCTTATTTTGAACATGTGTTCTCGTGTCAAAATGTACCACATCGTAAATAAGATAATTTTGGTCATGAAATCAGTCTTGTCCAAAACAGAGTTGTGAGATGATTATATATTTTTTTACTATCTCATGGAATGAAGGGTACTGTACGTTTTCTGTGGTTTGGGTTTATTTTAATCCTGCCCACAGCTGGCAGTACCCAAGTAGGCAAATCATAAATTTGGAGCACAACTGTACATGACCCAATTGTAACACCCATGATCAATTTGGTTTCACATTTGATATCCCTCTGGGACATGGGACAATATTTTAAAAGGTCAATCCCTCCAAATTTCAATGAAATAAAATGCACCCACCAACTATAAATTGTATAAATTCATAAAATATTGTGCAATTTACATTGTATAATTTGATGGTCCCTAACTATCCCTAGAGATAGGCTATATAGGTTCAGTGAGGCAGGGAGAAGCTAAAGGGTATAGCCGGACAGGGAGAGTTGTTGAGTCAACTGTTCTGTCAGGAAACTGAGGGGGGCACAGTATGTCAGCAGGCTGGAATCCTTTCTTCTGTTTTCCAGAGGAACTTCCTGTAGAGCTCTACAGAAAATCTTTCATGCTGTTTTTCTCTCTTCTCTTTTTCTCTCTGTCTTTTTCTGTCTTTCTCTCCTTTTCTTTCTCTCTCTACACACATTCATTAAAGGTTTTATGATTGTGATGTAAACATCTTCATGTTTATCTTTCTTTGAACCAGATAATTCTTAGTTTATGTGGAAAGTTCATAAACGAGAGAGAGAATTATAGCCTTATTTTAGAGAAACTAATCCTTAATGTGGAGCCCCTCCTAATCTCTCTCATGGGACAAAATCCCACACACAGTGGAGGTGGGGTTCCAGACAGGAGGGGTGGGGGCTCCATTAAACCCCCACTTTCAGAATGCTGTTGCAGCTCTTCATGCTATAATGTGCGTTGGTCTACATTTGTTAGCGCACTTCCAGGTTTCCTGTAAGCGGCATTGGACATACTTTATTTATTTGTACAACATTCTGAATTCGTCATTATTTTCATTGCACAGCTGCACTCATTTGGCCTCCCACCATTTGCCCTCTTTCACCAAATGTGAAAAAAGTGTTGCACTCAGCTTCCTGTCTTGTGTTGCTGACTCACCCTCTCCTCAACTACAGTCGGTTGTGGGATTGATTTACATAGCAACGTGGAATGTCATACTTTTATCTATTCCTAAGTGGGTTTCACATTTTGGTTCCTTTTATAGGAGTGGTTAGCATGTTGCTCTTTTAGAAGGGAAGAACACTAATGCTCCGTGCTCTCAAACACATGTGATCAGTCACGGTGACTTGGCTTGCTTTAAGTATTCTTTCCTTCCATTTTGTTTTATGGTTCTAAATCTTCATAGTCATGACAATGTCCTTTCTGCAGGAGACAAAGCACTAGATGGATACAGTAAGAAGAAATATGTGTGCAAGCTGCTTTTCATATTCCTTCTTGGCCATGACATTGACTTTGGCCACATGGAGGCAGTCAACCTGCTCAGCTCCAACAAGTACACAGAGAAACAAATTGTGAGTAGAGAAGCCGGTCTTTGAATTTGTTTGTATGATTGTGAGTGGATTAAGTTATGTATCTAATTATGTTATAAACAGTGTTTTGTCCAATCTATTCTTAAGGTTTATGTTAAGCTATTATGATAACTTCCATTTAATTCCTCTCAGGTTTGATGATAAACGCTTTGTTTCTATCCAAATCCACAGGGTTACCTGTTCATCTCAGTGTTGGTCAACTCAAACAGTGACCTCATCAGCCTTATCAACAATGCCATAAAGAATGACCTGTCCAGCAGGAATCCCACTTTCATGAACCTGGCCTTGCACTGCATTGCCAATGTGGGCAGCAGGGAGATGGCTGAGGCTTTTGCGGCTGAGGTGCCCCGCATCCTGGTGGCTGGGTAAGAAAGGGTAGGGGTGTGGAGCAGACTTAGCCTAATGACCGAGGTACTCTCTCTGTCAGTTTAATGTTTGAGGTTGGCCTTTTCATAAAAAATAAATAAAAGCTATGTGCCAGTTAAGTGATGCTGATGTTCTGTCATAATTTGCCAGGGTTTGTCTTGCAGGGACACTATGGACAGTGTGAAGCAGAGTGCCGCCCTGTGCCTACTGCGTCTCAACAGGACCTCTCCAGACCTAGTGCTCATGGGGGAGTGGACCGCCCGGGTGGTTCATCTGCTTAATGACCAGCACCTGGTATGGACTGCCATGGGACCAGGGGTTATTGTGCGAGGACTATGGACCTTTGGTTTTAGTGAGGGAGATTTGAATCGGTGTGGAGGAGAGGATTCTTTCACCATGTCTTTCTGTCTTCATTGTTAGGGCTATGTTTGAGCTAAATTAATAGTTTGTAGGCGTGTTTTAGGAGTGTTTGTATATAGTGTAATATTAATGATTAGCTGTTTGTGTGTAATGGCAGTTGTATTACTTCCCTTTTGCGCAGGGTGTGGTGACCGCTGCCACCAGCCTGATTACCACACTGGCACAGAAGAGCCCAGAGGACTTCAAAACATCTGTCTCCTTGGCTGTAGCCAGACTCAGCAGGGTAATCATATGGCTGTGTGCAGGACTTTTCTTTCTTCTTCTTTCATCAATATGTCACTTTTTATTTCAGGTTTTGTACTTTTGACCATTGAATATCATTATTAACCTTAGATATTAGTCAGTTGTTTGCTTGAGGCGTAATGTGTTAGTCATGTCTCATGTCCTCCTGTTCTCTAGATCGTCTCCTCGGCCTCCACTGACCTGCAGGACTACACCTACTATTTTGTTGCAGCTCCCTGGCTTTCTGTCAAGCTCCTGCGTCTCCTACAGTGCTATCCTCCGCCTGGTAAGAAGCTGTGTGAGCATGATGGCATGCGTGTTGAGTGTTTGACTGTATGAACATAATATTACTCAGAAAACGGCTGTAGTGTTGACGGGATGAACATAGTTGTGCTTTCATCTGCGACCCCCTTCCTCCCCCTTTCCTGCCCCCTCAGAGGATGGTGCGATCCGGGGCCGTCTGACCGAGTGTCTGGAAACCATCCTGAACAAGGCCCAGGAGCCTCCCAAGTCGAAGAAGGTGCAGCACTCCAACGCTAAGAACGCTGTGCTGTTTGAGGCCATCAGTCTAATCATCCACCATGACAGGTCAGTCCCTCTCCCAGTTGCAGCAGCTACAGAGGACCAATGTATTCAAGAAATGCAGTTTGTATGTGTTGAGTTGGACTGTCTTGGTGACAATGGCACCAATGTATTTCTCCCAACAGCGAGCCCACTCTGCTGGTGCGGGCCTGTAACCAGCTGGGCCAGTTCCTCCAGCACCGGGAGACTAACCTGCGCTACCTGGCCCTGGAGAGCATGTGTACCCTAGCCAGCTCCGAGTTCTCCCATGAGGCCGTTAAGACACACATCGAGACGGTCATAAATGCCCTCAAAGTACGCTAACACACTTGTACCAGCATTCACAAGCTACATATGCCAATCCTAGTACTCACAGTGTCTTCTTGAGTACATTGTGTATGTATGCCTGTGTCTGTTTTTGTTCCTGTTAATGTGAATGCTTTAGTCCTGATGTTCGTGTTTGACCTGGTTGAATCCTGCAGTCAGAGAGAGATGTCAGTGTGCGTCAGCGTGCTGTGGACCTGCTCTATGCAATGTGTGACCGCAGCAACGCCAAACAGATTGTAGCAGAGATGCTCAGCTACCTGGAGACAGCAGACTACTCCATCAGAGAGGAGATAGTGAGTTCTAACCTAGTATCTAACCATTTCTCTAATAATTTCACCACCCAAAAGTTTATGATAGCTTCATGTTTTAAATGCCACAGAGGTAATTTGGAAGAATACGTTCCACAGAACTAAATAAAAACATGAATGTCATCGTTCTTTGATCTGTTAAGACTACCTCTCACCACAGGTGCTAAAGGTGGCCATCCTGGCAGAGAAGTATGCAGTTGACTACACCTGGTATGTTGACACCATCCTCAACCTGATCCGCTTCGCTGGGGACTATGTCAGTGACGAGGTCTGGTACCGCGTCATCCAGATCGTCATCAACAGAGATGAAGTGCAAGGTTATGCTGCCAAGACAGTGTTCGAGGTGCTTATTTTATTTTTGTGAATAATCAGTCTTTAACCGAGCCATGGGGGAACATCTACCTAACTCATTGTAACCTAATGTTTGTCTGTCTGGATTGACTAATGGTGCTTCTGTTCTGATGTAGGTGCGTTTCCTTAATCATATTAGTTTTAAGCAGTTCACTTCCGATGCTCATCACAGGCGCTGCCTGTCTGGATGTGACCTGTGAGGTCAGGGGGATGGAGAGCGTCATTCACTATTCACCACTAAAACTGGCTTTGTCTTCTCAGGGAACTTCTCAGGAAACTATGAGCCCGCCTTGTGCTTTGGTACAGCAATATGAGATGACTTAATTCTCTCTGCTTGTGTCTGTCTCACTGTCTCTCACTGGTAGGTCACTGTAAGATCCTAAAACAGACACATATGCAGACTGCTGCTCCAGCCCTCCATCCCAGTTTTGTGGAAGTGTAGTCTTGAGCCCTCCCTCCTCTTCAGTGTATTTCCTCCTTCATTGCCCATTATCTCTACCACTGCATCCTCTGACATCAGATACATTGATGTCTACTGCAGATATACATCCTTTCAAAACCAGTGAGACGCCTTCCCACTTTTCCTTTAGTCTGTTTCACCATAGTTTCAGCTGTGTTTTGTTTTAGTTACATTTGTCCCCATGTTCAGACTTGCTACCCCACATACTGGTCTGCCCAGATTGAATCTCAACTTCATGACATACCCATCATGGAAATGCCCTCATGTGCATGTTAAGATCTGCTGACTGATATGTTCTCAGCCCCGTATCCCTCCACTCTGGTAGGGGTTTGTGTGGGATTCGCTTGATACTGTTTTGTTGTGTTGCTCCCAAATCCCCAACCACACTCCAATCCATTATCCTATTTCATACATAACGTTGAAGTCAGAAGTTTACATACACCGTAGCCAAATTCATTTAAACTCAGTTTTTGACAATTCCTGACATTTAATCCTAGTAAAAATTCCATGTCCAGTTAGGATCACTACTTTATTTTAAGAATGTGAAACGTCAGAATAATACTAGAGAATTACTTAATTTCAGCTTTATTTCTTTCATCACATTCCTAGTGGGTCAGAAGTTTACATACTCTCACTTAGTATTTGATAGCATTGCCTTTTAACTTGGGTCAAATGTTTTGGGTAGCCTTCCACAAGCTTCCCACAATAAGTTGGGTGAATTTTGGCCCATTCCTCCTGACAGAGCTGGTGTAACTGAGTCACGTTTCCAGGCCTCCTTGCTCGCACACGCCTTTTCAGTTTCTTCCCACATACTTTCTATAGGATTGAGATCAGGGCTTTGTGATGGTCACTCCAATACCTTGACTTTTTTGTCCTTAAGCCATTTTGCCACAACTTTGGAAGTATGCTTGGAGTCATTGTCCATTTGGAAGACCCATTTGCGACCAAGCTTTAACTTCCTGACACATGTCTTGAGATGTTGCTTCAATATATTCACAGAATTTTCCTGCCTCCTGATGCCATCTATTTTGTGAAGTGCACCAGTCCCTCCTGCAGCAAAGGACCCCCACTATATGATGCTGCCACCCCTGTGCTTCACGGTTGGGATGGTGTTCTTCGGCTTGCAAGCCTCCCCTTTTTCCTCCAAACATAGCAATGGTCATTATGGCCAAACAGTTCCATTTGTGTTTCATCAGACCAGAGGAGCAGTGGCTTCTTCTTTGCTGAGTGGCCTTTCAGGTTATGTCGATATAGGACTCACTTTACTGTGGATATAGATACTTTTGTACCCGTTTCCTCCAGCATCTTCACAAGGTCCTTTGCTGTTCTGGGATTGATGTTTGAACCAAAGAACGTTCATCTCTAGGAGACAGAAGGCTTCTCCTTCCTTAGCGGTATGACGGCTGTGTGGTCCCATGGTGTTTATACTTGCGTACTATTGTTTGTACAGATGCACGTGGTACCTTCGGGTATTTGGAAATTGCTCCCAAGGATGAACCAGACTTGTGGAGGTCTACAATTGTTTTCATGAGGTCTTTGCTGATTTCTTTTGATTTTCCCATAATGTCAAGCAAAGATGCATTGAGTTTGAAGGTAGGCCTTGAAATACATCCACAGGTACACCTCCAATTGATTCAAATGATGTCAATTAGGTTATCAGAAGCTTCTAAAGCCATGACATAATTTTCTGGAATTTTCCAAGCTGTTTAAATGCACAGTCAACATAGTGTGTAAACTTCTGACCCACTGGATTTGTGATACAGTAAGTGAAATAATCTGTTTGTAAACAATCGTTGGAAAAATTACTTGTGTCATGCACAAGTAGATGTCCTAACCAACTTGCCAAAACTATAGTTTGTTAACAAGACATTTGTGGAGTGGTTGAAAAATGAGTTTGAATGACTCCATCCTAAGTGTATGTAAACTTCCGACTTCAACTGTATACCCAAACTACACGTAAATCTATGTAAGGAATGGATTAAGAATATATACAGTGGGGCAAAAAAGTATTTAGTCAGCCACCAATTGGGCAAGTTCTCCCACATAAAAAGATGAGAGGCCTGTAATTTTCATCATAGGTACACTTCAACTATGACAGACAAAATGAGAAAAGAAAATCACATTGTAGGATTTTTTATGAATTTATTTGCAAATTATGGTGGAAAATAAGTATTTGGTCACCTACAAACAAGCAAGATTTCTGGCTCTCACAGACCTGTAACTTCTTTAAGAGGCTCCTCTGTCCTCCATTCGTTTCCTGTATTAATGGCACCTGTTTGAACTTGTTATCAGTATAAAAGACACCTGTCCACAACCTCAAACAGTCACACTACAAACTCCACTATGGCCAAGACCAAAGAGCTGTCAAAGGACACCACAAACAAAATTGTAGACCTGCACCAGGCTGGGAAGACTGAATCTGCAATAGGTAAGCAGCTTGGTTTGAAGAAATCAACTGTGGGAGCAATTATTAGCAATCATCTTTTTAAGTGGGAGAACTTGCACAATTTGGTGGCTAACTAAATACTTTTTTGCCCCATTGTATACACATACGTCAGAGCGGCATTGAACTAAGATACAGTGGCATAGTATAGAGTACAGTATACACATTTGAGATGAGTAATGCAAGATACAGAGACATTATTAAAGTGGCTAGTGTTTCATTTCCTTAAAGTGGCCAGTGATTCCTAATCTATGTCTATAGGCAGCAGCCTCTGATGTGCTGGAGATGGCTGTTGTCAGTGGTGTAGTATAGAATACAATACAGTATATACAACCTACGTGCATGTAAACTTCTGACTTCAACTGTAACTCTGACTCTCTTTCATTTCCACAGGCACTCCAGGCCCCAGCCTGCCATGAGAACCTGGTAAAGGTCGGAGGGTACATTCTAGGCGAGTTTGGGAACTTGATAGCAGGAGATTCAAGGTCAAGGTTAGTAACCAATCAATGCCATATATTTCAGTGATCTACTGTTATTCTCAGTTGGAGACAGTGGAGGCTGCTGAGGGGAGGACGGCTCATAATAATGGCTGGAATGGTATCAAATGCATGGTTCCATGTGGTTTATTCCATTACATTGTCTCCATTCCAGCAATTACGTACCGTCCTACCCTCAGCAACCTCCAGTGGTTGGAGAAATGTACAGTCAATAATATCCTTTGGAGTAGAGGTCGACCGATTAATCGGAATGGCTGATTAACTTTCAAGTTTTCATAACAATCGGTAATCGTCATTATTGAGCACCGATCATGGCCGATTACATTGCACTCCACGAGGAGACTGCGTGGCAGGCTGGCTACCTGTTAAGCGAATGCAGCAAGGAGCCATGGTAAGGTGCTAGCTAGCATTAAACATACCTTATAAAAAACAATCAATCTTAACATAATCACTAGTTAACTACACATTGTTGATGATATTACTAGTTTATCTAGCTTGTCCTGCATTGCAAATAATCGTTGCGTTGTCTGTTAATTTATCATTTAATCATAGCCTGCTTCACCAAACAGTGATTTAACAAGCGCATTTGCGAAAAAAGCACTGTCGTTGCACCAATGTGTACCTAACCATAAACATCAACGCCTTTCTTAAAATCAATACACAAGTATATATTTTTAAACCTGCATATTTAGTTAATATTGCCTGCTAACATGAATTTCTTTTAACTAGGGAAATTGTGTCACTTCTCTTTCGCTCTGTGCAACAGAGTCGGGGTATATGCAGCAGTTTGGGCAGCCTGGCTCGTTGCGAACTGTGAATACTATTTGTTCATAACAAAGACGGCCAACTTCGCCAAAAGGGGGATGATTTTACAAAGCGCATTTGCGAAAAAAGCATAATCGTTGCACGAATGTACCTAACCATAAACATCAATGCCTTTTCTTAATATCAATCAAATATTTTTAAACCTGCATATTTAGTTAAAAGAAATTCATGTTAGCAGGCAATATTAAACTAGGGAAATTGTGTCACATTGCACACAGAGTCAGGGTATATGCAACAGTTTGGGCCGCCTGGCTCGTTGCAAACTAATTGAAGAATTTGTGACATTATTATGTTATTATGTTATGACATAACATTGAAGGTTGTGCAATGTAACAGGAATATTTAGACTTATGGATGAAACCCGTTAGATAAAATACAGAACGGTTCCGTATTTATCTGAAAGAATAAAAAAAAAATTCTTCAAAATTATAGTTTCTGGATTTGACCATATTAATGACCTAAGGCTCGTATTTTTGTGTGTTATTCTGTATTAATTAAATCTATGATTTGATATTTGATAGAGCAGTCTGACTGAGCGGTGGTAGGCAGCAGCAGGCTCGTAAGCATTCATTCCAACAGCACTTTCGTGCGTTTGCCAGCAGCTTTTCGTAATGCTTCAAGCATTGCGCTGTTTATGACTTCAAGCCTATCAACTCCTGAGATTAGGCTGGTATAACCGATGTGAAATGGCTAGCTAGTTAGCGGGGTGCGCGCTAATAGCGTTTCAAACGTCACTCGCTCTGAGACTTGGAGTAATTGTTCCCCTTCCCCGCGGCTTTTGTGGAGAGATGGGTAACGATGCTTCGAGGGTGGCTGTTGTCGATGTGTTCCTGGTTCAAGCCCAGGTAGGGGTGAGTAAAGGGAAGGAAGCTATACTGTTACACTGGCAATACTAAAGTGCCTATAAGAACATCCAATAGTCAAAGTTATATGAAATGCAAATGGTATAGAGAGAAATAGTCCTATAATTCCTATAATAACCTAAAACTTCTTACCTGGGAATATTGAAGACTCATGTTAAAAGGAACCACCAGCTTTCATATGTTCTCATGTTCTGAGCAAGGAACTTAAACGTTAGCTTTTTTACATGGCACATATTGCACTTTTACTTTCTTCTCCAACACTTTGTTTTTGCATTATTTAAACCAAATTGAACATGTTTCATTATTTATGAGGCTAAATTGATTTGATTGATGTATTATATTAAGTTAAAATAAGTGTTCATTCATTATTGTTGTAATTGTCGTCATTACCAATAAATACATGTTTTTTTTTTAATTGTCAGATTAATCGGTATCGGCTTCTTTTTTTTGGTCCGCCAATAATCGGTATCGACGTTGAAAAATCACCATCGGTCGGCCTCTACTTTGGAGCTGGGAACAGACGTCACTCACTGTGTGTCATCCATTGTTCCTTCTTGCTCTAACTCCTTAGTCCACTCATCCAGTTTGACCTGCTCCACTCCAAGTTTCACCTGTGCTCTGTGCCCACCCGGGCTTTGCTGCTCTCAGCCTACATCAAGTTCATCAACCTGTTCCCTGAGGTGAAGGGCACCATCCAGGAGGTGTTGCGCTCAGACAGCCAGCTCCGCAACGCAGACGTTGAGCTACAGCAGCGTGCTGTGGAGTACCTGCGCCTCAGCTCTATCGCCAGCACTGACATACTGGTCGGTGACATTCCTTTGTGCCATTATAAGCCTGATTGATTGCATTTATTAGATCATTAAAAGTATTAGTATGCTCTGCTGGAGACATTGCATGCATAAAACATTAACTAGCATAAAAAAATGAAGCCCGACTGCTCATTTCCATTGTGGTCCTCTATGTCAGCGAGCTAGCAGTTGGGCAAGATTGACACTTTTACTTTTAATGTAATTAAAAACAGTTTTATATTACACTTAGCGGTTTAGCTTTTAATTGTTCAGAATACATCCCACAAAAAATCTTTGTTTGTACATAGACTGTAATTCAGAAAAGGACACTGTAGAGCCTCCAGTTCCTCCACCTCAGGTCATGCTCTTCATTCCCCATTCATTCTGTGCTCCCCTCAAGGCCACGGTGTTGGAGGAGATGCCTCCCTTCCCTGAGAGGGAGTCCTCTATACTGGCCAAACTCAAGAGGAAGAAGGGACCAGGAAACCTGCATCCCGATTTGGATGAGAACCGCAAAGAACGCAGTGCCAATGGGGGTACTGCAAACCATAGCAGCACTACCTCAAATGCCAAGGTATTACTGTTGTCATGTGTTGTTTACTTATTAGAGCCTCCTATTTCTGTCCTTTCAGTGTGTACATTTTCTATTTTTCTGTCCTGGTGTTTTCTGCTCTTTTCCGTAACTGTCCTCATCTCTCTCGTTCTGTCCTGCCTTCACTGTTTCCTCCTCTGTTCATTAGAGCTCTCCTCTCTCGTTTGTTGGGGATCTTCTGGCCCCCGCCTCGACCGTACCCGCCACCAACCGGCCACGTCCGGTCTCTTCTTCCTACCTCCTGCAGGCCCCCCTCACCCCCATTCCCCCCCAGGCCTCTGCTGTCCCTATGCTGCTTTCTGCTGGGCCCCTCTTTCAGGTTCTGGATGCTCATGCTGGGTTTTTCACTTGTCACTTCCCTAACCTTAGTACACTGTCCTAACAACATCATGTAATCTGATCTGCTCACAGAATAAAGACAATTCCAGATGCTAAAATGACGCATTGCTTTTGTGTGAGCTTGATAACCTAAGAGTATATACTGCTAAGCATTTACGGATTATTTTTTATTTTTGAGTCCTAAATATAGTCCTAATAATTATAGATCCTCCCACAGAGGTTTGTTTTGTTCTGCATGGTGTGTGTGTGTTGCACTGCTCTGTACTTTCATCAACGTAAGACCAATTGGGGCGGTTGATTGGTTCAGATCTTGAACTTCCAGAGTGAAGTAATTGTGACCGTTACCTCTCCTAAGGTGGCCGCGTCCCCCACGCCCTCCACAGACCTGCTTGGCCTGGGCAGCACCATCACCACTCAAAACTCTGCCCCTCCTGCCTCCAAGGGGGCAAGCCTGCTGGTGGATGTCTTCTCTGAAAACATAGCAGCCTTTCCTGTAGAGACACCAGTGGCAGTGGGGCCTGTTGCAGATGAGAACTTCTCCAGGTAAGAGGAAGAGGGGGTCGAATATCAGAGGGAGGGAGGGGCTTTTTAACTGCATTGATCCGTCGTGGAGCTTACTAAAACCTGGTGTGAATGTGCTCCTCTTGCCCTTTACATTCTCGCTGTGCATCTCACTCTTGGCTTCAGTTTCCTGCCGAATAATCCACAAGTAGCATATGCCAACGCCACTCTGCCCACTGCAGAGGAACCTGAAGACAAGTAAGAGACGTCATCAGTGGAGTCTGTTCAAAACACTTGCATGCTCACAGCAGATTGCACTGGTGTAAGGGATATTAGTTACATCCCTACTGTACATTGGGGGACTCTTGGCATATTGGTTGGAATCCAATCCTGGCAGTCAATACAGTTCATTAACCCCAAGATACCAGATATGAGATGCTTACCATTGCGCCATTCCCTTCCAGGTTTGTTTGCAAGAACAATGGTGTCCTATACGAGAACCAGCTCCTCCAGATTGGCCTGAAGTCTGAATTCAGACAGAATTTGGGTGAGTACCCATCAGCAAAAATACATATGCACCTAAGTGTGATTATGGTCAGGTTTTGACCATTAGATCTTAGGGTTTATTTAATTATCATTTTTTTCAACGTACAGGTCGGATGTATGTGTTCTTTGGCAACAAGACATCAACCCAGTTCATGAATTTCGCTGCCTCTGTGGTCTGCCAAGATAATCTGCAGGCTCATATCCTTTACTAGAAGCTGTTATATCGTTTTCATCAATCATTTCCGAATGCTGTTTTAATAAATCCCTCCCAGTTTATATTATGTATTGTTTAGGGGTGGCCATTTTACTGCTCCCTATTGTGCCTTTTTCTTAACTGTTTCCCTACAACTGAATGTCCATGCCAAGCCTGCAGACCCCACTGTGGACGGGGGTGCACAACTCCAGCAGATACTCAACATTGAGTGTATGTCTGACTTTGTGGATGCACCTGTGCTCAACATTCAGTTTAGGTAAGAACTTATTTTCTTCCTTTTATATGCTTTTATAATACATTGCATATTGGAGTTTGTTTCAGGGTGCAACTATTTGCTAGATTGGTGATAAATGTTTGCATGAATGTTGTTGGAAATGCTACATTATTGAGTGTTGTTTTACTCTTGTTTCTACCCACAGGTACGGGGGAACTCTCCAGAACGTTGCTGTTAAACTGCCTATTACGTTAAACAAGTTTTTCCAGCCTACAGAGATGACATCGCAGGACTTCTTTCAGCGCTGGAAACAACTTGGAGCGTAAGGAGACTTATCTCTGCTATATGCTTGGTCATATATGACATGTTTTTCTCTTTTGATATGCACACAATATTCCCTCTGACAATGTGCCAGTCTACTCTTCCTCATATTCTGAGGACACAAAAGGGCTCATTTATTCAGATTGTCCTGCATGTGTAAATATTGATATAAATAGTGTGTACTGTCTCCTACTGTATATTTAAATGTGAACGAAATGCCAACAGAATAGGTACACAGTGTCTTGTGAAATTATTCCATTATAGCTTGAGCATCATTGCCAAGAGAAATAGATCAATGTTTCCCTAGGAGTGTGCAGTCTGTGGCGACTATTAAACAATTCACTGGTATTCCAGAAAGCGCTTCTTCCAAATATTGATTTATGTAGGTGGTATAGGTCAGTGAAATACATCTTAGTCTAATGCATTTTAATTAAATGCAACTAAATGTGAAAATTGTGCAACAACGTCAAAACGTTCACATGGAAATACATTGATCTATTTTCCATCATTCAGCAACAAGGTAAAAACCTAGTTACACATCCTTAACAGCTGAGGGTGAAACTGCCAGTGGTATGTGACTGACTTTCTCTACCCACAGCCCTCAGCAAGAGGTACAAAAGATTTTCAAAGCAAAGCATTCCATGGATACAGAGGTTACCAAAGCCAAGGTGAGATCCCTTTATGATTAGAATTGCTATGGAGATTTTGTCTTGACTTGTGTTTTTGTTGTTGTTGTTGATAGAAATGAAAGACGGAAGTGAAGAAACTGAATGAAGGTCACCCTGACTTCACTAGCAATACTGTGTAACATGCTGACCACACCTCCTGCGTGGCATGGACTCTACAAGGTGTTGAGCGTTGCAAAAGATGTCCACTGGTTTTTTTGGGGGGGTGTAGTAGCCATTTGACTAGCTGTTCAGGAGTGTTAAGGCTTGGCGGTTGAAGCTGTTTAGAAGCCTCTTGGACCTGGACTTGACACTCCGGCACCGCTTGCCGTGCAGTAGCAGAGAGAAGAGAGAACAGTCTATGACTAGGGGCGCTGGAGTCTTTGACAATTTTTAGGGCCTTCCTCTAACACTGCCTGGTATAGAGGTCCTGGATGGCAGGACGCTTGGCCCCGGTGATGTACCGGGCTGCACGCACTACCCTCAGTAGTGCCTTGTGGTCGGAGGCCGAGCAGTTGCCATACTGATACAACCCATCAGGATGCTCGCGTTGTTGCAGCTGTTGTCGGAGTAGAGAACACACAATTTTGTGTGACTCAAAATTCTACAAAGATCCAGGAAGAAAATAACCTTCTGCATTTCATGTAAAATAACAACCCAATGTTTATATCCCAGAACAAATTAGCTAGCAACAGCAAGTTAGCTAAATGTCCATGAATGTTTCATGTGTTTCGACCTGTCCCCAAATTAATATAGTTGATTCAGAGTTTGTTTTGATATTTCAACATGCATGTCCCGATCACATCTGGTGTGAGTTAACAAAATCAATATGCGCGTGATGACACACGCGCGCCCGGTCTAGTCAGCATGTTGGGCTGTGTTGTCCATAGTCTTAACCTTGATTTGGTGTCTGTTTTTGTTTTCCAGATAATGGGGTTTGGTGCTGCTTTGCTGGACGGGGTAGATCCAAACCCCTCCAACTTTGTGGGCGCTGGTGTCATCCATACAAAGACCACCCAGGTTGGCTGCCTCTTGAGACTGGAGCCTAATACTCAAGCACAGGTATGTAGACCTCACCTCCCTCCAGTGAGAATTACTCTCCACCCCAGTACCCTGTCACCAACTCTTTCCTCAAACAACTCTTTTTCAATATCCAGACAAGGTATTTGACCCACTTATTTCAAATCAATTTGTATTTGTCGCCGAATACAAAAGCTGTAGACCTTACAATGAAATGCTTACTTACAAGCCCTTAACCAATAATGCAGTTTTAAGTAAAAAAAATAATAAGTAAAGAGCAGCCGTAAAATAACAATAGCGAGGCTATATACAGGGGGTACCGGTACAGAGTCAATGTGTGGGGGCACCGGTTAGTTGTGGTAATATGTACATGTAGGTAGAGTACCGCTTGCCGTGCGGTAGCAGAGAGAACAGTCTATGACTGGGGTGGCTGGAGTCGTTGACAATTTTTGATCTCAGCCTATAGGGAGGTCTCAACATTGTCGGTGATCAGACCTACCACTGTTTTGTCATCGGCAAACTTAATGATGGTGTTGTAATGATGGTGTTGTAATGATGGTGTTGTAATAATGGTGTTGGAGTCGTGCCTGTCCATGCAGTCATGAGTGAACAGGGAGTACAGGATAGGACTGAGCATGAACCCCTGAGGGGCCTCTGTGTTGAGGATCAGCGTGGCTGTTGTGTTGCTACCTACCCTCACCACCTGGGTACGATCCGTCAGGAAGTCCAGGATCCAGTTGCAGAGGAAGGTGTTTAGTCCCAGGGTCCTTAGCTTAGTGATGAGCTTTGAGGGAACTATGGTGTTGGAACGCTGAGCTGTAGTCAATGAACAACCTTCTCACCTATTTAACCCCTCTCTCTTATTTTTTCAGATGTACCGCTTAACACTAAGGACAAGCAGAGATACTGTGTCGCAGCGCCTGTGTGATCTGCTCTCAGAACAATTCTGAACTGCTTTCAGATCAGGTCTTCTTAACTGATATACTACAGAGCTGTATAAGCTCCCCCTGCCACTTGTGAAGACACCACATGGTTCATAACAAACAGGTCACACTTATCCTTCCCGTCTGTCTCATTTAAATTGGAATTGATACAGTGTACAGTGTAAATTCTTTTTTATATTTGACTTATTATAAATGTACATCAAATGACTTTCACTCACTACTAATATTTCACTGAGTTAAATCTGCCTTATGTCCATGTGCGCACAGAATATTTACGGCTTTGCTTTTGTTGTGGAAAAAGCTTAGTCCTCTACCTGTTCTGTAAAGACATATTGACTGGAAGAATTGGAGTTCAGGGGGACTGGCAAGAAAATGCCTTAATTGTCTGACCCTCTTTTCCAACTGAGCAATGATTGTGTCCATAGATGTTCCTATTTTGTGTTTCAGATCCAGGCTTACAGTTACACAAGCATACATGAAAAGAAGTCGTCTTATTTAGTTATAAGGATGGCAGCTGTCTTCTCTGCTCTTGTCTTACCTGAAAACAAGCCCTGTCCCTGAACATGTCATGCATGACCCTATTGCAAACCCTAGCCATTGTGTATGATTTTATTGTGTATGGGGATAAGATTTTAAATTGCAGCGGTCATTATGTAGATATTAAGGGACTCTTATGAGAAATCATCTTCTTGCTAGTAATGTGTGTGTGTGCTTATGTTCAAAAACAAACCACTAAGGAATTAAGTGGTGGCATTATATTCAAATATGCATACAATTGTGTGTCCAACCAAAGTTGTTGTCTGTCCCAAATCAGGGGGTTATTCGTATCTAATATGTCTCTCGGACATATTTTGTATCTAATGAAATATATATTTTTTAAAGATAGGCCATTTAATAGAGCACTGAAGAACTAAACGCGTACACAACGCCCAATTTACAACAGGGTTTCTTGACGCCTGTGGCCTTTGCAGTCGTATGGCTTAACTTGTAGGTACATACTGAATCACTTCCTGTCCTCCCAGTGCCTTTAAGTTATATGGGTTAAAAACTATATATGTATCAATGGCCAAGGCTTCTCTGCTCCCAATGATATTACATGTGTTGCCAATTAAAGTTGATTGTGTCACTTTTACTCTTTTGACCTAGATATGTCCTATTGTTGAAGTGCTAATGCACGAGGAGCCAGTGTTTGGAGGATATACTGGCACAGGTGTTGTTAGGTCCGAGGCGAAGACGAGGGCTGTCAAACCGTGCCAATATATCCTCCAAACACCGGCTTCGAAGGCATTATCACTTTTATACAACAGGTTAACAACATTTTCAAATAATGATTGACATATTTTGATTAAAAAGGTTATTTTTATGAAGTTATTCATACGATTTCATCCTTCCACAAAATATACACTGCTCAAAAAAATAAAGGGAACACTTAAATAACACATCCTAGATCTGAATGAATGAAATATTCTAATGAAATACTTTTTTCTTTACATAGTTGAATGTTCTGACAACAAAATCACACAAAAATTATCAATGGAAATCAAATTTATCAACCCGTGGAGGTCTGGATTTGGAGTCACTCAAAATTAAAGTGGAAAACCACACTAAAGCCTGATCCAACTTTGATGTAATGTCCTTAAAACAAGTCAAAATGAGGCTCAGTAGTGTGTGTGGCCTCCATGTGCCTGTATGACCTCCCTACAACGCCTGGGCATGCTCCTGATGAGGTGGCGGGTGGTCTCCTGAGGGATCTCCCAGACCTGGACTAAAGCATCCGCCAATTCCTGGACAGTGTGGTGCAACGTGGCATTGGTGTATGGAGTGAGACATGATGTCCCAGATGTGCTCAATTGGATTCAGGTCTGGGGAACGGGCGGGCCAGTCCATAGCATCCATGCCTTCCTCTTGCAGGAACTGCTGACACACTCCAGCCACATGAGGTCTAGCATTGTCTTGCATTAGGAGGAACCCAGGGCCAACCGCACCAGCATATGGTCTCACAAGGGGTCTGAGGATCTCATCTCGGTACCAAATGGCAGTCAGGCTACCTCTGGTGAGCACATGGAGGGCTGTGAGTCCCCCCAAATAAATGCCACCCCACACCATGACTGACCCACCGCCAAACTCGTCATGCTGGAGGATGTTGCAGGCAGCAGAACGTTCTCCACGGCTGGGTTGTTGCCCTTCTATGGCCTCCTTCCCGTCTCCTGATGTACTGGCCTGTCTCCTGGTAGCGCCTCCATGCTCTCGACACTACGCTGACAGACACAGCAAACCTTGCCACAGCTCGCATTGATGTGCCATCCTGGATGAGCTGCACTAGCTGAGCCACTTGTGTGGGTTGTAGACTCCGTCTCATGCTACCACTAGAGTGAAAGCACCGCATTCAAAAGTGACCAAAATATCAGCCAGGAACCATAGGATCTGAGTAGTGGTCTGTAGTTACCACCTGCAGAACCACTCCTTTATTGGAGGTGTCTTGCTAATTGCCTATAATTTCCACCTGTTGTCTATTCCATTTGCACAACAGCATGTGAAATGTATTGTCAATCAGTGTTGCTTCCGAAGTGGCCAGTTTGATTTCACAGAAGTGTGATTGACTTGAAGTTCCATTGTGTTGTTTAAGTGTTCCCTTTATTTTTTTGAGCAGTGTAGTTCCGTCACAAATCTACGGTTGCTACCTAAGCCGGCTGGTCGTTAGTTCTATCGGTTTGGTTGCTAGACCCAGTTCAGTCGTTTTGTTCTGTATCTATGGACGTGACCCAGTTGTTCGTTTTACATGTCCCATTGCAATACTGGCTGGCAACGTTCTTCTCTTTTGCTTGCTACCTAGCCAACTACGGCTAACTTACTGTCACGTCAAAAAGTGCTGCCGGAATAACAGCAGAGTAGCTGTATTTGCATTTGTTTTCAAATCAATTTTTTTTGTCACATACACATGGTTAGCAGATGTTAATGCGAGTGTTTTACCTTTAACTAGGCAAGTCAGTTAAGAACAAATTCTTATTTTCAATGATGGCCTAGGAACAGTGGGTTAACTGCCTGTTCAGGGGCAGAACGACAGATTTGTACCTTGTCAGCTCGGGGATTTGAACTTGCAACCTTCCTGTTACTAGTCCAACGCTCTAACCCCACTACGCTACCCTGCCGCCCCGAGTGTAGCGAAATGCTTGTGCTTCTAGTTCCGACAATGCAGTAATAACCAACGAGTAATCTAACCTAACAATTCCACAACAACTACCTTATACACACAAGTGTAAAGGGATGAAGAATATGTACATAAAAATATATGAATGAGTGAACAGAACGGCATAGGCAAGATGCAGTAGATGGTACAGAGTACAGTATATACATATGAGATGAGTAATGTAGGGTATGTAAACTTAAAAGTAGCATTGTTTAAAGTGGCTAGTGATACATGTATTACATAAAGATGGCAAGATGCAGTAGATGGTATAGGGTACAGTATGAGATGAGTAATGTAGGGTATGTAAACATTAAGTGGCATTGTTTAAAGTGACTAGTGATACATTTTTACATCAATTTTTCCATTATTAAAGTGGCTGGAGTCAGTATGTTGGCAGCAGCCACTCAATGTTAGTGGTGGCTGTTTAACAGTCTGATGGCCTTGAGATAGAAGCTGTTTTCCAGTCTCTCGGTCCCTGCTTTGATGCACCTGTACTGACCTCGCCTTCTGGATGATAGCGGGGTGAACAGGCAGTGGCTCGGGTGGTTGTTGTCCTTGATGATCTTTATGGCCTTCCTGTGACATCGGGTGGTTTAGGTGTCCTGGAGGGCAGGTAGTTTTCCCCCGGTGATGCGTTGTGCAGACCTCACTACCCTCTGGAGAGCCTTGCGGTTGTGGGCGGAGCAGTTGCCGTACCAGGCGGTGATACAGCCCGACAGGATGCTCTCGATTGTGCATCTGTAAAAGTTTGAGTGCTTTTGGTGACAAGCCAAATTTGTCTCCTGAGGTTGAAGAGGCGCTGCTGCACCTTCTTCACCACGCTGTCTGTGTGGGTGGACCAATTCAGTTTGTCCCTGATGTGTACGCCGAGGAACTAAAACGTACTACCCTCTCCACTACTGTCCTGTTGATGTGGATAGGGGGGTGCTCCCTCTGCTGTTTCAGGAAGTCCACGATCATCTCCTTTGTTTTCTTGACGTTGAGTGTGAGGTTATTTTCAGGACACCACACTCCGTTTTGGCAGCGGGCCATGTCAGTGGCACTGTATTGTCCTCAAAGCGAGCAAAGAAGTTGTTTTGTCTGTCTGGGAGCAAGAAATCCTGGTCCGCGACGGGGATGGTTTTCTTTTTGTAATCCGTGATTGACTGTAGACCCTGCTACATACCTCTTATGTCTGAGCCATTGAATTGAGACGCTACTTTGTCTGTATACTAACGCTTAGCTTGTTTGATTGCCTTGCGGAGGGAATAGCTACACTGTTTGTATTCGGTCATGTTTCCGGTCACCTTGCCCTGGCTAAAAGCAGTGGTTCACGCTTCAGTTTTGTGCGAATGCTGCCATTAATCCACGGTTTCTGGTTTGGGAATGTTTTAATAGTTGCTGTGGGTACGACGTCGCTGATGCACTTGCTAATAAACTCGCTCACCGAATCAGCGTATTCGTCAATGTTGTTTGAAGCAGTGCGGAACATAACCCAATCCACGTGATCAAAGCAATCTTGAAGCGTGGAATCTCATTGGTCGGACCAGCGTTGAACAGACCTGAGGGCGGGAGCTTCCTGTTTTAGTTTCTGTCTATAGGCTGGGAGCAACAAAATGGAGTCGTGGTCAGCTTTTCCAAAAGGAGGGCGGGGGAGGGCCTTATATGCATCGCGCAAGTTAGAATAACAATGATCCAGGGTTTTACCAGCCCTGGTAGCACAATCAATATGCTGATAGAATTTAGGGAGTCTTGTTTTCAGGTTAGCCCTGTTAAAATCCCCAGCTACAATGAATGCAGCCTCAGGATATGTGGTTTCCAGAGTCAAATAAAGTTTGTTCAGGGTCGTCGATGTGTCTGCTTGGGGGGGAATATATGCGGCTGTGATTATAATCTAAGAGAATTCTCTTGGTAGATAATGCGGTTGACATTTGATTGTGAGGAATTCTAAGTCAGTGAACAGAAGGACTTGAGTTCCTGTATGTTGTTATGATCACACCACTTCTCGTTAATCATAAGGCATACTCTCCCGCCCCTCTTATTACCTGAAAGATGCCTGTTTCTGTCGCCGCGATGCGTGAAGAAACCAGCTGGCTGCACCGACTCCGATAGCGTGTCTCGAGTGAGCCATGTTTCCGTGAAGCAAAGAACGTTAGTCTTTTATGTCTCTCTGGAATGCTACCCTTGCTCGGATTTCATCAACCTTGTTGTCAAGAGACTGGACATTGGCGAGACCATTTCCGGAGACCTTCTCCCTTACCTCGCTCATCAACTCATCCCTGACCGCTGGCTACGTCCCTTCCGTCTTCAAGAGAGCGAGAGTTGCACCCCTTCTGAAAAAACCTACACTCGATCCCTCCGATGTCAACAACTACAGACCAGTATCCCTTCTTTCTTTTCTCTCCAAAACTGTTGAACGTGCCGTCCTTGGCCAGTTCTCCCGCTATCTCTCTCAGAATGACCTTCTTGATCCAAATCAGTCAGGTTTCAAGACTAGTCATTCAACTGAGACTGCTCTTCTCTGTATCACGGAGGCGCTCCGCACTGCTAAAGCTAACTCTCTCTCCTCTGCTCTCATCCTTCTAGACCTATCGGCTGCCTTCGATACTGTGAACCATCAGATCCTCCTCTCCACCCTCTCCGAGTTGGGCATCTCCGGCGCGGCCCACGCTTGGATTGCGTCCTACCTGACAGGTCGCTCCTACCAGGTGGCGTGGCGAGAATCTGTCTCCTCACCACGCGCTCTCACCACTGGTGTCCCCAGGGCTCTGTTCTAGGCCCTCTCCTATTCTCGCTATACACCAAGTCACTTGGCTCTGTCATAACCTCACATGGTCTCTCCTATCATTGCTATGCAGACGACACACAATTAATCTTCTCCTTTCCCCCTTCTGATGACCAGGTGGCGAATCGCATCTCTGCATGTCTGGCAGACATATCAGTGTGGATGACGGATCACCACCTCAAGCTGAACCTCGGCAAGACGGAGCTGCTCTTCCTCCCGGGGAAGGACTGCCCGTTCCATGATCTCGCCATCACGTTTGACAACTCCATTGTGTCCTCCTCCCAGAGCGCTAAGAACCTTGGCGTGATCCTGGACAACACCCTGTCGTTCTCAACTAACATCAAGGCGGTGGCCCGTTCCTGTAGGTTCATGCTCTACAACATCCGCAGAGTACGACCCTGCCTCACACAGGAAGCGGCGCAGGTCCTAATCCAGGCACTTGTCATCTCCCGTCTGGATTACTGCAACTCGCTGTTGGCTGGGCTCCCTGCCTGTGCCATTAAACCCCTACAACTCATCCAGAACGCCGCAGCCCGTCTGGTGTTCAACCTTCCCAAGTTCTCTCACGTCACCCCCGCTCCTCCGCTCTCTCCACTGGCTTCCAGTTGAAGCTCGCATCCGCTACAAGACCATGGTGCTTGCCTACGGAGCTGTGAGGGGAACGGCACCTCAGTACCTCCAGGCTCTGATCAGGCCCTACACCCAAACAAGGGCACTGCGTTCATCCACCTCTGGCCTGCTCGCCTCCCTACCACTGAGGAAGTACAGTTCCCGCTCAGCCCAGTCAAAACTGTTCGCTGCTCTGGCCCCCCAATGGTGGAACAAACTCCCTCACGACGCCAGGACAGCGGAGTCAATCACCACCTTCCGGAGACACCTGAAACCCCACCTCTTTAAGGAATACCTAGGATAGAATAAGTAATCCTTCTCACCCCCCCCCCCCCTTTTAAGATTTAGATGCACTATTGTAAAGTGACTGTTCCACTGGATGTCATAAGGTGAATGCACCAATTTGTAAGTCGCTCTGGATAAGAGCGTCTGCTAAATGACTTAAATGTAAATGATGTAAATGAGTATTATGCTCTGGAGCGGTGCCCGATATTCCTGTCTCCGGATTCTGACCAGAAGACCGCTTCGTCTGCCCCTTTTACGGCGACGTTGTTTTGGTTCGCCGGCTGGGATCCGATCCATTGTCCTGGGTAGTGGTCAAAACACAGGATCCGCTTCCGGAAAGCCGTGTTCCTGGTCGTAATGATGGTGAGTTGACGTTGCTCTTATATCCAGTAGTTCCTCCCGACTGTATGTAATAAAACCTAATAACACGTAAAAAAACAAAGTACTGCATAGTTTCCTAGAAACGCGAAGCGAGGCGTTCGTCTCTGTCGGCGCCGGAAGGTTTCTAGTGACATTTATTTGGATACATCCATAACAATGAGCTAATCAGGCGTGATTTTGCCTGGCTTTGAAAACATGCTCACTCGTCAGAACACTTGTTCAGAGGAGCTAGCCAACACAATCACTTCAAACTGAAGCTGGAAAGACTGCAATCTAGCTGCACTTCGTTTCGTTTGACCTGTTTTCAATTGACATTTCTTTGTATATATCCATAAAAATTGCTGCCTCTGTCTCGTCCCAACATGTTCATTTCTATGGGACAGCTGGAGAATGTTTCAATATTCAAAATGTTGCAGATGTCGGAGAGACAGCAAGTTTTATTCAAATCTCCGCTGTTGAAAACTAAATATTAGTCTTAAAAGAAATGAGAATGTCTAGATTCAAGTTTATTAAGTACCTGGCTGGGCTGATGAGACAGTGGATGGCACAGTCAGATGGAACAGAGTAAATAGGCATTTTAATGTCGTCATAGATTTAGCCGGTGGGAACTTGTGGAATCGACACTGGCTGGAATGCGGTTTTAACCTATCAGCATTCAGGATTAGACCCACCTGTTGTATAATCATAGATATTACACAACCACACCAGCATCTGTCACCACTACGGAACCTTGCTAGAACAAAGGCTGGAACTCTTCTATGTATTATTTATTTAATCGGGCAATAGGCTATTTAATAATAATAATACACAGTTGGCAAAGGTTTTAGGTTGTTGATAGTGTACCATCAGAATATTCACCAGATTATTATTTTTTCAATTGAAATGGTAGAATGCAATATACAATGTATATGTAATACATGCAGCCATTAGGTTTGCGTATCCCAGTTAGTCCTATATGCCAGAGAGAGCACCTTTTTATGCTCATAAAATAGGTGGTTGTTGTGTCTGAAAGTGTTCAACTTAAATAAGACATTCAATTACAAACTTTGGACATGTTGATGGTTTCGATGATTATCAGAATTACGAATGTGTTCTTGGTTTTGGTAAGTGGGGCTTTGGTAAGGACCCTTAACTTATCCGTGATGGCAAAACAGACATGTTTCCTGCAGCACATAGTGGTAAATTATCTCTTGGCCTCTAGAGAGTACTCTTCACACAGCAGTTGAATGATGTTTCAGGAAAGAGTTTCATGGTTAGTCCTATGTTTGTACACTTGGAAAATGTTGAATGAAACTTGACTAATAGTGGAATATGTGACGGCCACAATTTAGTTCCGTGATGTGTAGGGAGGAACCGTTTAATTTTATGCATAGATATTTACCCTGAATAATATAATTCAGATTAAATTATGGGGTAACTGGGCAAAATGTCTCCATGTTATTAGCACATAATCTCGTCCTGGAATGTAAAACGCTACTGAAATGTTATGTTTAGTATGTCTCACCATTATATTTCACATGGGATCTATAGTACTGGTATTTGGTTATACTGTAGCAAATGCAATGTAATATTGAAGGAAACATTTTTTTAAAGATTAAGGAATTTTCTAGAATCACCAACACATCTGAGAGGTATACTACAAAGCAGGCTCAATGAGTTGGCCAAGCTAACTTTGATAAAACAACTTAAATTACTATTAAATAACTATTGAAAGCTAAGCTTAAATATGTGTTTTTGGTTTTTAATCAATTAGACCATGCCCATATCAAGCTTATCTTTCCAAAAAATAAGTAGGTAGTTCAGAATATTTTGGCAAGTTAGCTGGCTAACTCACTGATCCTGCTTTGTAGTATACCCCTCAGGATATCTTGTCAAGAGTCCATTAAGCCCCAGCCGGACCTAGGCTTTAAGCCACACCCATCTGTGGTTTGTGGTTCCTCCATGGTCCCCATTTACTCAATAGCACCACTCCTGTTTGTTAAACAGTGCTCACCCAATAGCACAATGCCAAAAGTTGGATAGCCATCTGACACCTCTGATAAACTTTGATACAAACGGATATACTTTATTAATCTGTCTGTTCTATCACAGCTGTAGAATCAAATAGGAGGGGAAGCCCACATGAACATGCACAATTTCAGACACATCCACTGCACGTGTTTCTCAATAGCACATGATACGATCCCCATGCACGTGTGGAAATTCAGTATAGGCTTACTTGCACACAATCTTATATTTGCTTCCATAAAAACATACATTAAAAGCCCAGCGTAGTCAAAAATGCAATTTCCTGCATTTTAAATACACTTAAGTGTTCAAAATATTTGTAATATAAAATATATAGCCTCAATTTGTCAGGGCATGGACTTTACAAGGTGTCGAAGGCGGTCCACAGTGATGCTGGCCGATGTTGACTCAAATACTTCCCACAGGTGTCAATTTGTCTGTGAAAAACCCAGCAGCGTCGCAGTTCTTGACACAAACCGGTGTGCTTGGCACCTATAACCATACCCCGTTTTAAAGGACTTAAATCTTTTGTCTTGCCAATTCACCCGCTGAATGGCACACATTCACAATCCATGTCTCAAGGCGTAAAAATCCTTCTACATTGATTTAAAGAGGATTTTAACAAGTGACCCCAATAAGGGATCAACGTTTTCTCCTGGATTCACTTGGTCACTCTGTCATGGAACGAACAGGTGTCTTTAATATTTTGTACACTCTGTATATTTCCACACTATGAGGTTGGAATAACACTGAAATTGTACGAATTATAATGCCCTTTAGGTTTAAGAGCGGTTTGAAAAGACAACCTGAAATTTCAGCCTGTTTTGGCGTTTGATGGTGATATCATCATGCGGTAAATTACACTGAACAAAAATATAAACGCAACATGCAACAATTTCAGATTTATTTCAGATTTTACTGAGATACAGTTCATATAAAGAAATCAGGCAATTGAAATAAATTCATTAGACATTAATCTATGGATTTCACATGACTGGAAATAGAGATATGCATCTGTTTTTGGTCACTGATACCTTAAAAAAAAAAAGTAGTGCATGGATCAGAAAACCAGTGAGTATCTGGAGTGAACACCATTTTCCTCTTGCAGCGCGACACATTTCTTTCTCATAGAGATGATCAGGCTGTTGGTTGTGGCCTGTGGAATGTTGTCCCACTCCTCTTCAATGGCTGTGCAAAGTTGCGGGATATTGACGGGAACTGGAATACGCTGTGGTACACGTCGATCCAGAGCCTCCCAAACGTGTTCAATGGGCCGTGCATTATCATGCTGCAACATGAGCTGATGGCAGCGGATGAATGGCAGGACAATGGGCCTCAGGATCTCATCATGGTATCTCTATGCATTCAAATTGCCATTGATAACATGCAATTGTGTTTATTGTCTGTACCTTATGTCTGCCCATACCATAACCCCACCGCCACCATGGGGCACTCTGTTCACAACGTTGACATCAACAAACCACTCCCCCACACAATGTCTGCTATCTGCCCGGTACAGTTGAAACTGGGATTCATCTGTGAAGAGCACACGTCTTCAGTGTACCAGTGGCCATCGAAGGTGAGCATTTGCCTACTGACATCGGTTACAACGCTGAACTGCAGTCAGGTCAAGACCCTGGTGAGGATGACGAGCACGCAGATGAGCTTACCTGAGACGGTTTCTGACAGTTTTTGCAGAACTTATTTGGTTGTGCAAACCCACAGTTTCATCAGCTGTCCGGGTGGCTGGTCTCAGACGATCCCGCAGGTGAAGGACCTAGGCGTGCGTGGTTACACGGGGTTTGCGGGTGTGAGGCCGGTTGGATGTATTGCCAAAATCTCTAAAATGATGTTGGAGGTGTCTTATTGTAGAGAAATGGACATTCAATTCTCTGGCAACAGCTCTGGTGGACATCCCTGCAGTCAGCATGCCAATTGCACACTCCATCAAATAGAGACATCTGTGGCGTTGTGTGACAAAACTGCACATTTCCATGTGACTTTTTATTGTCCCCAGCACAAGGTATACTTCTTGATATGCCACACCTGTAAGGTAGTTGGATTATCTTGGCAAAGGATAAATGCTCACTAGCGGATGTAAGCAAATTTGTGCCTATATTTTGAGGGAAATAAGCTTTTTGTGTGTATGGAAAATTTCTGGAATATTTTAATTCAGCTGATGAAACATAGGACCAAGACTTGTTGCGTTTATGTGTTACGTTTAACACATAATCCACCAACGTTTAGAACGCTTTTAGAACATGGGAGCCAAATGCTGAAACTATGGATACAACGTTTTTTGCCAGTGGGGGAGGCTGCCATGCAGATTATATTTGTTTGCCCGCCTACAGACGTCTATATTTGTCTGCTAATACAGGACTAGTAATGGCCCAGTGCACTACTTTGTGAAAAAAATGTAAACTAAATGTATTTGTTTATGAGTGGTTACCAGCATTTGGAGGCATGCAAGAGGTGATATTGAGCTTCTTACTGCATTGCTGTGGCAACCCACATTTTGTTGCAATGTGGAGGGCTCCTTTCAGAAATTATTGGTTGATGGTAGGTGGAGGCGGGAGGTCCAGTATAAATACAAACTCGCTTCCTTGACAACAGCTCTGACTTCTGCAGAGGCCGTATCCCAGTAAATGCTGTACGGCCACTGCATACATCGGATTGACCACCTTTTTTTTCAGAGAAACATAAAACTGTAGTGAGTGCATACTTTTTCGTACTGATGCCCCGTGGCAGTCGAACCGAAACCCATAGCATTGCAAGCACCATGCTCTACCAACTGAGCCACATCATCACAAGGCTATAGGCTAATGAAAATAATTTGAAATAAGTGCCCAACAAGCTTTTGTAGTCTGGCTTTTCCTGGGACTCCACACTATTTAAAAGTAATATCCGTGGCAGCGTAGTGGCCAGGTGCGCAATTGCGCAACAGAACAATGAAGACAGACTGGCTCGAGATGTAGTCTATAGCCTAAATTAGAAGCATATGCATATTAGCCCATAATTCAGAAACTCAATGTTAGACTTAATACTGCAGGGGTTTAAGGCTGAGTTTCTGTAAGGTACTTTGACATCTGCTGACGTAATAAGGGTTTTACAGATAAATGTGATTGATTGAGTGAATATATTCAGTCAATTTACACGGCGAAAGAAAAAAAGGTTTATCACGCAACTACATAGGGAGCCTAAACTATGTGCGCTCCCGAGGTTGAGCTAATTGCGATCATTCCCAGTCCCCGGTAGACAGATGGAAAAGCTACTTTATTGTTTTTTAGGGACAAGAAATGTATCCTACCTAGGCTACAACAACACGATGTAATAAAGCACGTTATTGTTTTCAAGTGAGCACAAAACTCTAGTCCAATTTGTAAGTCGCTCTGGATAAGAGCGTCTGCTAAATGACTTAAATGTAAATGTAGTCTAGGCTATAAACTGCAGTGGCTATTCAAATTAGCCTACATCAGTTTACAATAATTATGTATTCACTCGATAACAATAATACATTCCTCATTGCACTGTGTTGTTGTAGCCCAGGTTTAATAATTGTATTTTCTAAAAAAGTAAGCCTTGGCCTAATCAACTGTGAAGCTTTGAGCGCAGCTTGGAGGAACGCCCTACACATTTGTAATTTCATAATCTGTTAACTGTTATTTTTCTTGGACTTTGACAGGTAAATGTTTAGCCTATAGCCGTAATATTTAGTAAATGAATAGCCTAATATCTAGATCATATTTAGCTTAGGGGTGGATCAACTTAATATTGCGGAAAGAATGTTGCTTCCAATGTAATTGTCTGCATCATGTCCAATCCCCCATATTTTTGGGGTAAATATATATATACCCATACACACATGCATACATATACACATATATACATACACATACCTATATAGACATACATACATACTTTTTTAAAGAATATACCTTTATTATTATTCCCCACAAACCCTACCGCCGATCCCCCAATTGGAGTAAACTAATAAACACTTCTGCTTTTACCTTCAATTTCTACATCTTATACACATTTTACAGACACAGTCTACTTTACAATAGTTATCTTGTTTGTTCTTAGTCCTTCCTCTATTTCTGATGTCCATCCAGTTTGATTTCTATTTGTAACTATGCTATTTCACAAAAGTCCCGAACCTATATACATTTTACAGACCCCGTATGCTTTACATTGTTTAATCTTGTTATTTGTATATTTTTCAACTGTGCTGTGATGCTTCACAAAATAATTTAACCTTCCTATTCTCATAGCTTCTACAGATTGTAAATTAAAAATAAACATTTTTGCTAAAATAATTATATTATTGATTGATTGACTATGGCTTTTCAAATCACCCAGTATTGCTATCTGTAGCGTTAGTTCTAGGCAAATGTTACAATTCTTCAGCCATTCCTGGACCTGTGACTAAAAACGAGCTACATATGGACAATACCAAAATAAATGATCTAATGACTCTGCCTCATCACAGCAGTATCTGCAGAGCTGGGAAGATTGTATCCCCCATATATATAACATTCTATTAGATGAAAGAATTTTGTATAGTAATTTAAATGGAAAAACTCGAAGTTTTGAATCCGGCGTTGTTTTGCGTATCAATTCATAAACCATGTGCCATGGAATGGGTAAATCGAAAATCTCTTCCCAACTATTTTGCCATTTATATGACACAGCTGTCCGTTTTTTGGTCCTTAAATGAAATTGGTATATGTTTTTATTTATCACACTTCTTTAACCATTTATGTTATTTAATACAGGGCCGACATACAAGTTCCTTACTTTTTTCCCCTTCTATGATAACATTGTTGCACTGATGCATTGCAAATATTCTGAACAAAAATATAAACACAACAACTTTTGGTCCTATGTTTCATGAGCTGAAATAGAAGATCCCAGAAATTGAGCATTTCTCCTTTGTCAAGATATTCCATCCACCTGACAGGTGTGGCATATCAAGAAGCTGATTAAATAGCATGATCCTTACACAGGTGCACCTTGTGCCAGGGCCAATAAAAGGCCTACCTAAAACATGCCATTTTGTCACACAACACAATGCCACAGATGTCTCAAGTTTTGAGGGAGCCTGCAATTGGCATGCTGACTGCAGGAATGTCCACCAGAGCTGTTGGCAGTGAATTGAATGTTGAGTTCTCTACCAAAAGCTGCCTCCAATGTTATTTTAGAGAATTTGGCAGTACGTCCAACCGGCCTCACAACCACAGACTACAAGTAACCACGCCAGCCCAGGACCTCCACATGAAGCATCTTCATCTGTGAGATCATCTATGATCAGCCACCGCTGACAGCTGATGGAACTGTGGATTTGCACAACCAAAGAATTTCTGTACAAACTGTCAGAAACCGTCTCATGGAAGCTCATCTGTGTGCTCGATGTCCTCACCAGGGTCTTGACCTGACTTAAGTTCGGCGTTGTAGCCGGCTTCAGTGGACAAACGCTCACCTTCGAGGGCCACTGGTACACATTGGAGAAGTGTGCTCTTCACAAATAAATCAATTTATTGCCTTACATACCTTATCCTACCTCATTTGCACATGCTGTATATAGACTTCTACTGTATTATTGACTGTATGTTTGTTTATTCCATGTGTAACTCTGTGTTGTATGCGTCAAACTGCTTTTTATCTTGGCCAGATCGCAGTTGCAAATGAGAGCTTGTTCTCAACTAGCCTACCTGTTTAAATAAAGGTTAAATAAAAAAAATAAAATCCCAGTGTCAACTGTTCAGGGCAGATGGCAGACAGTGTTAGTGTGACCTAGTGTCCTAGGTTTTGGCCTTTCTTCCTAGGTTTTGGCCTTTCTATGGACTTTTTCCTAGCCACGTGCTTCTACACCTGCATTGGTTGCTGTTTGGGGTTTTAGGCTGGGTTTCTGTACAGCACTTTGAGATATCAGCTGATGTACGAAGGGCTATATAAATAAATTTGATTTCTGATTTGATTTGTAAATGGCGTTGTGTGGGAGAGCGGTTTGCTGATGTTGTAAACAGAGTACCTTATGGTATGGGCAGGCATAAGCTACGGACAACAAACACAATTGCAGGTTATCGATAGCAATTTGAATGCACAGAGATACCGTGATGAGATTCTGATGCCCATTGTCGTGCCATTCATCCGCCGCCATCACCTCATGTTTCAGCATGATAATGCACAGACCCATGTTGCAAGGATCTGTACACAATTCCTGGAAGCTGAATATGTGGCCTGCATACTCAACAGACATCAAATCAAATGTTATTTGTCAAATGCGCCGAATACAACCTTACAGTGAAATGCTAACTTACAAGCCCTTAACCAACAATGCAGTTAAGAAAATACCTCAAAAAAGTAAGAGATAAGAATAAGAGTATAGAGTCTATGTGTGGGGGCACCGGTGTAGAGATAATTGAGGTAATATGTACATGTAGGTAGAGTTATTTAAGTGACTGTGCATAGAAATAACAGAGGATAGCAGCAGCGTTCCAGAGGGGGTGACAATGCAAATAGTCTGGGTAGCCATTTGATTAGCTGTTCAGGAGTTTTATGGCTTGGGGGTAGAAGCTATTCAGATCGAGGGAGATTATCGGTGGTCTTGTATGTCTTCCATTTCCTAATAATTGCTCCCACAGTTGATTTCTTCAAAACAAGCTGCTTACCTATTGCAGATTCAGTCTTCCCAGCCTGGTGCAGGTCTACAATTTCGTTTCTGGTGTTCTTTGACAGCTCTTTGGTCTTGGCCATAGTGGAGTTTGGAGTGTGACTGTTTGAGGTTGTGGACAGGTGTCTTTTATACCGATAACAAGTTCAAACAGGTGCCATTAATACAGGTAACGAGGGGAGGACAAAGGAGCCTCTTAAAGAAGAAGTTACAGGTCTGTGAGAGCCAGAAATCTTGCTTGTTTGTAGGTGACCAAATACTTATTTTCCACCATAATTTGCAAATAAATTCATTAAAAATCCTACAATGTGATTTTCTGGATTTTTTTTCTCATTTTGTCTGTTATAGTTGAAGTGTACCTATGATGAAAATTACAGGCCTCTCTCATCTTTTTAAGTGGGAGAACTTGCACAATTGGTGGCTGACTAAATACTTTTTTTGCCCCACTGTATGATAAGTCAAGATAGTATTGGGTTCATTGCAACACTGAGACCTATTTTATGTTTTTTTTTTCAACATTAGACTGTTGTAGAGTATGTATATGTAAAAGCAGCCACATACAATTGAGGAAGAGGGGTTTCGACCTTCATTGCGTGAGGTCCTAGCCACATGACCCTTGCCCTGACTCCCACAATGCTCCAGGGATGAGATCTGTCTGTTGGTCGGACGGTCTATCCAGCTGTCCAGTTGTTACAACTTATGTACATGTTTTAAAAAAAAAATGTTTTAAACATAATGTTGGACTGTAATTTTGGCAAAGTGGTGTATATTAATATTAGTGTGAGAGATTGGAAGTTTTTTTTGTCTCACCAAGTGTAATTCATGTGTATCTTGGAGGGTACCAATGAGCTACAAATATTTGCAGAAGAAAAGGGCTGACAAATATTGAAGTATGGACACCCAGCGGAGACTGTGTAATTGCATACGCAAACAGACATATATGTTAAGTGTTTCACCACATAAGGTCTAATGTCCAGAACTGTTGCAACAAATCTGAGTCACTGCTTCCTGACACTCCCTGCGGGCAGCCACTCCACCTGTGTATCTAGAGGTAGGTAGAACCAGTACCTTGTCATTAGTGATAGAAGCCAAAGTACGAACTTATGCTCGAACATTCCACAATTCCTCAAACAATTTGAGTTTTCTAAATTCTTTATAGCTACGTATAAGTATGTATAGCAAAAACTCTTTAAAAAAAACATTTGAAGAATATTGTTACTTCTTGGGAGATTAACAAAGCCTTGCATACTAATTTAGGTAACATAACATCTAAAGTGGGAATGAAAAGCTCCTAGCTCTAAGATATGCAACAAAAAAAATAGATTTTTTCAGTTGTGAACATCATATCAACACACCAAATGTACAGTATACAGTATGTAGCTACCACACTTTTGTTTAGTTATGGCTACATATTGTTTTGTCTGCTTGGTTACAATAAAGACGTAGACTAACGCCCAGGTTTGTCTGGCTCTCAGTGACACACAATGTACACTGACAATCTCCTCCCAGAAAGCAATACCCACTCCACCCATGTAGTTCTAACCACAGACCTATGGGTTCTAACTGTAAAATGAAAAGCTCTGCGTGCAAAATATCGGAGAGAGGGACACATTGCTAATAATTTCTAAACTGTAAAACAAATATGTATGAAAATACCCTCAAATAAAAGGTGACATTCTGTACTATTGCCTCATGTAAAACATTTGATCTCAAATCCAGAATGCTGGAGTATAGAGCCAAATAAAAAAATTTAGCTTCACTGTACAAATAAATACAAAGGGGAGTGTAAATACACTACCAGTCAAAAGTTTTAGAACACCTACTCATTCAAAGGATTATCTTTTTTGGTTACTACATGATTCCATTTGTGTTATTTCATAGTTTTAATGTCTTCACTATTATTCGACAATGTAGAAATAATAAAAAGAAAGAAAAAACATTGAGTAAGTAGGTGTTCGTAAACATTTGACTGGTAGTGTATATATTTTTTGCTTTACAGCAGAATTGATTAAATAATTCTCCTTTGCACTGCTCTTGAGAAATTGTTGTTCTGATAACTCATGGCTAAAAATAAGGCCTACTGACCTACATATAAGGGAGGTCTCCCATCAAATGATTAGTTTCAAATTATAATTATATCACATAAATGACATTAAATACAGCTTTAATACTTATTAAATGGACATGTATTCATGAGTGCCAGGATCCAGATCCTGTTCTTGGAAAAGTAATGCGTACACATTTTGGCACCGCAACCATTGCTATGACCAGCGTAAATATTTACCCTGGTGAGTCTGAGTGGCAGTGAATGAAGTGGGAATGACCATTTAATGGCCATTTTTTCAGGTGATTAATGAGCTATGGGATGATTAGATTGCTATATCATTAAAATAAGAGGTTAGGGTGTCAGTGCAGAGTCCAATTTCTCTGGTTAGATGGGCTGACATGTCTTCCTGTTGATGGAATTAAAATGTTGATATAATTTCAAGATTAATTGAAAGCTGCAGTACAGTACATACAGCAAGACATAAAGCAAGAAAGGCTTTATTAAAGGGGACGTTCAGGATATTACAACTTGTTAGATGGTTCCTCATCCTAATAGTAGTCTGTGGACCAGGAGAAACTGTAATCCATTCTCTAAACAGCCACTGTAAATGTCAGCTAACTTTTGCCACCGCTTACAAAAAAATGATCTAACTGATGGTGGCATGTGTGCAATTGTCAAAATGTCACAGTCAAATAAACTGAAATAATCATCATATTTGGTTTGATGTTAATAAAAGGGGATTTGGCTCATATTGAGGCTCAAACCCAGGATCTCTGCTTTGCCAGCCCTCCCGAAGTGCATTTCCGGTCAGTACCATGCAAAAAGCTGACTATTTGCTTGTGCAAGTGGGGACACTTCTAGCTGAGAAGTAAGTTTCACACAACCCCATGTGCCCTTCACATATGCTTCCATTGATTGTTAGCTAGTAGTAGCTAAAGTTAGCTGAAGTGTGTAGTGGCTGTTTAAAGAAAACTGAAGTAAGAGTTACATTTTCTCCTGGCCCACTGACTACTTTCAGGGGAAGAACCATCTAACATCAAATTGTAAAATACCGAATTTCTAATGTGAGGTTTAGCCAAGCCTAGGTTGCACAATTGGGACTATTCCATTAGTTCCATTATAACAGGCAAGTTAATCTAGTGCAACTCAAATATTTGACAAATGTATTTGACCCAGGTCTGGTATTCTTCTTGCTTCAACTTTGACTCAGCTAACTTTGGGATCACTAGAAATGTCCTTGTTTTCCATGAAAACATACATAAAATGAGTTGCAAAATGAATAAGAAATATAGTCAAGATGTTGACAAGGTTATAAATAATGATTTTAATTTAAATAATAATTGTGTCCTTCAAACTTTTCTTTCGTCAAAGAATCCTCAATTGCAGCAATTACAGCCTTACCGATCTTTGGCATTCTAGTTATCAATTTGTTGAGGTAATCTGAAGAGATTTCACCCCATGTTTCATGAATTAATTAATCTCAAATTAAACGCCGTCCATAGGGTATGGCAGGGCGTTGCAAAATGGTGAATTTCCTTCCTTCTTCAAGATCCCTTTTACCCTGTACAAATCTCCCACTTTACCACCACCAAAGCACCCCCAGACTCTCACATTGCCTCCACCATGCTTGACAGATGGCGTCAAGCACTCATCCAGCATCTTTTCATTTTTTCTGCGTCTCACGAATGTTCTTCTTGTGATTCGATCACCTAAAACTTAGATTTGTCTGTTCATAACACTTTTTCCCCCAATCTTCATCTGACCAGTGTCTGTGTTCTTTTGCCCATCTTAATCCTTTCTTTTTATTAACCAGTCTGAGATATTGATTTTTCTTTGCAACTCTACCGAGAAGGCCAGCATCCCGGAGTCGCCTCTTCACTGTTGATGCTGAGACTGGTGTTTTGCGGGCACTATTTAATGAAGCTGCCAGTTGAGGACTTGTGAGCCGTCTGTTTTTCAAACGAGACACTGTAATGTACTTGTCCTCTTGCTCAGTTGTGCACCGGGGCCTCCCACTCCTCTTTCTATTCTGGTTAGAGCCAGTTTGAGCTGTTCTCTGAAGGGAGTAGTACACAGCGTTGTATGAGATCTTCAGTTTTTTGGCAATTTCTCACATGGAATAGCCTTAATTTCTCAGAACAATTATAGACTGATGAGTTTCAGAAGAAAGGTCTTTGTTTCTGGCCATTTTGAGCCTGTAATCAAACCCACAAATGCTGGTACTCCAGATACTCAACTGGTCTAAAGAAGGCAAGTTTTAATGCTTCTTTAATCAGAACAACAGTTTTCAGCTGTGCTAACGTAATTGCAAAAGGGTTTTCTAATGATCAATTAGTCTTTTAAAATAATAAACTTGGATTAGCTAACACAACATGCCATTGGAACAAAGGAGTGATGGTTGCTGATAATGGGCCTCTGTACACCTATGTAGATATTCCATTAAAAATTCTGCCGTTTCCAGCTACAATAGTCATTTACAGCATTAACAATGTCTACACTGTATTTCTGATCAATTTGATGTTATTTTAATGGACAAAAAATGTGCTTTTCTTTCACAAACAAGAACATTTCTAAGTGACTCCAAACTTTTCAACGGTAGTGTATATGTTGTACATGTTAGGGATGCAATGGTACAGTGGGCCCACGGTTCGGTATGTATCATGGTTTGTGGGCCACGGTATGGTTTTGGTGTCTTTATATTTAAGAAAAGTGTGTGCTTGTATGAATCTCATACGAGTTTGCAACACGTAGCTCTTCATCTCCCAATCCAGTACATAGTGAACCGTCACAGTGAGATAGCTTCCAGTACATAGTGAACCGTCACAATGAGGTAGCTTTGAGTTGCTCTGGAGGTCCAACCATCAATGGTGTGAGCTAGATAGGGTGTCTGTGTCAATTCTTTTTCAATTTCTCTTTGTTATGTTTCATAGAGTTTGGGAATTACTTTGCTGCTGAAATGTGTATTGGAGAGGACATTGTAACGCGGTTACATTTTTAGCATCAGGTGATGAAATCCCGAGTCAGTAAACCACGAATAGGGCTGCAAATCTTTGGCTGTGAATACTCCCACTGCTTTCGTTATTTTATTATGTTTTTCTGAATTTGTTGGAAATTGTTGTTGGAAGGCAGCAGCGAGAAATTGTTGTGTTTTCGCAAACGAGTGAACTCTCCTAGCTCCAGCTCCACCTGCAAGGGATATGGCCGGGTGATGGTGACGTAAATGACACATTATGTAAGAAGTGTTTCCACTCGAGTAGAGGACAGTGTCAAAGCAATGCTTTCAGACTGTACTTTGTTTGTCTACAGTCTTTTTACCCTCGTCGTCGTATTGAACGCTGAATCCAAAATGTTCCCACACAGCGGACTTGAAAGACGGCGGTGCCTCTTCAAATTTGCTTCTCTCTGTCTTGCTAGCACTCGCCATTGTCACGTTGGAGCTGAGAGAATATTTGTTTTTAGTTTCCCATATCTTCATGGGGCCCCTTTAGGGAGGTTTCCTACTGAGATATCATTGCACGTCGTCCATTGGTTGTTTAATGGGGAAGGGGTTGTGGTCACTGCAGTTACCACATTTTGAGACATTGCTGTGGAGTAAAGTTTGTCACTCCTCAGGAGACCCCTAACGGCCTGTGGCCCCAAGCAGTTGCTTGCCAAGCTTGTTCACAAACTCCGCTTCTGGTTCTGTGGATCTGAATGTACAAAGTGTATGTAGTCTGCAATGCAATAAGGAAGTTTTGGAAATGATTGGAAAATGACAGGCATAACGTAATTCCGTGGTTCATGTGTGCGTATTGAACAGTAGGAGGTGTACAGAACGGTCCGACTACATACTGTGTACCGTTGCATCCCTAGTATAAGTACCATCCTGGATATCTGTACCGTTGACCCAAAATAATTATTAAGTTCATTATTGGCCATATGGATATACAGCACAGAGCTCTCTGGTTGTTGTGTACAGTTCTAAATGGCCCTTCTAGTGTGTCGTCTCCATGGCACTGTGCGCAAATGACTAAAACCAATTATTTTGCTAAATGTTATGGGGTAATTACGCATTATTCTTCTTGTGGCGTTAAAAATGAATACTGGTATAATATACAAACTGATTTATTTGGTAACACTTTACTTTAAAGTAGGCTACACATACAGTATAAATCAATTATTTGTAGTTTATAAGTGTGCATATAAGTAGCTAAAATGCCTTTATTGGGTCCTATTAGCGATATATTAGGCTCTAGTTAAGTGTTTTCTAATTCAAGTATTATAAGTCATGTGTTAGCCATAATAAAGGCAATATTATTTAATAAAGAGAAAGTTACACAAGAAACATACTTTTTGTAGACATTGTCCCATTCCTCTCTTCCCTCATCAACTCATCCCACCCGTCTGACTTCAAAATGGCCCGAGTTGCTTTTCCCCTCAAGAAACCAACACTCATCTAACGTCAAAAACTATATACCTGTATCCCTACTTTCTTTTCTTTCCAAAACACATGAGTGTGCCGTCTCTGATCAACTTTCTCGTTATTTCTTTCCGAACGACCTTCTTGACCCTAACCAGTAAGCCGTCAAGACGGGTCACTCAACCGCAAATGCTCTTCTCTGTTTCACGGAGGCACTCCGCACTTCCAAAGCTGACTCTCTCTCCTCTGTTCTCATCCTCCTAGGTCTATCTGCTGCCTTCAACATCGTGAACCATCAGATCCTCCTCTCCACCCTCTCAGGGCTGTGGGTGTCAGGATCTGCACACTCTTGGATTGGATCCTACCTGGCAGGCCGCTCCTACCAGGTGACATTGAGAGGATCTGTGTCTGCATCACATACTCTCACTACTGGTATCCCCCATGGCTCGGTTCTAGGCCGTCTCCTCTTCTCTCTATACGCCAAGTCGGCTCCGTAATATCCTCACATGGTCTCTCCTATCATTGCTATGCTATGACACTCAACTACTTTTCTCCTTCCCCCTTCTGATACCCAGGTGGGGGCACGCATCTGTGCGTGCCTGGCAAATATCTCAACGTGGATATCAGCCCACCACCTCAAACTCAACTCAACAAGACGGAACTGCTCTTCCTCCAGGGGAAGGCCTGCCTGCTCAAATACTTCTCCATTACGGTTGACAACTCCGAAGTGTCGCCCTCTCAGAGTGCAAAGAACCTTGGCGTGACCCTGGACAACATCCTGTCATTCTCTGCAAACATCAAAGCAGTGACCCGCTCCTGCATGCTCTATAACATCTGTAGAGTATGACCCAAGTTCTCTCCTGTTACCCCGCTCCTCCGCACACTCCACTGGCTTCCAGTCAAAGCTTGCATCCACTACAAGACCATGGTGCTTACCTACGGAACAGCAATAGGAATTGCCCCTCCCTAACTTCAGGCTATGTTCAAACCCTACACCCCAACCCAAGCACTCCGTTCTGCCACCTCAGGTCTCTTGGCCCTCCCATCCGTACGGGAGGGCAGCTCCTGCTCTGCTCAGGCCAGTCCAAGCTCTTCTCCTCCCCACTGAAAGCTACGTTATTAAGGAAAATTTTACTTTCTATGCCTGTGATATGTGGTTGTCTGTAAGGGATTTCCTCCTCCTCTTCCGAAGAGGAGAGGCGAAAAGGATCAGAGGACCAATATGCGGCGTGGTAAGTGTCCATGGTTCTTTTAATACGTAAATGTACACATGAACAACTGAATACAAAAACAAGAAACGTGAAAACCCAAAACAGTCCTATCTGGTGCAAACACAGAGACAGGAACAATCACCCACAAACACAGTGAAACCCAGGCAACCTAAGTATGATTCTCAATCAGAGACAACTAATGACACCTGCCTCTGATTGAGAACCATACTAGGCGGAAACATAGAAATACCCAAATCATAGAAAAACAAACATAGACTGCCCACCCCATCTCCCACCCTGACCATACTAAATAATGACAAAACAAAGGAAATAAAGGTCAGAACGTGACATTGTCCCACTGAGCTATCTTAAGATGAATGCAGTAACTGTAAGTCAATCCGGATAAGAGCGTCTGCTAAATGACAAAAATGTAAAAAATATGCAAATGTATTAGCTGTCTCAATGTGGAAATAATAATGACATAGTGTGCTACTTGCAGAAATATTGTCCAGAAATTACCTCATTGGGCAGATCAAATACATATGAAGAGCATCACTATCCAAATTTACATGGAGATCACTGTACACTAGCAGCAAATGCTAATACATAGAGGTCATTCTAATTTAAAGATACTATCAAAGTTTGTTTGCTAATTGTTATTAGATTGTTATGTAGATGCTTTTGAGTACCTAAAAATAACTTGTTACCATTTACTTTCAAGGATACGACTGTATGTTTAAATTGGTATCAATATCCTTAATAATCTTGGCAAAGGTCTAGTTGGGGATACAGTTTATGTAGAATCTTTCTAACCCTTGTGTGAAATTCATGAATAGCTCAGTGACAATTGCATTTTCAAATCATCAATCACATGATGCTTTGCAACAAGAACACAGTTTTCAACAATACCTTCCGTTCAATCACAGTTTTAATGACTGTATTTTTAATCCTAAAGGGGGTTTTCATGCCAAAACACTAATTTTGAACCTCAGTTCTGGGTCGTTCCATTTGATTTCATTCACTTTTTGTCCACACCCCTTTTGATTTGAACAAAACCTTCCATAAATATTTGCCCATGGTAGAAGTGGTACGTAGAATTGCTCAAAGTTGACCTATTTTGCATACCCCATCTTACCATGAGATATCCATGTCTTCAGCACTGGAAAGCGTAAATGGTTGAGTATGTCATCATTTAAAACCTTGCAGACAGTGTTGTAAGACTATTTCAACTTAAATAGGAATGTCTGTTCTATTATCTATATTTCTATGATTTCAATTAGGCTTGTATGGAAGATTGACAAAACAATTTAAAACAACGGATGTTCCCATTCAAGTCAACATTCTCTGATGTGGGGACCTCTAACCATCTTTGTGCTACCATTTGAAAGTAGAAATGTTGATTTTATCTAAAATCTAAAATACACTCTTAAGCTACAACATATGCGAAGATTGGAGTACATTCATTTTTAGATAATTGATGTTAGAGGTTAAAAAAAATATTAACATTTTTTTTCAATTATTATTATAAAATAGTTTGACTACCCTGTTTGCAAGCTTTTAAATAATATCAAACTAAACTGTTGATCTTTTCCAGTGACGAAGACATGGATGTCTTAGGGTAGGGTGGGGTATGAAAAAGGGGTCAACTTTGAGCACCTCTATCTCCTAAATGTTTTGGCATTCAGGTCCAAAGGGTTACTTTCTGACTACTTCTACGATGGGCAAAAATGTATAGAAAGTTTTGGTCAAGTTAAAAGAGGTGCAGTCAAAACGTTGTTGAAATCAAATGGAACGACCCTTATACAAGAATATTGATATAAGGACATGAGGTGGTGGAGCAACATTCCACAGCAGCACATAATCACATTGTGCATTACAACAATACTAATGGCATTTTGAAAACATTTCGTGTTTATAAAACAATTAATTAGTAATGTAACCAAGGGTTTTCCTTCATATCAAGTCATGAGCAGTATTGCCATTGTGTGTAAAAACTCTTTGTGATAAGAGAAACAATAAGAAATCGTAGCCTCAGTGTAAGGACAATAGATTGAGTCAGTAATCACTCTTATCAGAGGAACACACCTTCAGCGTGTTATGTTGGTCTGTTTAATGAGTCATCAAAAGATAAACAAAACATATTAACACAAACACTTTTTGACCTGTTTTGGTGTTTATTCAGTCCATGTATATATTTTAATAAATAAATAAAATAATTCTAATAGATAACTAATGCAACAATAATGGTTATGGACAGTGTCTCCTGAATGATGGGTCAGGGATATATCCTCCTGGGTTGTGGTTCAACTGAAGACTAGGTTGACACATGCGTTTATTTGGTTGGTCTCAATAAATATTGGAACTTGGTCACAAGGTAAACAAATCTAGGAACCACTTGTTGATGACACCTCTTTCTGTGCAATGAGAAAATGGGGTTTAACCCTCTTATACTGAATTGAGAGGGCCATGAACTCCTTTGGATGGAGCCAATCCTTCTGCCACACCTTCACGTCTATTAGAACTTAAGACCCTCCTTTCACTCAGGTGGTATAAAACCAAGCTAAATACCTTTCTCATACCACCTGTGTTCACTACCCAGAGGATGACCATGGGGACAACACAAACACCCACATGGGTGTTAATATGGATGGCTCTGGCGATTGGTTTAACTGCCTCTCAAAGTGGTAGGTAGAATCCGTGATTTTGATTTACACGAAACCTTGTGCTTTAGTGTTGACAGGGCTAAACTGTATGTTACTGTATGTCATAGCGCTCTCATAATAGCTCCAATGTTTATCTCATTGGACAGACTAACAATGAGGGAATATGCTCAGTCCTGCCTTTATGTGCCTTTTAAGCATGGGTTATGATTGATGAACAGGTAAATGTAGGATTGGCAAGATAACTACATAACAGAGCCTGAAATATACAGGATTCCCTAATGATTTACAGTAAAACTTCATGTAACGTAATAACATACACTTTGATTTCAGAGGATACATCAAAGGCCACAGTTAACATCATCCCCTCAATGTCAAGGATACCTGAGATTGCAGGTAAGCTTCATAATACATGTGCTATACAGATGCATGAGCCCTGAGGATGATGACAATGATTAACACTGCAGCCTTACATATCTACAGACAATGGTGAAAGGACAATAACCATGATGGAGACAGTCATAACAAGTAGTGCAACAGGTTTTGTGGATTAGCTGATTTGAAAAGCGTGAAGGAACACTAGATTATTAATTTGTTGTTCAAGTTCATAAACATTATAGAGATTGGATGTACTTTGAAAAGTCTTGGTATTTTAGTTGATTAAATATTGAATTTGGCGTTTACTACTATAGCCCATAGAAACGCATTGAATAACACATTTATAAATGCCATAAATCTCTGGAGACATAAGAAATCTCAGGAAACATTTGTGTTTTTTTTTGTTGGCACAAAACTACCTCCATACTTCCATTAAGTTGTATGGGTTAACTTCAGACGAGTCCCGTGACACTTGTGGGGGTCGTAGACCAAACGGTTCGAACGCAAAAGACAGAAGTTGGCACATCGGCGGTACCGACATAAGACGAGTTCCATGACACCATAGAGTGGTCATATTAGCTAGTAGGCAAAATCGTTTGGACGCTAAAGACGTTTTTGTGAGAATACCGATTTTCAGGATGTCCCCTGGTGTGACAAACAGCTCTGTGCCTCTGCTACTTTCAACCGCAGATGCGGAAGGTGGACATAGGTGGATGCGGTGGATTGAGACTCATGCAAAACAGATATCCTTAGCTTAAACTGACATATTTTTATGAGGATTTTTTTATTATGTTAATTAGATTGACACACTGGTGCGTCAGTAGACTATTTTGTGAGTGAGTAAAGCATATCTAGCAGTCAACCAATGGACTCCTAGTTAAAAGCAAGGTTTTACGAGGGGCAAAAATGGGAAATAATATCTGCTCCCCGTTACCTATTAATTTCTTTCTAAATATCTAAAGATTAAACCTGCTGAATTGTATGCTATCATAACTGAAATGGTTGCCCTTTCCCCCAGGAGTGAGTCCTATACATAATGGCCAAGTCTGCAGTACGTGGGGTAACTACCACTTCAAGACCTTTGATGGAGACATCTTTCAGCTCCCCTCCACCTGCAACTATGTTGTGACCTCACTGTGTAAGAGCAGTTATGAGGCTTTCAACATCCAGATGAGGCGGCAGGTGGTGGACAACCAGCCCACCATTAGCAAGATCACCATGAAGCTGGATGGTGTAGTGGTGGAGCTATCCAAGGGTTCCATTGTTGTTAATGGGAATAAGTAAGTTCCTCAATAATTTCTCATGGAACTGTATTTTTTAATCAGTGCTCAAGTAGTTGGATGTCATATTGTTGTCCCAGTCGCATTGACTTAACAGATTAGACTCAACCTTATACTGTGTAATTATGCTCAAGCACATATTTACAGTGAAAGAGATGAGAATGTTGTTTTTAAAGTACCAATGAAAATGTCTCAAAATGAAGTCAATTGAGCTAATGTAAAATTGGTTGGTCTGACTAAGTTCTAGTTGAATCTAATGCTTTGTCTTCCTCTTCCTCCAGTACCACCTTACCATTCAGCCAGTCTGGTATTCTCATTGAAGAGACTCCCTCCTACATCAAGATCAAAGCGAAACTGGGATTGGTAGCCATATGGAACCAGGATGATTCCTTCTTGGTAGTACAACAATTATGCATTTATGAATATTTCTAGGTGGAGTTAGGTTTTTGCGGTGTGGTCAATGTCTACATTTGTGCTGTGGTGGGCACTGTGTTAACAACAGTTAAGGTAGTCCTAATCGATAGTTATTTTTATTAAGGAATAGGTTGTCACTCCTGTTAAATCTTTGTTTTGTTACAGTCATTTCCCATTTTGTTGAGTGTTATGCGGTTATGGAGGTAAAATGTCACCCTGAAATGTCTAATGGTCTTCTATTTCAGGTGGAGATGGACATCAAATTCAGAAATAAGACCTGTGGTCTATGTGGAGATTTTAATGCAATTCAGCAATTTGATGAGTTCTATAGCCATGGTACATTTTCACTGACATTATCAACACATCAACCATTGCCTATTATTTGGAATACAGTTGACATTTAACAATAATTGGATTTATTTTTATGCCAAAGGTATGAAATTGTCCCCTGTCGACTTCGGAAACTTCTGGAAATTGGATGGTCCCACTGAAAGCTGTACTGAAAACACACTGCCTTCAAATCAGAAATGCCCCAATCTGGTAGGTTACACTTTATTGCTTATGATAAGAATAGGGATATTGGCTAGGCTGCTGTGTACTTATCAACATGTGGGGCCTGAAATGACTGACTCCCTTGATAAAGATTTGCAAAAATGACTGTATACTGCTACAGTATATTGTGTGCTCCATTTCTTTGAAAATTATATTATTTTATACTAATACAATTGCTCTGAGAAAGAGATTTTGTTTATACGTCATATTTTCTTTCTCTCCAGTCAGGGGTCAAAATTATTGACACCCCTGTTTTCAATACCTTTCAATACCACACCTTGCAAATAATGGCACTGAGCCTTTTTCTAAAATGTTTTATGAGTTGGAGAACACATTCTGAGGGATTTTAGACCATTCCTCCATACAGAATCCTTCAAAATCCTTGATATCCTTTGTCTGTGCTTATGGACGGCCCTCTTCAATTCAAACCAGAGATTTTCAATGGGTGTCAAGTTCAGAGACTGATTGAGTTGATTTTGAAGACAAATATATATTTATTTGGGGATTTTGATGTGTGCATGGGGTTATTGTATTGCTGGAAGATCCACTGAAGGCCAAGTGGCAGTGGCAACAAGGTTTTGGCAAAAATGTCCAGGTACTGGGTAAAGTTCATCATCTTTACAAGAGCCCCAGGACCAGTGGAAGCAAAATAGACCCTTTTTGCAATGGCCATCTGAGTCTCTCTTTGAAGCCCATTGGAAATCTGGGGTTTGAATTAAAGAGGGCAGTCCATAAGAACAGACAAAGGGACATCAAAGATCCTAAACAGTGAAGGCTGCTGAGGGAAAGACGGCTCGTAATAATGTCGGGAACGGAGTAAAGGGAATACCATTCCACTAATTCCGCTCCAGCCATTACCACGAGCCCGTCCTCCCCAATTAAGTTGCCACCAACCTCCTGTGGTCCGAATTTGTTCTCCAACTCCTAAAACATTTTGGAAAAAGGATTATTGCCGTTTTCCTCACAAGGTGAAGTACTGAAAGATAGTGAAAACAGGGATGTCAATCATTTTGACCCCTACCTTTCTGAGATAATTTTTATTTACTTTTTAAACAAAATCTCTTTCTAGAAGCAATCGTATAAATATAAAATAATATATTTGACCAAATCTGTTTTGCAATTATTTTATACAGTCATTTCTGCTCTTCTTTATCAAAGGTGTCAATAATTTCAGACTCCACTGTATATGTCCTAATTATAACATCTCTCTGTTTTTGTTTGATAGAAACCAGTTTGTGAGCAGTTGCTCTCCGGTCCTGCCTTCAGCAGCTGTAAGGACTTGTTGGCCATCGACTCATTTGTTGAGGCCTGTGTATCTGACCTGTGCCACTGTGATAACAGCACCAACTCATTCTGCCTGTGCAACACCATCTCAGAGTACTCCCGTCAGTGTGTTCATGCAGGGGGGAAGCCCAAACAATGGAGGACTGAACAGTTCTGCTGTAAGCATGCCCTTACTCCCCGTATCAACATTCAAATCGCACATTGGTTGGTTGCAACAGAGTACTCATATTTTGACATAACCCTACCTTTGCAGATAAGACATGCCCCTTCAACATGGAGTACCAGGAGTGTGGAAACCCCTGTGTTGACACCTGCTCCAACCCTGAGAGAGGCCAGCTGTGTGAGGACCACTGCTCAGATGGCTGCTTTTGTCCTCCAGGTAGGCAGACATATTTAAACGTTCTCTGCACATCCTCTTCTTCAAAGAGATGTAATAAAAATCCATTGGAATGGAGCAGATTGTATACTGATAGAATGCAAAGCAATTGATTTCATATTGTGGACTGGAGACTGTTGCGTTACAAAGGCAATTACAAGTTTGGTGTTTTGTAATGGCCTGGTATACTATCTGATTAATGTGGTATTTAGTTCCTGACACAAGGACAAGCCAGTTGATCAGAATATGTCATGGAGATTCAGAAATTGTCTGTCGAGACGGAAAAATACTGTGAATTTAGATTTTGGAGTAAAACAAAATACATCGTTACTAGGTGTTGCCTATGTAGGGCAGTAGGTTGGGATGGAGACATAATAAACACATGTATGCTCTCACCCAAAGGAACCGTTTTTGATGACGTCAACAAGAACGGTTGTATCGCCTTGAGTCAATGCTCCTGCCGCCACAATGGAAAAACCTACGCACCCGGAGAGTCTTATTCAAGCACTTGTAAAGATTGGTAAGAAAACCAGGCTAAGAATTCTGACTTGAGTCTAAAAGGTATTCCAGGGGTGACAATTTGTAAGTTCCATTGAATCATTTATATTTCGCCCTTAGTTCTTGTGCTGGTGGTCAGTGGGCCTGTACAGACAAGGACTGTCCTGGCACCTGTGCTGTGGAGGGAGGATCCCACATCAACACCTACGATGGAAAAACCTACACCTTCCACGGGGACTGCTCTTATGTTCTGACCAAGGTACAGTACAGTTTCTTCACCAAAGCTCTGTGTGCATGAATCTCATTCACATTAAATACATTTGGAAACTTGCTACCTTCTTTGTAGTTATTATGTCTGTATTACAGCTTTGCCTCCATCTTCTTTACTTTTCTTCTGATATATCCAGTTTTTATGATGAAAATTGTAATATAGAAAAGGGCTTTCCAACCATGTTCCCGGAGTGCTACCTCCCTGTAGGTTTTCACTCCAACCCTAATTTAGCACACCTCATTCTAATATTAAGCTGGTTGATGAGCTGATTCAGGTTAGTTACAACTGCGGAATGAGCTAAAACCCACAGGAGAGTAGCTCTCCAGGAACAGAGTTGGGGAGCCCTCATATAGAACAGTACTAATCATCTTGCGTTGATACATTTATCTATGGAGAAATGTGGGTTGTGCATGTTTACTCTGTCTCTTGTTTTACACTGAGATATTCCTTTTTCAAAATAATTCAAAGGATATTTCCTTTCATTAAGGGAAATATTTGTAACAACTTATTTATGTTTTTTTCAGGACTGTGATGGGATGCAATTCACTGTACTGGGTGATCTGGTGCAGTGTGGGCTTTCTGACAGTGAGACTTGTCTAAAGGCTGTTACCCTGTCCCTCTCAGAAGGAGCCACTGTAAGTATTCTTTGACTGACATGCTATCAGCCTTTGACTGCAGTAAATGTTTTTTCCTTAGTGTTGTTAGGTTTTAGACTTTAATGTATCATTTGATTATCATGAATAAGCATATGGTTAAACAATGACCCTCTATGCAGGTGATCAACATACAACCCAATGGAAAAGCCTTTGTAAATGGAATCTATTCTCAGCTTCCCTTTTCTGCTGGTAAGTTACAGTTGCACATTAAACATACAGCACAATCAATGTAGTCATGACTAGGCATACATGAAACTTGTGTCCTACAGTTAAAGCACATCATTGTATGGGGAATACATAATGATACATGGGAATGTTGTGATGGTGATGCAGCTTTATCATTCAACACTGACACATATATATTACTTAACATTAAATTCTAAATCTTACTCATTCCTTCCTCTTCCCTTTGTTCCTTATAGCTGGAGTAACTATTTTCAGAGCCTCCTCATTTTTCGTCATTGTCCAGACCACCTTTGGCCTCCAGTTGGAAATCCAACTCTCACCAATCATGCAGGTCTATATTGCTGCAAGCACCGTTTGGCAGCAGAGAACTTGCGGTATGTCTCATCATCCGTTGACCAACCACCACAGTCCACTGAGGTGTTCATGTTCTGGGAATGATTTATATTCCCTGTATATAAATACATGTTCACCCTACAGGTCTTTGTGGAAACTTCAACAACAACCAAGGAGATGATTTCAAGGTCCTGAGCGGAGTGACTGAGGGCACAGCCATTGGTTTTGCAAACACCTGGAAAACACGAGCCAGCTGCCCAGACATCAAGAGTAGCTTTGAAAGCCCCTGCAGTTTAAGTCTTGACAATGGTATCTGCATGGTTTATCACCTTTCCATGTCTGTTTTAATTGTTATGGAGAACGATGCAAGTGTTTCTTAAAGTTGGCCTAACTGTGGTTTATTTTTTCACTTTTTCAGAGAAATATGCCCAGCACTGGTGCTCTCAGCTGGCTGATCCTAAAGGGTTGTTTGCTAAATGCCACACAGCAATAAGCCCAGACATGTACAGAGAAGTGAGACCATTTTACCATACTATTCATTTCACACAATTTCCTGACCATAACTAATTCACAAATGTATGTAACGTGATGCCAGCTGTTATGGGGAATTTGAGAATTACGTTGCTTGCTGTTAGGTATTGTGTATCTGCACAGAATTTGTGCATATTATGCACACACAATTAATTAAAACTATTGTACAGTATAATATGGATGCTGTTCTGACTGTGGTTTTCTATTCAGAACTGCATGTATGACAGCTGTAACTGTGAGAAAAGTGAGGACTGCATGTGTGCTGCCGTCTCCTCTTATGTCCACGCTTGTGCTGCCGAGGGTATCCAGCTCACTGGCTGGAGAGACACTATCTGCAGTGAGTGACAATCACACCATAATACCTAAGAAGCTGCGTCAATTGTGGGAGAATAAGATACAAATATTATAAATATTTACATCAAACACTAATTGTTGCCATCCCCAGACAAATACTCCACCTCGTGCCCTAGCACCATGGTCTACAGCTACAGCATAAAAAGCAGTGATCGCTCCTGCCGCTGCTACAGCGACTCTGACTTTACCTGTTCAATCACCTTCGAGCCTGTGGATGGGTGTGTCTGTTCTGAGGGAACCTACCTGGATGATGAGGGCAAGTGTGTTCCACCAACCAGCTGCCCTTGTTATTACAAGGGCTCAGTGGTCTCCCCTGGAGAGGTCATCAGCAAGGATGGAACCATGTGGTATGGACCGAGTTATTTACCTACCTATACTCAAGCTGTATATCAATGTAATTCACTACACATTTTATTTCAAAGGCATATTTTTGAGACTTTATGAACCAAGAGCCTTGGGCCTTGATTTCCCGTAGTGAGCATAGCAACATTCAAGTACCATTAACAACATTTTATTTCAGCACCTGCAAGGAGGGAAAACTCCGTTGCATTGGAGATTCACCCAATCAGCCATGTAAGTTCATGTATATTAATTGTCAAAACAACTCACAATTTTGAGCTATTGTACTGTGCCAGGCAACACTGAATTTGAAATAAGTCCATTCTTTTAATGGCAATCTTCCAAATCCTATATACATTTATGGTGTGTGGTAATAGTATGCTATTGGCAACAGAATCAGGCTATGTGCATTTTGAAATATTATCTCTCCATCCTAGTACACACTTTACAGAGCATATTGATTTGGTGAAAGACACAACAGAGTCATGACACATGAATTCCCTTTATTTTCACAGCATGTGTTGCACCAATGGTTTTCTTCAACTGCTCCAATGCAAGCCCAGGAGTGAGAGGGTTAGAGTGTCAGAAGAGCTGCAACATTCTGGATATGGCCTGTGTAAGTCCCCTATTCACCTCGTCTCCAGGCCATTCTGCACAGCGGTTATAAGCTTGTGTACAAAACATTAAAAACACCTTCCTAATATTGATATTAATACGCAATCCGTCTCAATTGTCTCAAGGCTTGAAAAATCTTCTTTAACTTTCTCCTTTTCTTCATCTACACTGATTGAAGTGGATTTAACAAGTGACATCAGTAAGGGATCAATGCTTTCTGGATTCCCCTGGTCAGTCTATGTCATGGAAAGAGGAGGTGTTCTTAATGTTTTCTACACTCAGTGTATAGTCATATAATGCCCATAGGATTGTGAATAGAAATTGAGTGTAAAATATAAACTTTCATTTTTTTAAAATATATATTTTTATATTAACATACAGGTAACCTCATATCCAAGCTATTGCACACAGAACATACGTACATCAACGATTTAATTTTGTCCTTAGTGGGAGTAACCATATACTTCCATGGGAGTATCTTTACTGAGTAAAGTATTTGTTATCATTTAATTTGAGCGAACCATATGACTGCTAGGCATAGCTCTGTGCTTGTGGTGTGCTAACGTATGGGGAGGGTTAGGGGAAGGTGTTGTGGGAGATGATTGGTTGGTAGATTAAGCTGAATAAGCCAATGCCCTGGGAGTTTCTCCTGGTCTTTCTGTATTGGCGAATGGCTAATAAAGGCCAAGTTTGACCTTCTGGTCCACCAGACTCCACGCATTTGAGCGGAAGTTAACACAATTTTTACACAGCAGATTTTCAAATCAATCATTTTCACTTTACAGATCAGCACAGAGTGCATATCAGGCTGTATGTGTCCCTCTGGACTGGTATCCGATGGAAAAGGAGGCTGCATCAAGCCAGACCTTTGTCCTTGTTCTCACAATGGAGCTACTTACCAACCAGGAGACGGAATCAAGGTCGACTGCAATACCTGGTAAGGTTATCTTGCCTCAATTGGGGTTTTAAACCAATTAAGGCTTCAGTCTGATATATCTGTTTTTGCCACTTTCAGCACTTGTAAAGACAGAAAATGGCAGTGCACAACTAACCTGTGCCTTGGAACCTGTGCCATTTATGGAGATGGACACTACATTACTTTTGATGGGAAACGATTCACTTTCGAAGGAGACTGTGAATACACACTTACAAAGGTATGCTTGCAGGGTTTCTTGATAGTCTAAGTGATCATCACCAATATTACATGCTGAACAATAAGGGTTTGTGTTAATTGTTTTAAGGTATATACTGTAGGTGTTTCTGGGGAGTCTGAATAGCAATATTTGAAACTGTTTGGCCATGATCTGCTGTTGCTTTGTAGATGTTGCTGTAGCATTCCCAACAAGCTGAACCTTTTCACTATTTCAGTGATTGACTTACAACATGTATTGTTGGAGATAAGGCTCCATCCACCAAAATACTATGTTGGCTGTTGTTAAATTTATGACTGAAACCTTAAACAGGACTACTATGGTAGCAACAATGCCAACGGCAGCTTCAGAGTCATCACTGAGAACATCCCTTGTGGAACGACTGGCACCACCTGCTCCAAGGCCATTAAGCTCTTCCTGGGGGTAACACACACACACACACACACACACACACACACACACACACACACACACACACACACACACACACACACACACACACACACACACACACACACACACACACACACACACACACACACACACACACACACACACACACACACACACACACACACATACATACATACATACATACATACAATAAAGCACACAATATACACATAAATCAAAACTTCATGAGACCTGGCAAAAAAAATGAACATTATGGCATACATTATAACATGATGAGTAATTACATAAATTAATATCTTAACTGCATACTCAAACTATTAAAAAAAAAATCTCTTTCAGAACAATGAACTAATTCTGACAGAAGGGAACTACCAAGTCGTTGAGAGAAATACAGGGGAGGCGGTTCCTTACCAGATTCGCACAATGGGCATCTACCTTGTGATTGAAGCCAATAATGGGTTGATTCTCATGTGGGACAGGAAAACAAGCATGTTCATCAAACTGAACCCACAGTTCAAGGTACATTTCAACTTTGATTGGATGACACATTAGATATTAAAATATGGGTGTAGTGTTCCATCAACTGATATTCACACGTCTGTTATGACTCCTTTTTATCACTCAACTGAATCTTTTGCTATATCCTCTTCAGGGACATGTCTGTGGTCTGTGTGGAAACTATGATGGCAATGCAAACAATGACTTCACTACCAGGAGCCAGGCAGTAGTTGTCAACCCTCTAGACTTTGGAAACAGCTGGAAAGTCTCTGCAAGCTGCCCCGATGCAAAGAACAAAAGGAGCCCCTGTACTGCCAACCCTTACAGGCAGTCTTGGTCACAGAAGCAGTGCAGCATCATACAGAGCAAAGTTTTCACAGACTGCCATTCTAAAGTAGGTTTAGACTTTAGTCGTTCACTGAATGTTTTGGAATTTGATGTGATCATGTCAAATAACATCTGTTTTCCAATTAGGTGGACCCCTCTCCTTTCTACGATGCTTGTGTGACAGACTCGTGTGCTTGCGACAGTGGTGGAGACTGTGAGTGTTTTTGTACCGCTGTGGCAGCTTATGCAGAGGCCTGTAATGAGGCTGGAGCCTGCATAGCCTGGAGAAGCCCACAAATCTGCCGTGAGTTTCTAAATGTTCCATTCATTAAAGTTCTGACATAAAAACAGGCTTAATCCAGTCAGTTTAAACCGAATTGAAGATAATACTTACAGAGAGCTTTTGTCCACCACATACAGCACTGTTCTGTGATTACTACAACCCTACTGGAGAATGTGAGTGGCACTACAAGGCATGTGGAGCTCAGTGTATGAAGACCTGCAGGAATCCCTCCGGGAGCTGCTCAACTCAGATACCACCTCTTGAAGGTACAGTAGACATTCATTTAGGATCTATTTTGGGTAGCTACAATTTCCTATAACAGGTACTTAGTATTTATTTAATGTTGAAGCTAGAGTCCTTAATTGAAACAATAACAAAGTCGCCACCCCGCCTCTGTTTAGGTAAAAAGCTGAGGGAAGGCCCAGGAAAATTGTAACCACTCTCAAATCCATAGACAGAGCTATGGATGCAAGGGCTGACAATTCATGACATAATAAGTATTGTTTTTACCATGTTTTGAGGCTATACAGTGTTTGATTTCATTTGTTTTGTTGACAAACATTGGGGTAAAACAAGTGTATATTTTAGGTTCTTTTATGGGGTACGACATGCTTTCGTGACAAAGGATTCTAGCTTTAAATTACTATAAATTTTATCTGAACGGAATTGGCAGTGTGAAAGAAATGCAGGCTACATCTTTTACCAAACCATGCTAACTGAAAAGTGATCCAGCAAGTATATGGCTCAGCTTGATAGTAAAGAGTTTGTGTACCTGGTGTTGGTGGTATAACTGTAGTATAAACTTGATCTCTAGAGAACTTGATCTGTAGTCTATTCATTTATTTTGTCTTTTTGTTGGACTATTCCAGCTTTACAATCATCAAGTATTTAGAAGAATAACTGTCTGAGGTCATTTTTAGATATTCTTACATTTTCACTCCCCTTCTATTCACTGTGTTTATTTCACCATATCCCTCTATCAATAAATAGCTTTTTGATCATTAATATATGACTATTTTTCTTCTTCTTTAGGTTGCTATCCAAAATGTCCTCCTGCTCAACCCTTCTTTGATGAAGATATAATGAAGTGTGTGGAGAAGGAGCAGTGTGGCTGCTATGGCAGAGATGGAAAACACTACAATAATGGAGAAAAAGTACCGACCACAGAAAACTGCCAGACATGGTAAGCCTTTTGTAATACAGATAATCTTGGTCTTGGCTAAAATTGTGAACACTGTAACTGTGTTTGAGTGTCAAGAATGAAACTAAGTAGAATTGTAAATGCTTCTTTTTCCAAAGCTATTGTAATTCTGTGACAGTGGACTGCAAATACGATGTACAAGGTATGAACAGATCCTTCAACCAAAACAACAACACATACATGATTTCTGCAACATTCCAGTACCCTAAAATATATCTTACCCTTTCAGCTTGCACTTGCACCTACAATGGGAACAAATACCCCAATGGGCATATCATCTATCACACCACAAATGGGCACGGCAGTTGTATCACAGCCATCTGTGGGAAGAATGGAACCACTCAGAGGGACATTTACCCATGTTCAACTCCAACTCCAACTTTAACTCCATCTGTTCCTAACTCTACTCCATCCTCTACAGTGACAACAACTGTCTTTACTTTCTCAACACCCACAACTGGTGGGTACTTGAGACTAAGACTTGAATGACTGTGAATTAGTTGATGTGTGAAATATAAAAACTACAGCAGGTATCTTTTGTGATCAAAATGGCTAAGAACATTGCTAATTATGCCCCATAATTAAATGTTTTTACATAATTTAAAATTGTTTTTTTGTTTTAAGTTCAACTAAATAACTGTAATATAATCCCTGATTCTATAGCGCCAACCACAACTTCAACAGAGACAACAGTGTCTCCAACAACCTTTACTACTACATGTGGATATCCATGTGTGTGGTCACAGTGGTTTGATACCACATTCCCTACACTTGGTACTCCAGGAGGAGACTCTGAAACCTACAACAACATAAGAGCAGAGGGACACGATATATGTGAGAAGCCAAGCAAGATCCAATGCAGAGCCGAGAAGTACCCAAATGTTAGCATAAGCCAAGTAGGCCAAGTGGTGCAGTGTAATGTAGCAGAAGGGTTGACTTGCAGAAATGAAGACCAGTCAGGAAAATTCCCACTGTGCTTTAACTACCAAGTTCGAGTCCTCTGCTGTGATGAAGATCTTTGTACATCTAAGCCTACAACCATTTCACCAACAACTACAAGACCACCTGTTACAACAACAACTACAAACACAACCACCTCCACTATATCAACGACCACGTTGAATACAAAACCCCCTAACTGCACAGTTTGTGAGTGGTCACCTTGGTATAATGTGGACTATCCTCAATTTGGTCCTGGGGGTGGTGACAATGAATCAATTAAAAAGATTCTAGAATCTGGAAAACATATTTGTGAAAAACCAGTGGATGTTATGTGCCAAGCAGTGCGATATCCAGGGATCCCATTGTCTGAATTAGGACAGAAGGTAGAATGTAATACAAAGGTTGGATTAATATGCCAGAACAAAGATCAAGGTATTCCTCCAATATGCCTTGACTATGAAATTAAGGTGAAGTGTTGCAAGACTGTGAAATGTCACACTACAACACCAGTCCAAACAACTACACCTACTGTCACAACAACAACAATGTCAGCATCCACATTACCTACAACAACAAGTAAACCAACAACAATCACTACTCCTCCAACCTCAACTCTACCTCTAACCACAACTACAACTCCTACCACTACTCCAACACCAAATACCACAATCTTAACATCGACTGCACCACCTACCACATCAACAACAGTTACTCCCATCACTACTCCAACACCCACGACAAAGACCTCAACATCGACAGGTACATCGACAACAAAAACAACAACTCACACTCCCAGCCCTAGTACAACTCCAACCACTACTCCTTCATCAACCTCAACAGGAGTAACACCTACCCAATGCAGTGGTGAAGAAAAATGTGTGTGGTCAGACTGGATCAACCTTGGTCAGCCAACGTCTGGCTCTAAAGGTGGAGATAATGAATCCATTAAGAACATCATTGCTGCTGGTTATCAAATTTGCTCAGCTCCAGAGGCAGTTGAATGTAGAGCAAAACAATACCCTGGACTTCAGATCTCTCAGCTTGGCCAAGACGTGACTTGCAATCCATCTGTTGGACTGATTTGTCAAAACAATAAGCAAGGTCCTCAGCAAAAGTGCTTCGATTACGAGATTCGAGTGAAATGTTGTCAATGTGGAACCACAACACACTTCCCAACCACCGCAACAACAACAGTTCCTCTCGTCACTACTCCTACACCCACTACTACAACCTCAACATCGACAGCTCCACCTACAACAAAAACAACAACTCAGACTCCCAGCCCTAGTACAACTCCAACCACTACTCCTACATCACCCTCAACAGGAGTAACACCTACCCAATGCAGTGGTGAAGAAACATGTGTGTGGTCAGACTGGATCAACCTTGGTCAGCCAACGTCTGGCTCTGAAGGTGGAGATAATGAATCCATTAAGAACATCATTGCTGCTGGTTATCACATTTGCTCAGCTCCAGAGGCAGTTGAATGTAGAGCAAAACAATTCCCTGGACTTCAGATCTCTCAGCTTGGCCAAGATGTGACTTGCAATCCATCTGTTGGACTGATTTGTCAAAACAATAAGCAAGGTCCTCAGCAAAAGTGCTTCGATTACGAGATTCGAGTGAAATGTTGTCAATGTGGAAGCACAACACACATCCCAACCACCGCAACAACAACAGTTCCTCTCGTCACTACTCCTACTCTTACACCCACTACTACAACCTCAACATCGACAGCTCCACCTACGACAAAAACAACAACGCAGACTCCCAGCCCTAGTACAACTCCAACCACTACTCCTACATCAACTTCAACAGGAGTAACACCTACCCAATGCAGTGGTGAAGAAACATGTGTGTGGTCAGACTGGATCAACCTTGGTCAGCCAACGTCTGGCTCTGAAGGTGGAGAAAATGAATCCATTAAGAACATCATTGCTGCTGGTTATCACATTTGCTCAGCTCCAGAGGCAGTTGAATGTAGAGCAAGACAATTCCCTGGACTTCAGATCTCTCAGCTTGGCCAAGACGTGACTTGCAATCCATCTGTTGGACTGATTTGTCAAAACAATAAGCAAGGTCCTCAGCAAAAGTGCTTCGATTACGAGATTCGAGTGAAATGTTGTCAATGTGGAACCACAACACACATTCCAACCACCGCAATAACAACAGTTCCTCTAGTCACTACTCCTACACCCACTACTACAACCTCAACATCGACAGCTCCACCTACAACAAAAACAACAACTCAGACTCCCAGCCCTAGTACAACTCCAACCACTACTCCTACATCACCCTCAACAGGAGTAACACCTACCCAATGCAGTGGTGAAGAAACATGTGTGTGGTCAGACTGGATCAACCTTGGTCAGCCAACGTCTGGCTCTAAAGGTGGAGATAATGAATCCATTAAGAACATCATTGCTGCTGGTTATCACATTTGCTCAGCTCCAGAGGCAGTTGAATGTAGAGCAAAACAATTCCCTGGACTTCAGATCTCTCAGCTTGGCCAATACGTGACTTGCAATCCATCCGTTGGACTAGTTTGTCAAAACAATGAGCAAGGTCTTCAGCAAAAGTGCTTCGATTATGAGATTCGAGTGAAATGTTGTCAATGTGGAACCACAACACACATCCCAACCACCGCAACAACAACAGTTCCTCTCGTCACTACTCCTACTCTTACACCCACTACTACAACCTCAACATCGACAGCTCCACCTACGACAAAAACAACAACGCAGACTCCCAGCCCTAGTACAACTCCAACCACTACTCCTACATCAACTTCAACAGGAGTAACACCTACCCAATGCAGTGGTGAAGAAACATGTGTGTGGTCAGACTGGATCAACCTTGGTCAGCCAACGTCTGGCTCTGAAGGTGGAGAAAATGAATCCATTAAGAACATCATTGCTGCTGGTTATCACATTTGCTCAGCTCCAGAGGCAGTTGAATGTAGAGCAAAACAATTCCCTGGACTTCAGATCTCTCAGCTTGGCCAAGATGTGACTTGCAATCCATCTGTTGGACTGATTTGTCAAAACAATAAGCAAGGTCCTCAGCAAAAGTGCTTCGATTACGAGATTCGAGTGAAATGTTGTCAATGTGGAACCACAACACACATCCCAACCACCGCAACAACAACAGTTCCTCTCGTCACTACTCCTACTCCTACAACCACTACTACAACCTCAACATCGACAGCTCCACCTACGACAAAAACAACAACGCAGACTCCCAGCCCTAGTACAACTCCAACCACTACTCCTACATCAACTTCAACAGGAGTAACACCTACCCAATGCAGTGGTGAAGAAACATGTGTGTGGTCAGACTGGATCAACCTTGGTCAGCCAACGTCTGGCTCTGAAGGTGGAGAAAATGAATCCATTAAGAACATCATTGCTGCTGGTTATCACATTTGCTCAGCTCCAGAGGCAGTTGAATGTAGAGCAAGACAATTCCCTGGACTTCAGATCTCTCAGCTTGGCCAAGACGTGACTTGCAATCCATCTGTTGGACTGATTTGTCAAAACAATAAGCAAGGTCCTCAGCAAAAGTGCTTCGATTACGAGATTCGAGTGAAATGTTGTCAATGTGGAACCACAACACACATCCCAACCACCGCAACAACAACAGTTCCTCTCGTCACTACTCCTACTCCTACACCCACTACTACAACCTCAACATCGACAGCTCCACCTACGACAAAAACAACAACGCAGACTCCCAGCCCTAGTACAACTCCAACCACTACTCCTACATCAACTTCAACAGGAGTAACACCTACCCAATGCAGTGGTGAAGAAACATGTGTGTGGTCAGACTGGATCAACCTTGGTCAGCCAACGTCTGGCTCTGAAGGTGGAGAAAATGAATCCATTAAGAACATCATTGCTGCTGGTTATCACATTTGCTCAGCTCCAGAGGCAGTTGAATGTAGAGCAAGACAATTCCCTGGACTTCAGATCTCTCAGCTTGGCCAAGACGTGACTTGCAATCCATCTGTTGGACTGATTTGTCAAAACAATAAGCAAGGTCCTCAGCAAAAGTGCTTCGATTACGAGATTCGAGTGAAATGTTGTCAATGTGGAACCACAACACACATCCCAACCACCGCAACAACAACAGTTCCTCTCGTCACTACTCCTACTCCTACACCCACTACTACAACCTCAACATCGACAGCTCCACCTACAACAAAAACAACAACTCAGACTCCCAGCCCTAGTACAACTCCAACCACTACTCCTACATCACCCTCAACAGGAGTAACACCTACCCAATGCAGTGGTGAAGAAACATGTGTGTGGTCAGACTGGATCAACCTTGGTCAGCCAACGTCTGGCTCTAAAGGTGGAGATAATGAATCCATTAAGAACATCATTGCTGCTGGTTATCACATTTGCTCAGCTCCAGAGGCAGTTGAATGTAGAGCAAAACAATTCCCTGGACTTCAGATCTCTCAGCTTGGCCAATACGTGACTTGCAATCCATCCGTTGGACTAGTTTGTCAAAACAATGAGCAAGGTCTTCAGCAAAAGTGCTTCGATTATGAGATTCGAGTGAAATGTTGTCAATGTGGAACCACAACACACATCCCAACCACCGCAACAACAACAGTTCCTCTCGTCACTACTCCTACTCCTACACCCACTACTACAACCTCAACATCGACAGCTCCACCTACGACAAAAACAACAACGCAGACTCCCAGCCCTAGTACAACTCCAACCACTACTCCTACATCAACTTCAACAGGAGTAACACCTACCCAATGCAGTGGTGAAGAAACATGTGTGTGGTCAGACTGGATCAACCTTGGTCAGCCAACGTCTGGCTCTGAAGGTGGAGAAAATGAATCCATTAAGAACATCATTGCTGCTGGTTATCACATTTGCTCAGCTCCAGAGGCAGTTGAATGTAGAGCAAAACAATACCCTGGACTTCAGATCTCTCAGCTTGGCCAAGACGTGACTTGCAATCCATCTGTTGGACTGATTTGTCAAAACAATAAGCAAGGTCCTCAGCAAAAGTGCTTCGATTACGAGATTCGAGTGAAATGTTGTCAATGTGGAACCACAACACACATCCCAACCACCGCAACAACAACAGTTCCTCTCGTCACTACTCCTACACCCACTACTACAACCTCAACATCGACAGCTCCACCTACAACAAAAACAACAACTCAGACTCCCAGCCCTAGTACAACTCCAACCACTACTCCTACATCACCCGCAACAGGAGTAACACCTACCCAATGCAGTGGTGAAGAAACATGTGTGTGGTCAGACTGGATCAACCTTGGTCAGCCAACGTCTGGCTCTAAAGGTGGAGATAATGAATCCATTAAGAACATCATTGCTGCTGGTTATCACATTTGCTCAGCTCCAGAGGCAGTTGAATGTAGAGCAAAACAATTCCCTGGACTTCAGATCTCTCAGCTTGGCCAAGATGTGACTTGCAATCCATCCGTTGGACTAGTTTGTCAAAACAATGAGCAAGGTCTTCAGCAAAAGTGCTTCGATTATGAGATTCGAGTGAAATGTTGTCAATGTGGAACCACAACACACATCCCAACCACCGCAACAACAACAGTTCCTCTCGTCACTACTCCTACTCCTACACCCACTACTACAACCTCAACATCGACAGCTCCACCTACAACAAAAACAACAACTCAGACTCCCAGCCCTAGTACAACTCCAACCACTACTCCTACATCAACTTCAACAGGAGTAACACCTACCCAATGCAGTGGTGAAGAAACATGTGTGTGGTCAGACTGGATCAACCTTGGTCAGCCAACGTCTGGCTCTGAAGGTGGAGAAAATGAATCCATTAAGAACATCATTGCTGCTGGTTATCACATTTGCTCAGCTCCAGAGGCAGTTGAATGTAGAGCAAGACAATTCCCTGGACTTCAGATCTCTCAGCTTGGCCAAGATGTGACTTGCAATCCATCTGTTGGACTGATTTGTCAAAACAATAAGCAAGGTCCTCAGCAAAAGTGCTTCGATTACGAGATTAGAGTGAAATGTTGTCAATGTGGAACCACAACACACATCCCAACCACCGCAACAACAACAGTTCCTCTCGTCACTACTCCTACACCCACTACCACAACCTCAACATCGACAGCTCCACCTACAACAAAAACAACAACTCAGACTCCCAGCCACAGTACAACTCCAACCACTACTCCTACATCAACCTCAACAGGAGTAACACATACCCAATGCCGTGGTGAAGAAACATGTGTGTGGTCAGACTGGATCAACCTTGGTCAGCCAACGTCTGGCTCTAAAGGTGGAGATAATGAATCCATTAACAACATCATTGCTGCTGGTTATCACATTTGCTCAGCTCCAGAGGCAGTTGAATGTAGAGCAAAACAATTCCCTGGACTTCAGATCTCTCAGCTTGGCCAAGATGTGACTTGCAATCCATCTGTTGGACTGATTTGTCAAAACAATAAGCAAGGTCCTCAGCAAAAGTGCTTCGATTACGAGATTCGAGTGAAATGTTGTCAATGTGGAACCACAACACACATCCCAACCACCGCAACAACAACAGTTCCTCTCGTCACTACTCCTACACCCACTACTACAACCTCAACATCGACAGCTCCACCTACAACAAAAACAACAACTCAGACTCCCAGCCCTAGTACAACTCCAACCACTACTCCTACATCAACTTCAACAGGAGTAACACCTACCCAATGCAGTGGTGAAGAAACATGTGTGTGGTCAGACTGGATCAACCTTGGTCAGCCAACGTCTGGCTCTAAAGGTGGAGATAATGAATCCATTAAGAACATCATTGCTGCTGGTTATCACATTTGCTCAGCTCCAGAGGCAGTTGAATGTAGAGCAAAACAATTCCCTGGACTTCAGATCTCTCAGCTTGGCCAAGACGTGACTTGCAATCCATCCGTTGGACTAGTTTGTCAAAACAATGAGCAAGGTCTTCAGCAAAAGTGCTTCGATTATGAGATTCGAGTGAAATGTTGTCAATGTGGAACCACAACACACATCCCAACCACCGAAACAACAACAGTTCCTCACATCACTACTCCTACACCCACTACTACAACCTCAACATCGACAGCTCCACCTACAACAATAACAACAACTCAGACTCCCAGCCCTAGTACAACTCCAACCACTACTCCTACATCACCCTCAACAGGAGTAACACCTACCCAATGCAGTGGTGAAGAAACATGTGTGTGGTCAGACTGGATCAACCTTGGTCAGCCAACGTCTGGCTCTAAAGGTGGAGATAATGAATCCATTAAGAACATCATTGCTGCTGGTTATCACATTTGCTCAGCTCCAGAGGCAGTTGAATGTAGAGCAAAACAATTCCCTGGACTTCAGATCTCTCAGCTTGGCCAAGATGTGACTTGCAATCCATCTGTTGGACTGATTTGTCAAAACAATAAGCAAGGTCCTCAGCAAAAGTGCTTCGATTACGAGATTCGAGTGAAATGTTGTCAATGTGGAACCACAACACACATCCCAACCAACGCAACAACAACAGTTCCTCTCGTCACTACTCCTACACCCACTACTACAACCTCAACATCGACAGCTCCACCTACAACAAAAACAACAACTCAGACTCCCAGCCCTAGTACAACTCCAACCACTACTCCTACATCAACTTCAACAGGAGTAACACCTACCCAATGCAGTGGTGAAGAAACATGTGTGTGGTCAGACTGGATCAACCTTGGTCAGCCAACGTCTGGCTCTAAAGGTGGAGATAATGAATCCATTAAGAACATCATTGCTGCTGGTTATCACATTTGCTCAGCTCCAGAGGCAGTTGAATGTAGAGCAAAACAATTCCCTGGACTTCAGATCTCTCAGCTTGGCCAAGACGTGACTTGCAATCCATCCGTTGGACTAGTTTGTCAAAACAATGAGCAAGGTCTTCAGCAAAAGTGCTTCGATTATGAGATTCGAGTGAAATGTTGTCAATGTGGAACCACAACACACATCCCAACCACCGAAACAACAACAGTTCCTCACATCACTACTCCTACACCCACTACTATAACCTCAACATCGACAGCTCCACCTACAACAATAACAACAACTCAGACTCCCAGCCCTAGTACAACTCCAACCACTACTCCTACATCAACCTCAACAGGAGTAACACCTACCCAATGCCGTGGTGAAGAAACATGTGTGTGGTCAGACTGGATCAACCTTGGTCAGCCAACGTCTGGCTCTAAAGGTGGAGATAATGAATCCATTAAGAACATCATTGCTGCTGGTTATCACATTTGCTCAGCTCCAGAGGCAGTTGAATGTAGAGCAAAACAATTCCCTGGACTTCAGATCTCTCAGCTTGGCCAATACGTGACTTGCAATCCATCCGTAGGACTAGTTTGTCAAAACAATGAGCAAGGTCTTCAGCAAAAGTGCTTCGATTACGAGATTCGAGTGAAATGTTGTCAATGTGGAACCACAACACACATCCCAACCACCACCACATCAACGACAGGTCCTCACATCACTACTCCTACACCCACTACTACAACCTCAACGTCAACAGTTCCATCTACAACAAAAACAACAACTCTGCCTCCCACCACTACTATTATTCCTACAACTCCTTTTTTTGTAATAACTAGTGAAACAGCGAAACCATCGATTCCAGTCACAATACACCATCATTGTTCTTCTTGCTATTTCAATCATACTGATTTCCTCATTGGTAAGTTTTACTTTTCACCTTTCCAAGTTTTAAACCTTTTGTACTATTAGTTCAGCTGTTAGTGATGTTCAATTTGTATGTCATTTTACATGTTAAGTTGGAAAACTTGCTTTATGATCACACCTCAAATTACTTTCAGGCTCAATTGTTTATAATGTCTCTGACCATGATGGATGGTGCTACATTGGTCTCTGCAACAAGACTTGTGAAATAGAAACACATTTGACCAGCTGTGGTACATCAACTACCCCAGTTACTCCTACTTCACCAACCACTTCACAGCCCCAACAACAACAGTTCCACATGTAACATATCCATCTGAGAAGAACTGTGACCATGACCATCCTCCAAGACAGGTTTTACTCTGCTATAGATAATAACTGTTGTTCCATAGGAATTATTATTTACAAAGGGATGATTACATTACAAAAATAATTGAATGATTTTATGGACATTTCATGTAGGCCTAATATATTTCTGTGTTTGTAGAATGGTGACAGCTGGAAACATAACCAATGCACCAACGGAACATGCGCCAACGGGAAAGTTATTTATGAGCATGTACATTGTGAGACTCCGAAGCCTATAGCATGTGAAAATAACTATCCTCCAATCAAAGTGTATGACGAATCTGGATGCTGTTTCCACTATGAGTGTCAATGTAAGTTTACCACCTCCGACCCCAAAAATAGATATGTTTATTCTTTGTGTCACAAAATCCACTTTAGCCATTGATTTTAGTTCAAAATTATTCTTACTATTTGACTTGTTTAGGTTTATCTAATAGTTACCAGCAGTAAATGTATATGAATGTCTAACATTGGAAAACGTTCAGCACAGCACCATTAATTTAGCATAAAACATTCCACATCCGTGTCCTTTTAAATGCTAATCATTCTCTTCTTACTAAGGTATCTGCTATGGTTGGGGAGACCCTCACTATGTCACCTTTGATGGAACATACTATGGCTTCCAAGGAAATTGTTCGTACGTCTTGGTCAAAGAAATCCTGCCAAAGTACAACTTCAGTGTTGTAATCGACAATTACTATTGTGATGCCCCAGATGGACTTTCCTGTCCTCAGTCTCTGACAATTTATTATCAATCTTACAAGATATTCATGACCAAGAAGGACGTTGATGGAGTTTTCACAAGTCTGGTAATTAAAATATCTCAAATACTGTATGTTCAAGAGATTTTCAGTTGTTTTTTCGTTTAAGAGGGATTAGTTTTGGGTTTAGCTTAGATATTGATTAGCTTCCATTTAAGATTGATATACTTCCTTTATGTATTAGATATAGGATACAGTTCTAGAATACTATTGGGTATAAAAATATTGAATTATTGTAACCATTTTGTCCATCTCCTAATATTTTTGTCCTAGATTTATGTAAACCAGAAACGCATCATCCCAGCATATGAGACCAAGGACTTCCGCATCACAGACAGCGGAATTGAGACCCTTTTAGTCATACCAGCAATTAATGCCAAGGTGTCTTTCACTGGTCTTATGTTTAGCATATACCTGCCCTGGGACAAGTTCAGTGGCAACACTGAGGGACAGTGTGGTGAGTACAGGTGTTTTATGGTCACTTTGTTACGATGATTACCCCATGATGTCTCATTGTCTAACAATGGTTTTCAATCTTATTCAGGTACATGTGACAACAACCGGACAGATGACTGCCGCTTGCCAAATGGGACTATAGATTCATCTTGTCCTGACATGGCACACCAATGGTATGTTGCTGACCACAATAACAGTCAGTGCACACCACCACCAGAGCCGATACCAACACCACCACCAGGCTGTGATCCACCCATTTGTCATCTCATTCAAAGCAAGTAAGTAGCCATTAGTATTTACAGTAAACTAGCTCTTCTGTAGGATCGATAACCTCTCAATCATAATAATCTCAGTGCCAACAGTAACTTGACATACTAAAACACGGCAATCATTTGACAAAGCCTGATGACAAAACAAAGTGAATGATCATATTTAAGTATCTACTCTAACTGAAGCATGACATCTTTTCAAGGGTCTTTGAGAGTTGCCATAAGATAATCCCCTACGAGCCATTCCTTGTGGCATGTATCTTTGATGCGTGTTATATGGATGATGTTACCATTGGCTGCACCAGCTTGCAGACCTATGCTGATGCATGTGCACAAGCAGGAGTCTGTATTGAGTGGAGAAATTATACAAATGGACAATGTGGTAAGTAGGTCACTCCTCAAGACCATAAAGCTCAGATAGCCTCTCTATGATGTTGCTTATTGGTTATTAACCTTTTTATCTCCCCCGCTACAGACTTCACATGTGAGAAACCCAAGGTTTATAAAGCCTGCGGTCCACAAGTTGAACCAACCTGTAATGCCTGGTATGTATAATGTTGTTGTTCAGTGGATGGGTATAATGATGGGCAAAAGTCTTTCAGCTATTGAAACATTTTTTGAATATCTCTGCAGGTACAATTTCAAATTCATCCAGACTCAAAATGAGTTCAGTGTCATGGGAGATATACAATTGGAGGGATGTTATTGTCCCCCTGGGACCACTCTTATGAGTTCCAGCTCAAACTACTGTATCCCCAGCTGTGGTAAGAATTGTCAAATAACAGCATTGTATAATGAGGGTGTGGTGACTTACTGTATGGTGCTGTGATAGTAGCTGACCTTCACTTTGGGAAGCACAAAGTGTTAATTGTTCGTTGCTACTGTAGTGGTCTTTTGAAAGCTGGTTCAGCTTTTTGTATAACAAACAAAAAATATCCACAGCATTTTTCACAGATACTTCAATTGTGCGGGTTTTGGTTTATTTTGATTGATATTGATTTCATCAAGTGCTTCCGGTATATAAAATGCATAATCAAAATGAAGTTGTGGAATGTATTTCAATTACTTAGTTTTTGTAATGTATTTTTTCTCTTTGGTTCATTAGATATTTGCCCATTGCCAAATGGAGAATGGAAAGAGGTAAAATTGTGTTTGAATTTCACTTACAGGTTTAAGCAGGGAAGAGAAACTATTAATTTCTGATATACACATTAACTTAAGGATCGGCGTCCCATCAATGGGACAGTTGTAAATCATGCAGCGCGTTATGTCAAGATTGCAGATTTTAGAGAAACAACAAACGTCGGTAAATATAAGGGTCTTATATCGGCTGAAAGCTTAAATTCATGTTAATATAACTGAACTGTCCAATTTACAGTAGCTATTACTGCAAAAAAAGGCCATGCAATTGTTTGAGGAGAGCTCCTAACAACAAAACAATTTTTTCACTGTGATAGGTTTGATAAATTCACCTCTGAAGGTAAAATGTATACTTATATTCTGAAATCTTGCTCTGATTTACTATCCAAAGGGTCCCAGAGATAACATGAAGTGTCGTTTTGTTTAATAAAATCCCTTTTCCTATCCTAAAAGGTCCATATAGCACGCACAATCTATTTTGTATTTCCACTCGTTCAATTTGCAAAGAAAGAATCTGTGAAAATCTCACCTTAAATGTTGTTTCAACGAGTCAAATCACGTTCGTATGTATTCAGAGATCCTAGAAGGTAACAAGACTTCACTATATAATTCGGGGTGTAGTATATCCTATAGAACACCATATTTGGTCAGAGAGCGACGCCTTCATGGCACGCCGATGACTCGGGCGGCCATCACTTGAACAACTGTATCTTTGTCAAATAAGCACCAATCGGGGTCAAACAAAGCTTGCTAGATAGCCAATGAGCTGGGCTTAACGGGAGTATCCGGAAACCATGTATATGTCGTAAACTGTAGCTACTAACCTTGCACGACAGCATGCCTTTTCATTTTTGACAAATATTTCCACAAACTTCAAAGTGTTTCCATTCAAATGGTACCAAGAATATGCATATCCTTGCTTCAGTGACTGAGCTACAGGCAGTTAGATTTGAGTATGTAATATAGACGAAAATTGAAAAATAAAGGTAATGTAGCTTGTATTTCACTTTTTGGCAATCATGTATAGTAATGTATGTAATAATAATAATTATAATAATAATAATGTATTACAATTCTATAGTGCTTTCATAAAACCTCAAAGCGCTTCAGTAATTACTAATTCCACACACTGAATGATTGAACTTTGTACTGGTAGTGTCCATACAAACCTTAGTGTACTTAAATTGTTCCTCATTGCAGGCTAATGAGACCTGGGTGAGCAACTGCCAGGAGTGTGTGTGTGACCCGTACAGTCTGGAAATCCAGTGCCAGCCTATGGCATGCCAACATCAGCCTCCTCTCACCTGTGATCAGGAGGGCCAAGTTAAGGTCGTAGAAACCGTTGACTGTTGTCAAAAGGACAAATGCGGTGAGTGACTTGTTTGGATAATGTGCTTTATATGTGGGCTTTTTAACATCTCGGTTAAAACGTTAACATTTTCGGTGATTACCTAATATATCCAACCACTGTGGCCATTCGCAAAATTTTTAAAACAATCGTTTTTCTTTCCAAACAGAGTGTGATGTCACACGATGCTCTACTTCAAGATAACTTGCCCAGTCGGATTCGAGACAGAGGCAACTATGGGAGTCTGCTGCCTAACTTATCAATGTGGTGAGTTTGCGTCTGCATGTGTTTGAGTGTGCGTGTACAGTATTTGTGCATATCCTAGAAATCCCAACATGTTAGTTGCAGTATTGAATGATTATCCATGTTCTTTGCCCCACAGTGCCAAAGGATGTCTGTGTGTTTAACAACACTGAATATCAGGTGAGAATGCATTCTATGCTATTTTCATTTTGGCCAGTCCCACCACTTCTAAATTATCAACTTAATAAAAGAGTACAACGTTATTTTTACTTGCATACATAAATTAAAAAACAAGTTAAACTATGCAAATTCCTCCTTTAAGCAATTTGAGGCCTCTATCAGGGTGCCAACAATGTTTTTTAGTCAATCCATTTATGAGATTAGATAGGACAAAAAAAGTGTCTCAATTCATAGACTTTCGATAGAAATATTATATTTTCTCATTCCAGCCTGGTGCCAATGTTCCTGGGGACAAGTGTAAGAATTGTGTGTGTGGTGACAGTGTAGATGCCCAAAGCCATCTACATATCATTGAGTGTCATCCTACTGAATGTGACACTCACTGCCAGCAGGTAAGTGATCTCCATTGAAACATTGACACCCTTTGGCCTCATTCTGTAATTCAACATACTTAGTGTAATGTGAGTTCTTATCCATGTCATAATATTATAATAACACTGATTCCTCTGTGTCCACTATTGGACTACTTCTGGATAAGTGTAATTACTAGTGAGTTACAAGGATCACACATTGGTATAAGAGAGATCATGTGCACATCATATCAAGGTTTTCTCCTCTCTGGTCTGTCTTCTTCCTTTCAGGGCTATGATTATCAAGCCGTTCCTGGGCAGTGTTGTGGGAAGTGTGTACAGACAAGCTGTGTGGTTATGCTGCCAGATAACACCACACACACTATTCAGGTAAAATAGCATCAAGACGCATTATTTATCTCTCACAGATTCTCAAATTGTATTTTTTTTTTTACAATTCGTAAAACATATCAGTCCTATTTCACTTGATTATTTAAAAACATCAACATGTAATTTTACTGTAGCAATAAAGTTTTATGTACAATAACTATCTTAGCAATGATACAGTACATCGTATATAATTTGAAGAATCTCCTGTTGATAGCTTTCATATTCTCACCTCTACAGCCTGGTTCCGTCTGGATACCATCGGGAGACAAGTGTCTCAAGTATGAGTGCGTAAAGATTCAGGACCAACTCATCCCAATCGAGGCTAAGACTGTGTGCCCTGTCTTCCACCCAGAAGACTGCGTACCCGTGAGTTACAATAACCATCTGGCAAATGATCTGGGTCCGGATAACTGGCCCATTTAAAAACAACTGGAGAATGTGCAAAATCATATTCGTGAAATAAAGTTTTAACATGCCCAGTCACTCAGACCAAGGCCTGTTGCTTAATATAGTATGCCTACTGTGTATTTATGTGAGGTTATTGACACCTGTTGCTTAAAGTGAACAATACAAGAACACTGCACTGAAAAACATATGGAGACAGTTTGGTAAATGCTGCGTCAGTGACTTAAAAAATGTTCTTGTTTTTTCTTCCATTTTCTTGTTTTTAAGGGAACTGAAGTCATTGCTCCAGATGGTTGCTGCCATGTCTGTGAGTATCTTTTAAACACCATCCTTTTTGATAGAAATTTGTAAATCATTCTTGCCCTTTATCAGGCATTGGGGAAAGTGTTTTAGCTATTGCCATGGTCCTCAGGATATTTAACGTTAATTCATTTGAAAATGTCACTTTATGTGCAGGTATTCCAATAACTAAGCCATGCAATGTGACAAAGAGCAAAGTGTACCTGGACAGCAATGGCTGCAAGTCTGCAAACAAGGTGGAAGTGACAACATGCAGTGGATCCTGTGTCACCTACGCCATGTGAGTATTTTGATCATTCCTGCAATATTTCAGGAACACTAACACATTATTCCTCCCAATAAAACAGAATTAGGCTGCCTGTCTAAATGCAATCCACAAATTATATTTTCAGTAATATGTTATGTTACAATGGCTGTGTTTACAAAGGCAGCCCAATTCTAATATTTTTCCCAATTATTGGCAAAAGAGCTCATCTGATTGGTCAAAAGATCAGAATTAGGTAGCCTGTGTAAACGCAGCCAATGTTATATAATTACAACTGCTACCATCATTGCTTCCACATAATGACATCGTGTCTCCTTTCTGTTTTCAGGTATTCTCTTGAGGCCAACATGATGGAGCGCTCTTGTACCTGCTGTCGGGAAGAATCCACCACGAAGAAGGAAGTGGAGATGATCTGCCCAGACGGGTCAAAGTTCAACCACCCCTACATTCACGTCAATAAATGTGGCTGCCAGAGGACAGAGTGCGTGACCCCGGAGGAAACCCAGTTCACAAGGTCACGACGCAGGAGAAGATGAATGACTCTCCACTACCATCCCTTTACTGCTTAGATTAGTTTTCTATGTATGTTCAACTTGTTCATGTTCCTGCAAAGTAATCTGCTAAACATAGGAGAAATTGTTTCAGCTTCGTATTCATTTTTTATTTTATTTTTGCCAAAATAAAGTTGGCAATAGGCTGTGCATATATACCACAATCTTGTTTTCATTCCTTTTTGATACTCCATTGAGAAATATTTGATTTCAGACACCCAGTTCAACAATGGCCTATCATTTTCCAGACAAACAACCATAATTCAAAGTTTCAAACACTTTTTTTTATTTGGAGATGGTGTTAGGTTAGAGAAACGGATCAGTAATCAGAAGGTTGCTGGTTTCAGATCCCTGGCACCACTTCCTACTGTTGTTCTTGAGCAACACACTTCGTTAACCTCTACATATCTCCAGGGGCAGCACTGAGGCTGACACTGTGCTCCTCCCTATACAGTACTAAAGACACATTTTCCACTTTGATGGACAAATAAAGTAATCAAATATTTGTCCTAACTCATCTATCATATTAAATACTATACAAAATAGTATACAAAATAGAAACTGTATTGTCCGGGCAATAATTGTCCTTCGGCTCCCCCTGAAAATGAAAATCAGATCATTTCATTTTAACTGTACCAAGTGTACAAAATGTACAAAATGCAAAGGGAAATACATGGGGCTTGTGTGATTATATAAAATAAATGGAAATACATAGGGCTAAATGTGATTATATAAAACAAATGGAAATACATAGGGCTAAATGTGATTATATAAAACAAATGGAAATACATGGGGCTTGTGTGATTATATAAAACAAATGGAAATACATAGGGCTAAATGTGATTATATAAAACAAATGGAAATACATAGGGCTAAATGTGATTATATAAAACAAATGGAATTACATGGGGCTAAATGTGATTATATAAAACAAATGGAAATACATAGGGCTAAATGTGATTATATAAAACAAATGGAAATACATAGGGTTAAATGTGATTATATAAAACAAATGGAAATACATAGGGCTAAATGTGATTATATAAAACAAATGGAAATACATAGGGCTAAATGTGATTATATAAAACAAATGGAAATACATAGGGCTAAATGTGATTATATAAAACAAATGGAAATACATAGGGCTAAATGTGATTATATAAAACAAATGGAAATACATAGGGCTAAATGTGATTATATAAAACAAATGGAAATACATAGGGCTAAATGTGATTATATAAAACAAATGGAAATACATAGGCTAAATGTGATTATATAAAACAAATGGAAATACATAGGGCTAAATGTGATTATATAAAACAAATGGAAATACATAGGGCTAAATGTGATTATATAAAACACATGGAAATACATAGGGCTTGTGTGATTATATAAAACAAAGGGAATTACATGGGGCTTGTGTGATTATATAAAAGAAAGGGAATTACATGGGGCTTGTGTGATTATATAAAACAAAGGGAATTACATGGGGCTTGTGTGATTATATAAAACGAAGGGAATTACATGGGGCTTGTGTGATTATATAAAACGAAGGGAATTACATGGGGCTTGAAGGGTTTATATAAAACAAACACAGTATTATTATGCACTTAAACAATTTCTTTCAAATGATTTTGATTGTGTTTGTCAGACTGCGTGAACAGAAATGGGAAGGTTCCCACCTTAGTTGGAGGAAATTATAAAACTATTTTGCTATTATAACCAGTCCTCTGTTACAGATGACTTATCTTACTGATGTTGTAGCCTCACAACAATCACACAAAAAGTGGATCAATATACTCATTCAATTCAAAACTAATATTGCATAAAGAGCACTCTGCCTGCTTTATAGCATGATCATGTTATACTGACTTGTCTACAACTGGTACAAGTGTTGGTGTCCAAAGGGCATTTTGCTGACAGATTTTGGTTAGTTGAGGCTTCAATGGCTCTTTAAAATGATAAATACTCTCTAAGGTTTCTTGAAACCCCTTATCTTAAACAGAATGATGGATAATGAAAAAATTGGCCCTTCAATAGACCACCACAGTCAAAGCACTTGACAAACAATTTCGATTTCAATCAAAGTCAGTGTAGTTCCAATTGCTATGGACAGGACAGGACAGGACAGATATTTAGAAGATTATGCCTTGAAGTGCCACAGTGGATTAGATATGCATTTAAATTGTAATTAGATCAATAATTGTATTGACTCTGAATCAACATTGAAAGTCCCACCTAAGAAGGTAAACAACATTCCTGTGAGATAAAAAGTATGCAGTAGAACATGTTTGCAGGGTCACCTTAAAAAAGGAACTAGGGACCCCATTGCCCAAAGGCCATAATACTAGGACTGTTTATTAGTTTTACCCAGCTCTAGGCACTGTATATTTGCTGCCAAGTCATCAAAAAGGAACTCTGAGCTCACAGAAAGTGGGTTATATGTGTGACATAATTAGACAAGGGACAGTAAAATACAAATTAAATAATATAATGGTCAAATAAGTAAGCTAATGTATTTTTATTTTATTTTATTAAACATACAGTAGTGTTGTCGGGGAGCCTATATAGCCAATAAAACAGTAACATACAGTGGGGCAAAAAAGTATTTAGTCAGCCACCAATTGTGCAAGTTCTCCCACTTAAAAAGATGAGAGAGGCCTGTAAGTTTCATCATAGGTACACTTCAACTATGACAGACAAAATGAATGAGAAATCACATTGTAGGATTTTTCATGAATTTATTTGCAAATTATGGTGGTAAATAAGTATTTGGTCACCTACAAACAAGCACATTTAGGATTTTTCATGAATTTATTTGCAAATTATGGTGGTAAATAAGTATTTGGTCACCTACAAACAAGCAAGATTTCTGTCTCTCACAGACCTGGCGGGCGTAGTGTGTTACTGATGGTAGGCTTTGTTACTTTGGTCCCAGCTCTCTGCAGGTCATTCACTAGGTCCCCCGTGTGGTTCTGGGATTTTTGCTCACCGTTCTTGTGATCATTTTGACCCCACGGGGTGAGATCTTGCGTGGAGCCCCAGATCGAGGAGATTATCAGTGGTCTTGTATGTCTTCCATTTCCCAATAATTGCTCCCACAGTTGATTTCTTCAAACCAAGCTGCTTACCTATTGCAGACTCAGTCTTCCCAGCCTGGTGCAGGTCTACAATTTTGTTTCTGGTGTCCTTGGACAGCTCCTTGGTCTTGGCCATAGTGGAGTTTGGAGTGTGACTGTTTGAGGTTGTGGACAGGTGTCTTTTATACTGATAACAAGTTCAAACAGGTGCCATAGGAGTGTGACTGTTGAGGTACAGGTAACGAGTGGAGGACAGAGGAGCCTCTTAAAGAAGAATTTACAGGTCTGTGAGAGCCAGAAATCTTGCTTGTTTGTAGGTGACCAAATACTTATTTTCCACCATAATTTGCAAATAAATTCATAAAAAATCCTACAATGTTATTTTATGGATTTTTTTTCTCCTTTGTCTGTCATATTTGAAGTGTACCTATGATGAAAATTACAGGCCTCTCTCATCTTTTTAAGTGGGAGAACTTGCACAATTGGTGGCTGACTAAATACTTTTTTACCCCACTGTATGTTGCTCAAATGTGTGCTCCACACTGGATAGTTAATTATGATTCATTTCTCCCACTCTATTCAACATGTTTTAATATTACACTTACTTTTACATAAAGGTTCCTGTTTCAACCTACCTCAATCTAACCTGTAGTTACACTTAACATTAAGCTGTCACCCATAAATCATCACAGTTGGTTTGAGTTATTCAGTGTGTGCTCATCAACTTGCTCTGTATGATATTACTTCTGTATGCTGAATTGAGTTTACTCTCAACCTCAGTCTATTTACCAAGATCTTGTGTAATAATGGTTCTATACAAAAACCAAGTATAGCTATGACGATAGAAAAGCCAAATATGTAACACAGAGCTGCTAAAATCATCAAGCCTTTGGGTAAGGTTGAACCGCACACAGCCTCTGGCAAGACCTAGGTGGAGATGCGTGGGGAAGGGTGGATAGGCTATTCAGTCAGCGAAGGCTTTGTTAAGAAAGAAACCACCTGGGGTGTAGACACAAGGGCATATGACATAGCCTAGGCAGTGTGAAAGACATTGAAAGGTTGGGCCAGTTATCAGGCATAAATCAGTCAATAGCATTTTGGAAGAGCGCCTAGGTACGGTACTGAGGTTTGACCTCTATATGAATTCCAGACTGACCACGATGAATATTCCATTGTCAATGTAAAGATGGGTCAGATACAAAAAGTACTAACCTACAAACCTGTAACAGAGTCTTCCCTTTAGCAGATAAATGTAGACATGATCATATACAGATATGATAATTTCACACATAGGTCGACTCTGTCAGCAATGGATCATAGAATTCCTGTTAGGCAAGTTAGATGATTGACTTAATATCCCATAGGTGTTCAATTGTGTTGAGATCTGGTGACTGAAACACACAAACACAGACCATACACGCAATCTAAACATGATGGAATGTTAATTGCTTAATTAACTCAGGATCCACATCTGTGTGGAAGCACCTGCTTTCAATTTGCACCCCTCATTTATTCAAGTGATTTCTTTATTTTGGCAGTTACATGTACATCGGTTGTAAAATAAATTATTATCAAAGTAAAATGAAATGTAGAAAGGCATGCCGGTATATCAAACTTGTTTAAATGGGATTGTGCAAGTTCTCCCACTTAAAAAAGATGAGAGAGGCCTGTAATTTTCATCATAGGTACACTTCAACTATGACAGACAAAATGAGAAAAGAAATCCAGAAAATCACATTGTAGGATTTTTTATGAATTTATTTGCAAATTATGGTGGAAAATAAGTGTTTGGTCACCTACAAACAAGCAAGATTTCTGGCTCTCACAGACCTGTAACTTCTTCTTTAAGAGGCTCCTCTGTCATCCACTCGTTACCTGTATTAATGGCACCTGTTTGAACTTGTTATCAGTATAAAATACACCTGTCCACAACCTCAAACAGTCACACTCCAAAATCCACTATGGCCAAGACCAAAGCGGTGTCAAAGGACACCAGAAACAAAATTGTAGACCTGCACCAGGCTGGGAAGACTGAATCTGCAATAGGTAAGCAGCTTGGTTTGAAGAAATCAACTGTGGGAGCAATTATTAGGAAATGGAAGACATACAAGACCACTGATAATCTCCCTCGATCTGGGGCTCCACGCAAGATCTCACCCTGTGGGGTCAAAATGATCACAAGAACGGTGGGCAAAAATCCCAGAACCACACGGGGGACCTAGTGAATGACCTGCAGAGAGCTGGGACAAAAGTAACAAAGCCTACCATCAGTAACACACTACTCCCCCAGGGACTCAAATCCTGCAGTGCCAGACGTGTCCCCCTTCTTAAGCCAGTACATGTCCAGGCCCGTCTGAAGTTTGCTAGAGAACAATTGGATGATCCAGAAGAAGATTGTCATATGGTCAGATGAAACCAAAATATAACTTTTTGGTAAAAACTCAACTCGTCGTGTTTGGAGGACAAAGAATGCAGAGTTGCATCCAAAGAACACCATACCTACTGTGAAGCATGGGGTGGAAACATCATGATTTGGGGCTGTTTTTCTGCAAAGGGACCAGGACGACTGATCTGTGTAAAGGAAAGAATGAATGGGGCCATGTATCGTGAGATTTTGAGTGAAAACCTCCTTCCATCAGCAAGGGCATTGAAGATGAAATGACACTGCCCGGGCAATGAAGGAGTGGCTTCGTAAGAAGCATTTCAAGGTCCTGGAGTGGCCTAGCCAGTCTCCAGATCTCAACCCCATAGAAAATCTTTGGAGGGAGTTGAAAGTCCGTGTTGCCCAGCAACAGCCCCAAAACTGAAGACTTACAGAAAATGTTTGACCTCTGTCATTGCCAACAAAGGGTATATAACAAAGTATTGAGATAAACTTTTGTAATTGACCAAATATTTATTTTCCACCATAATTTGCAAATAAATTCATTAAAAATCCTACAATGTGATTTTCTGGATTTGTTTTTGTAATTTTGTGTGTCATAGTTGAAGTGGACCTATGATGAAAATTACAGGCCTCTCATCTTTTTAAGCGGGAGAATTTGCACAATTGGTGGCGGACTAAATACTTTTTTGCCCCAATGTATGCTATGAAACATTTAAAAAATGCTAATATTTTACTGAAGCTAAGTTAATTTTGCAACAGCATGGGCTGTATGTGCTATATACAAACTAGTTATCCTGTTGAGTTTAAAAACACTCCCAAAACTAATAGGTTGATACTGTTGATAGACTTAGTGGCCATATGAGAAAGCTGAAGTGATTATTAACGTTATAATAGTTGTGAAATAATACTTACAATAGTTGTGCAAAATTTCACATTAGTGTGTTAAAACAAATGTAAAATTATTTTCAATTATGTTTTTATTATTTTTATCAGGATGCAGTTCCTGGATCAGCATGGTGAGTCACACTGGCCTATGAATACTAACTATGCATACAATTAGTATGATCACTCCTTTAAGCAACAGCAGAGAGATAAATGTTTGCATTTGGACAATGTGTGCTCAAGCTACTGAGCCAATAAAGTGGATTAATGTATTATTAATCCGTTATACATTGCCAGATTTTGGGATGGCCATGTGAGATGGCCATACACCTTATTGTTCTAACAAACCTCAATACTTACTTATTATGAAGGTATCTGTAATTATACATTAAAATATACATTACATAAAGAAAAAAGCATGTATTGTGTTGTGGACACCAGGAGGAGTATCTGCTCCTTTCGTAATAATGGGGATCCTAATACAATACCAAATACCAAAAGCTCAAACCACTGGAGTGGAGATGCTGCCTGAGATAGATACTGAATGAGGAAGGGAAAGAAATCACATAAGACTAAGTAAATGATCTTGTGCAATATAGATGTAGAGGAGTATAATAAAGGACATTATGAACCACCTGAGTTTATAATAACAATAGGGGTACACAATGATTCCCAATGATAGAATACTTAATGAACAGCTAAATCTGTATGTAAATGCTCATGCTTAACGTACTGTTGATGTACTTAAAAACCTCATAAGACAGAACATTGAAGTCTTAAAGTCATGTTTAACCTTTGGCCCCACCTTTGTTTTAACCTTTAAGGTCCCTCCTCAAATACAGGTGGTTATAAAGACCAGATCCATCCTAAGCACCTCTCTCATATCACCTGTGCAGGACCTGTTCACTACCCACAGGATCACCATGGGGACAACCAAGGATACACCGATATGGAGGCTGATATGCCTGGTACTACTGATCAGATCAACACAAACAGGTTGGTAGAATATTCATTCATTTGCCTATATCAGAAACTGTTCTGATTATCACTATAATATAATTATTCTACATTTTTAAAGTCTGACAAATCTGTAAAATCTACATATTATGTCATAAATCAGACTGAATGTTAATTACAAATAGTAAGTATTCAGGACAACACCAAATTATTATGATTATTGATGCTTGGAATGTATGTATGGAAGAATGTCATCGACATGTTAATTCAGCAGGTAGGTTTCAAATCTATAGGTTTCAAATCTGTAACCACAAGTTTAGTTTACAAATATACCCTATCAATATATGATTTGGTGACTTTCAGATTTGATAATATATCTATATATATTTTATGCAAAATCTTATTATCAAAAAAATGTATGTATTAGCTACTCATAAATGTACTAACACACAGAACATTAATTAAATGTATTAGAAAAGCATTTTGAAGAATTCGACAGTAGGCATACAGTAGCAGTTGTTACGCAATCAGTAATAACTATGGTTCTCCTGTTTTCTGCTTTAGGGCAGCAAACATATTTACTACGATCATATGATTACATTATTCATCCTATTTCTGTTCCTTATACACATTTGTTTATGAGATTGTTTCCATCTAAATTTGAAAATGTTACACGTGGTGAAAAATGTGTAAACTTATAGAAATTGTTATCATTAGTGATTGTTATCATGAGTGGTTGTAGCATAGTTTGTAGTGTTATAAATACATAAAGCACTCCCCACACTGGGTGTGTGTTTGTACTTTTGAAAAAAAACGTTTGATCTGGAACGAAAACAAGAACAGAATACAAACTCAAATGTATATCATTAAAATAACAGTTGTCGTAAGTCTGATGTCTGATATTACTCAAATAACAGGACAGGAAACTGACAGGATACTGACAGAAAACATCTGATGCCTACATATGTAAAATAGGAACTGAACAGTCATCAGAATTCAATATGTTTAGTTTACAAAGCAGATGACACTTGATTATGGAATCTTTAGGTCGGTTTTATTTGTTGGATGACCTGCAGGGCTGAGCTTTCCAAAAGCTTGGACCACACCTATGCGATTCAAAGAACATCAAAGTACTGTAGTTCAGGCACAGAATACTCCGCTAACGCAGGAACATTCCCTTTAGAATTAAATTGCATGATAGCGCTGAACTTTGCCAATACGGTTTGAATTGAGCCTTAGGTTCGCTGTAAATATTGAATGGGTCACATAATGCCTCAAATGCTCCTTGGTCTGGACATACTGCTGTGTAAATCAAATACACTTCTAAAAGCGCAGTGCAACAATCTGCAATGATTGAATTCCATCCGTAATGTACATATAATATTGTAAAATACTCATGCATTGCTTTTATTTCAGTGAACCCCACCACAAGTGTAACAATCATCCCGACTATGATCACGACTATACCCACACTTTCAGGTAAATGACTGACAGAATGCACACCAAATAAATGACTGGGTATCCATCAATAAGCTAAGAAGGAACTGACATTTGTATTCCTTGTCCCTCAGGAATGAATGCCTCACACAATGACCAGGTCTGCAGCACATGGGGTAACTATCACTTCAAGACCTTCGACGGGGACTTTTTCCAGCTCCCCTCCACCTGCAACCATGTTGTGACCTCACTGTGTAAGAGCAGTTATGAGGCTTTCAACATCCAGATGAGGCGGCAGGTGGTGGACAACCAGCCCACCATTAGCAAGATCACCATGAAGCTGGATGGTGTAGTGGTGGAGCTTTCCAAGGGTGTTGTTGTGGTCAATGGGCAGACGTGAGTTTCACTGTCATTTGACTTATACGCCATTCTGCAAGCACCTCTCTTGAGGATTTGATGTGCTACATTCTGGAGTTGAATAAAAATGACAATCATAACGATGACCTTTAACTATCTTCTTCCTCCTGAAGGGTGACCCTGCCGGTTAGCTTGTCTGGAGTCAGCATCATGAAGACTACTTCCAATGTGAAGGTCGTAGCCAAACTGGGGCTGGTTGCTGTTTGGAACAAGGATGATTCCCTAATGGTAAAATACCTGCTTTTCTAACTGTCCTCTTCAATGGTTGATTAGTTAATAATACTACATTTTTCTTCAGATTATCATTGGCAATGATCAGCAGTTAATCGTGAGTGAGAGACACGTATTTTTGGCTGCACCTTCTCTCATGTTGGTTGAATCACTGTCTACTCACCTCGAGATATGTTAACATTGAAAGGCAGAATTACCTGAAGAACGAGGATGAATTTAACAGGATCTGTGAAGATGTATAGGTTATACACACACAGGCACAATGTTCCAATGTTTATTTGATGAAGTGTTTGCAAATACTTGTAGATTTGAATGAGATTTTCTGTCACTCCCTAATATAAAGACTAATACAAATAAAGGTTTGAAATGTGGAGGATAGCCAAGCCTTAGAACACGTGAATGGTGCTGAACAGGATGAGATTTTTGTTTTACTAAACACCTTGCGTCTGATCATTCTACAGATTCAAATGAACGAGAAGTACAGAAACCAGACCTGCGGACTGTGTGGTGACTTCAATGAAGTCCAAACATACAATGAGTTCATCATCAATGGTAAAATAATTTGAAATCAGACCAAAACTATTGAAATGTAACTACATTACATACTGTAGGTGGAAAAGCTAATTATCAATGTTTGTGTTGTTGCAGGTGGGAAACTCTCCAGCTCTGACTATGGAAACCTCTGGAAACTGGATGGTCCTCTGGAAGTCTGTGAGGAGCCTACACTAACTTCTGATGAGAGTTGTGGAGATGAGGTATTACAATTCAAACCACAGAAGAAGAATACAAAAACAATATTAATAGAAGTTAGAAATGGCAATTATTCCATATGATCCATCAAATGTTTTCTATATGGGAACCTTTTATGGTTTGTCTCTATTTGTAGGAATTTTGTCAGCAGCTGTTCTCCAGTGCAGCTTTCAGTAGCTGCACTAATTATTTGGACAAGGACGCCTTCGTCGAGACCTGCCTGGCTGACCTGTGCCACTGTGATAACAGCACCAACTCCTTCTGCCTGTGCAACACCATCTCAGAGTACTCCCGTCAGTGTGTTCATGCAGGGGAAGCCCAAACAATGGAGGACTGAACAGTTCTGCTGTAAGCATGCAGATACTCTTCAACATGACCACCAAACACTTAATGATCATGTTCACAATCTATTTTAAGGAATCTGTTAATCACATTATTTTCTCAGATAAGACATGCCCCGACAACATGGAGTACCAGGAGTGTGGAAGCCCCTGTGTTGACACCTGCTCCAACCCAGAGGCCAGACAGTTGTGTGAAGACCACTGTACAGACGGCTGCTTCTGTCCTCTAGGTAACACATAGGTTCAACTCTGTTGTACAAGTTAACCTTAATGCACATCATGAAAACACCACACTTTTACCCATTCTGCCTTTTATGTCAATGTTTGCAACGTATCTGAATATGGTGACAAAGGAAGAAGTAAATAATACATGTTTTTCTCAGTTACTTCTTGGAGTCAGTGCAGTTTTCTGTGTAAAGTAAACATTAGAGTAACACTCCTTACTGAATGCAGTTATAGCAATCTCTTAAACAGTGAATTTTCTGTCAGGAACTAAAATCTTTCTGAATATTGTCTTACAATTCTGCCTGTTCTCTCACCAAATAGGTACTGTTTTCGATGATGTCAACAACAGTGGCTGTATTCCAGTGAGCCAATGCCTCTGTGTCCACAATGGACAATTATACAAATCTGGAGAATCTTACACCAGCAACTGTAAAGAATGGTATGCTAAGTACATTTAAACATGACATATCCCATGCCTCATTTTCATGAATCATGCCAAATCGTTCCAAACAGATGAGCCTATATAAATATTCCCTTTAGCACCTGTGCTGGTGGTCAGTGGGCCTGCACAGACAAGGACTGTCCTGGGACCTGCTCTGTGGAGGGAGGATCCCACATCAACACCTATGATGGGAAAGCATACACCTTTCACGGGGACTGCTCTTACATTCTGACCAAGGTCAGTGCAACTGGTGCAGTATAGCAAGGCAATATAAACTAGTAGAAAATATTCATAACTTTTCAGTGCAAAGGTGAGGTAAAATAGCTTTTCTTGCCATATGTTGAAAGGTCAAAGAGGTCATTCTTTAAGTGAGTCACTCTCATTTCATGTTTTTGCCTTCAAACTCGTGCTCGATTTCTTCCAGCAATGCAATGGAACTGAATTCACCGTGCTGGGAGACATTGTGAAGTGTGGGTTGACTGACACTGAGACGTGTATGAGGGCTGTTACCCTTGCCCTCTCCAGCAGATCCACCGTAAGGCAACTCTCCAAATATGTTTCAGAGCAAATAATACAGGGACCTGTCAACTCATTTTCAAACAAAAACACTTCTTTAGGATAATCATACTGGTTTGCAAATAAATGTCCCTCAAATGTTTTGTCTTAACACATAATAACCTTATTTAAAATTGCCCTGATTTGGCAAATATTGCTGTGCTGTTTGCAATCTTATAAAGTGCTTATGTATGGAAACAAATGAGAATTTAATGAAATATATTATCTTCTCTAATTCACAGGTGATCCGAGTCCAGTCATGTGGAAGTGTTTTTGTAAATCAGATTCTTTCTCAGCTCCCACTCTATACAGGTGAGATAATCCAAATGAAACTGTAGTGTGGATCAGTGTATAAACACCATATCATTTATATTCACTAGATGAAGCATTGATGGTTTCCCTCTATTTCTTTAATGTATTGCAGCTGAAGTGACCGTCTTCAAGCCCTCCTCATTCTACATTGTTATCCAGACAACTCTTGGAGTTCAACTTCAGATCCAGCTTTCACCAGTTATGCAGATCTACATAACTGCCATCTCATCCTACAAAGGAACAACCTGTGGTATGCTTCAGATTCATCCATCAGTTTCATACCTTTTTCTTCAGTATCTCTATTCATAAAAATCTAATACATCATACGGCTTCAACTATTTTTCCACAGGCCTTTGCGGAAACTACAATAATGTTCAGGCAGATGATTTCAGAGTCATCAGTGGATTGGTGGAGGGCACAGCTGTAGCTTTTGCCAACACATGGAAGACCATGTCTAGCTGCCCTGATGTCAAGACTAGCTTTGAAAACCCCTGCAGTTTGAGCATTGAAAATGGTACATATTTATTAAGCCTACAGATAAATCACTTGTTGAATGATTATAACAAATTTATATGAGATAGTATATGCGTATGTTGAAATTATGATTGTCTTTTTCACAGAGAAATATGCCCAGCACTGGTGTTCCATGTTATCAGATCCTAAAGGAGTGTTCTCGCCTTGCCATTCTGAAATAAGACCTGACACCTACAAAACCGTAAGTTAGATAAGAAGGATACAATCACAAAGTAATACCATTAAACTCTTATGCGATGAGGTTTTAGTCCTGAAACACTTTGACTCTTTTTTTCCAACAGAATTGCATGTATGACAGCTGTAACTGTGAGAAAAGTGAGGACTGCATGTGTGCTGCCGTCTCCTCTTATGTCCACGCTTGTGCTGCCGAGGGTATCCAGCTCACTGGCTGGAGAGACACTATCTGCAGTGAGTAGACAATGCGGCATCAATGTGTCATTTTAATGAGTGCTGCAAATTGATTAGAATAGAATGATTTACTGAAACAACAACTGTAGGGTTGAGTTACTAAATACAAATAACATGAGGAAATAACTGCACAAATACAAAGATATAAGGAAAACAAAAATGGTCTTGCTAATAATAATCATATCTAATGACTTTTCTCAGATACATTTGCCACTTGCCCCAGTCAAACAGTTTATACCTACAACATGACCAGCTGTGGACGCACCTGCCGCTCCCTGAGCATGACAGACCAATCTTGCCAGGTGGAGTTTGTTCCAGTGGACGGATGTGGCTGTGCAGAGGGCACCTATATGGACGAGGCTGGCCAGTGTGTTGCCCCCACCAACTGTCCCTGCTATGACAAGGGCTCAGTGGTCCCTGCAGGAGAGACTATCAGCAGAGACGGTGCCACCTGGTAAGCACCTCCCTCATACGTATAAAGCTAGGAGACCAAAATAAATACAAGTACTAATGAAACTTGATGGATATATTTAAAGCTGTGAATTAAATGATGTCATAATGATATTTGCTGTTAATTTGATTATCTAACTATAACTATTAATACTGTAACTATTTAACAGCACTTGCAGACAAGGGACACTGAGTTGCACTGGGGAAGCAAGACTATTTAGTAAGTTTTATGTTCTTTGCTTCCAATGTAGTAGCTATTTATTAAATATATGGCTCAATATTATGTAACCCTTTACATGCATCCTTCACAAAACAGGTACATATGAAATGAACCAAGAGAATTCAAGCAATCCATTTAAGACAATGTGATTAATTATAATGAATGTGGATATTTCTGGATATATGACAATTATATTCTTCTTGTTTGAGAATTGAAAATTTAAACTCGTATTTTCATATATCCCCAGTATGCACCCTACCAATGGTTTTCTTCAACTGCTCAACTGTACCTCCAGGAGTGTCAGGTTCAGAGTGTCAGAAGAGCTGCAAAACTCTGGACATGACCTGTGTGAGTCCCTTATTCACTCTAAATGGGATTGTCACATACTGTCACTATTATACAGATTCGTGTTGAATGAACAAAAACCTTGAAAATCGAAATGATGTCAAATAGACCCCCCAGCGCACAAAAACATAGTCCACATCTCTGTCATTTGCCATTACTTATTTATGTACTTTTTTTGTTAAATCCCTTTAGATTAGCACAGAGTGCACATCAGGTTGTATGTGCCCCAACGGACTGGTGTCTGATGGAAACGGAGACTGCATCAAGGAGGAACTTTGTCCTTGTGCTCACAATGGAGCTACTTACCAAGCTGGAGAGACCCTTAAGGTTGACTGTAATACATGGTATGCCTGTTTTGTGTCTTACATCTCATGGGGGAGAAAACATAAAGAACACAGACTTACAAATAATGAAAAACCTGACATTATGTGTGTGTTGTTCACAGTACTTGCAAGGACAGACAATGGCAGTGTACCACAAATCTCTGTGATGGAGTTTGTGCAATCTATGGAGAGGGTCACTATATCACTTTTGATGAGAAAAGGTTCAACTTTAATGGAAACTGTGAATACACTCTCATTCAGGTTTGTGTCTCTTTATTTGGTAGAACTGTATCAGCATTGAAAAGTGTGAATTTGAACCATATTAATAATATTTTTCATTCTTACAGGACTACTGTGGCAATACTAATGGCAGTGGCAGCTTCAGAGTCCTCACTGAGAATGTTCCTTGTGGAACTAAAGGCACCACCTGCTCCAAGACCATCAAGCTCTTCCTGGGGGTAATGAGCAACTTGACTTCACACAATACTGTACATTCCATCCCTCGTGTAAAGAACAATTAACAAATCATCAACCAAACATCAGGTTGAGATCCGATTTCAGACCAAGTTATGTATGAAAACATATTTCTCTTCTTCAGACCAGTGAGCTCATACTGGCAGATGGGGCCGCTCAAGTTGTCAGGAGTACTCCAGAAGAGCAGTTTCCTAAACAGATCAGCCTTCTGGGGAATTATCTGGTCATTGAAGTCAAAAGTGGTCTAATCCTCATGTGGGACAAGAAGACCAGTCTCTTTATCAAGCTTAGCCCACAATACCAGGTACATTAAGATACTCTGATAAAGAACTGAATTCAGTATTCAGTCAAAACTGATATTACCAAGACTTTTGTAGAACCCTGCCAAATCAGTCATTTTAATTCATGATCTATTTTCTTCAGGGGCTGGTGTGTGGTCTGTGTGGAAACTATGATGGCAACGCAAACAATGACTTCACCACTAGAGCCCAAGCGACTGTTGTTGATCCGGTAGAATTTGGAAACAGCTGGAAAGTTTCATCAAGCTGTCCAAGTGTATCTGCTGTAGCGCACCCATGTGCCTCCAACCCGTACAGAGCGTCTTGGGCCCAGAAACAGTGCAGCATCATTAACAGTGATGTTTTCACAGCCTGCCAGAACCAGGT